>NC_133122.1:107666558-108014792 GCF_033568475.1 Henckelia pumila
TCAGTAAAGGCGCCTAGGACATGAGTGGTACAACCCGGGGAGCAAACCCTGCGTACACTGCTCATTCCTACAGAACGTGGACCGTGTCCCCCGATGCTAGCCACCCATGACCTGTCAGTCAATGGGCCCTAGACATCAACCGTCCAGACAGGGCTGAGCGACCCTACGTGGCTCATCTCACAAGTTGGACAGGCACAATATGATATGCACATGCTGCATAATAAATGACATACAAAATGCAACATATAAGCATGCAAAACTCGCTGGCAATCTCAGTCTGTACTTGCGTACCTTACTACAGGCAGTTCCTAGCAGTCCCACTCTAGGTTCCAAGCCTATATCACCTCTACAATTCAAATACCCATGCATTAATATTTAAGCTCTAAAAGCCTTAACTAAACCATTGCATACTCCTAAATAATTTAAGGAGACCATAGTTATACCTGCATCCGTCGTCAGCCCGCTGATGACAATTGCCTCAAAACTAGGTCACAGCTCCGCTACGATACCTGCATCGCTATGCCACTTCCGGATTCCCAATAGGATGCCTAGAACTCCCTAGATTTGAGTTAGAAGGCTTAGGAATCAAAGAGAAGAGAGGGAAAGGTACACTTGAAAATGAAATCTCGACCCCCTATTTATGGACGAAGTTTGGAGCCTCCGAACCCGGTTCGGAACGTCCGAACACGATCGGATCCTCCGATTGTAAGAGTGGGTGCCCAGTGAGCCAACTGTGTGGCTATGGGCTTTGTTGACTCTTTGTATAAACAATCTTTTGTTTAATATTATTTACACTTTTATGGCAATGACTTTATATTACTTCATATTGTTATATTGTGATATACTATTGTTGTTTTGATAAAGACCTTGAATATACTATAGTGTATGTAAGATGTGGTAGAACATGGAGATGTCTATCATGAAATACATCTTATAGTCACTGTATATTCTAAAACCGTTCCTAGTCGATTGAGCCGTCCGATAATAAGGATAAGGATCGCTCGAGTTTGAGACTAGCATTTGCGATGCGGAGTACCACGTTTCATTGGTAGGGAACATGGAGATGTTCGAAGCATGCAAATGGATATTCATAGGATGAATAATCGAACTACCCTATCCGGACTTTCCAAGTGGTTATCACTTATCGAGTGGATAAAGTCCGCGGTTTTGGTTGTACACCATTAGTCCTTACGACTTGAAACATCATGGAGACTCTATATGCTAGTACTGTGCTTTGACTCGTTTACCGACTCTGAGGGGGTCATTAGGTGTCGAGATTGGGTACAGTTACGACACATATAGGAGTCAATGCATTGTTGTCAAGGATTCACCACATACTTGCGAGTGTGGATATCTATGCGATCTGAGGAGATATTAGTGTGACAAATCTCTGGCCAGAGTACTTGATGTGATTTAAGAAATGGTTTCTTAGTAGCACATGCGATGTCACTAATTTGATCTTCAAGATGTATTGCATAGTTATCGAATCTTGAGCGACTCTCGATATACCAATGGTTGTTGATTCGATCGGGATATATGGATGAAGGGACCGTACTGTACGCTAACCAAAATCTACTGGTTCTTGTAGGCACTATCAGTGATACCTAGGGAATCATGGGCGATGTTGCTAGGCGCTTTACCATGATTCGTTGGGCAAGTCGGAAAGTGTTGTTCCGAGTCACAAGGAGTTGTGAGCCCACGGCTAGCTGTATCCCTGAACCATTGAGGTCACACAGTGTAATGGAGTTTTAATCCCCGTTGAGATAGTTAAATTTAAAGAGTTAAATTTAATGAACTAAGGAGTTGGACTTCTTAAATAAGAGTAAGGGAGTAGGATTTCCTAAAATGACATAGGGATGGACATTTTTGGAAACCACTGAATTCGGATTCAGGAAAATTTATTTTGACTTTAAAACGTGCAGAAATGGTTTCTATGCACATTGGTGAAATCGTTTCATCAATCGGAGTCATGATGAATTTTATATTAATTTCTGAACGAGTGGGCTTTGCTTGTCGGGCCCCAGCTTATGACTAATGGGCCCTAAGGTGTTAGTGGCCTGCATTATAAATAAGTTATTTCAGTACAGAAATTACACACGATAGCTCATAATTTTGAGAGAAAAAAATCGAAACCCTAGCCCCTCTCTCAAGCTTGGCCGTCGCCCCCTCCCTCTCTGTCTGAGAAATTCCGGTCTGTGATTTTGAATCGCAGTAAGGAATAACGAATCAAATTCGTGTATTCTCTTCGCAGAAAACTTCTGATAGATTTTCTAGTGCAATCTATCAGAGGGATTAAACCTCTGTTCGTGGACCTGATTGAAGGCGTTCATCGGTTCCAGGGAGAGACAACAAGAGCAGAATTGTTCTGTTGGTGTCCATTAATCTCGTTGCGAGATTTGAGGTAAAATTTATTTAATTGTTATTTAAATTTTACACACACGTAATTCAATCGATGAACGGTTGATACCCATACCATGGAAACGTTCCATGAAAAATTTTTAAACTTCCGCTGCACCGGGTATCAATCGTAATTGGTCTGGGAACTCGCCAGTTTTCCAACACCGATCCCATCTTCGGAGCGTCCGATCGCCCCAATATTACGTCAGCCATGACGTCACCTTGCTGACGTAAGCGATGACAGGTGCCCTGGTCCCGATCGGAGCGTCCGATCTTACCGACGGAGCTTTCGATACACTTCGGAGCCTCCGATCCTGAGTTCGGATCCTCCGATCCAGTTCGGAGCCTCCTGACTTGGTTCGGAGCTTCCGAACCCTCCGGACCTTCGGGACCTTCCCGGCTACTTTCGAGTGTCCTGAATCTATTTCTGGACTCCGATAAACATGATTACACAATTAATATACTCATTAATTGCTAATTCTGGATACGGGTCACTATAGTGTTACAATTCTCCCCCTCTAAGAAGAGATTTCGTCCTCGAAATCAATAAGAATCACAACTCATAACATAGAATAAAGAACTAAAGACAGTAAGAAGAACTCACATCATCCAAATAACTCGGGAAATCATTGTCTAATGTAAGATTCTGTCTCCCAAGTCGCTTCCTCGACTCTGTGATGGCTCCACTGCACTTTCACCAATGGAACCAACTTGGTTCTGAGTTGTTTCTCCTTCCGATCAAGGATCTGAATCGGTCGCTCAAAGTAGCTTAGATTCTCGTCTAACTCGGCTTCGTCAGGCTGAAGGATATGAGAAGGATCTGGATGATATTTCCGCAACATAGAGACGTGAAAAACTTCGTGAATACCAGATAAAGACGGAGGATGTGAGACCCCGATTCTAATCATCTAATCAAGAGTTAATCCTATCGAGAACTATTCAAATTCCAAAAGATAAGACATCAAATGAATTAAAAAAATATATTTATTTTTCTTGTGAACAATACTGCGCTCGATCCGGCAAATAGTCAGGATCGAGCGCACCATATTCCTGAACTCTTTGCCGAGAAAAATAAAAGTGCCACGCTCGATCCGGCAAAAAGCCAGGATCGAGCGCACCAATTGAACAAAGTCACTGCCTCCAATTTTACAGGGGCTGCACTCGATCCCAGCATTTCATAGGATCGAGCGCACCCTGGGCAACAGAAAAATTAACAGAAACAGGGCAATGCTTCAAACTTCAATCCATAAATCATTCAACATGCATAGCTCAACTTCTTGCATTAATCCATAATCAAATCAAACTTCATAATTCTATCCTGCTCGATTCCGAATCTAGTAACATGCAATCAATAAACTATCTTCGATAATCAATAATCATCAATCGAAATACGTTCTAATATTCAATACTTCAAAATCAAATACAACCCATTCGAATTCTAACATTATTTCAAAACATAAACTAGATTGGCATGCATTTCCAATTCTATTTTGAAGTCTCACTTCTAATTTTCATTCTCGTTCTATCCCTGTCGTCTCTGACTCGATCCTGCCCCACCTGTTGCCAAGTACACATACAAACAAAGACAATAGCCGGATAATCCGGAAAGAATATAATTCCCAGTAAAAGAGAATATCATGAATATCAAATAAACACATCATTTCATGACATGTATCGACTTCCAAATATCTATCACATCAAGATCAAATCAAGTAATTCATCCAAGTACTGAATTAAAATGATATGAATGTCTTTAAAACTTCTGGATTATCAGACTCAGATAATCACTAGGAATTCTTCTTTCTTTCTTTCTTAGGTTTGGGATCCCGAGGTTAAAATATCCAACAATCATACCGAACTCCCCTTTCGAGTTGGACGAGGTATATTTTAATCCTCAAGACTCCAGAGCATTATAGTGAGCTACTCGACAAGCTAGTAAATCGCCTATCAAGCCACTCGACTACAATCCCTAGATCGTCTAATTCAAATTGAATAAATCATTCTGCTCAATATGAATGCATATGTCATCTCATGCATTCAATCATATTTTCAATCATCAATTCAAATAAACATTCAATCATGATTTCAAATAAGCATTCAATCATGATTTCAAATAAGCATTCAATCATGCAAGTATGTGAATTTCTGCGGAACACTCGAATCAAGTCGGATTCGAGTTAATCGTTCCATTCAAGTCTAAGTCATCTTTTACCTTATTCGCTTCGAAGGTACTTCAATATGAAAATAAATAATAAGGATAAAAATCAATATCCTAACAAATTCAATCAAAACTCAATCAAACTTCTTCGATCGATAAATAAGAAAATCGATACTGTACCGACTTCAATCTTCCAAACTGACCAAAGCTGTTATCTCGCAACTCTGTTGACTTCAATTCAATCTATCAGAAGAAGTCATAAGGATCAATATCGACATCAAAAACTCAATCAAACTCGATACGATCAAAACATCGAAACGATATCAAAAGCTCAAACTGACGGCATAACGGCTATAAACTGATCAAACCGAAAACGCAGACAGCAATTCAACAATCCAATATACTCATAATCTTCTCAATATCATCAAAACAATTCAAATCCTTCAATGAAAACATCCGAAAATAGAATTCTAGTTGATCGAAGAAAAAACTTACTATAGAACGAAGCTCTCGCAGACGTGATCGCTAATCTGCCTTCAGAAATAAATTCCAACGGACGGATCGAGCTCGGGGAGAAATCTGGAAGCTTGAGAAAGCTTGGAGTCAGATCTAATGGAGGAAGAGGCGATGGAGGTGATGAAGAGTGAAGAAAATCAAGTCAAACATGCTTAAATATTTAACAAATCCAATATTTGCATTTTAGTCCCTGAAAATTCCAAAAATTGCATTTTAGTCCCTGATCAAAATCGAATCGGCCCTCGACTTCTAAAATCTCTGATTATCTCAAATAAAGTCCATTAAGATAATTTTGGGGCGTTACAATTCTCCCCCTCTAAGAATAGATTTCGTCCTCGAAATCAATCACTGTCTATCACATGGTCGAGGATAGTCAAAGGACTGCAATAAGAATTTACATCTCGGAACTAAGTCCAGAATCTTCTTACAATCAAACTCTGAATTGTTCATCTCAAATAGTTCGGCATCTCAATCAATCAGAGAAGTAAGAAACTCTAGTCTATTACTTCATCAATACTCCGTCCGTCTATCAAAAGTCAACTCATCGTCGTCAGAAAATTCTTCTAAACTCAGTCACAATTCGAATCATCTTACCGTTCTAACTCATGTGACACAGAAATTTCATCTCGAAAATGAAAGAGATCTTCATCTCTCCTCGTACAACTTCTAGAAAGTGCTTTCAATAATCATCTGATCGCTATCGTTGTACGAAGATTCCACAAAAATCAAGAATTCTCCCAACTAGTGCTAAGTCGAGCACTACTACTCAAAGCAATTCTTCTAAAGTTCGGCTCATCTGATCTGGCTGTCCGTCGTTCTGAGGGTATCGAATCGAAATAAGTTGAAATCAACAAAAAAAGTCTCTTCGAATTCTATGCCGAAAGAACAATTACATCAAGAATCTCTGTCTAGACTGACAAACTTCGGCAATTCATGACATCTGACGACCTCTGACAAGATATCAATTCTCTTCTCTTCATCATAATCATTCTGTACAGATAACTGTAACGGATCCTATCTATCGGTCAATCAAAATCAGATAGTAGATAAAATAAGAACAAATTCTTCGGTTCTAAACATCAGTTGCTGCATTCACTCCTTCTGTTAAATAGATTCAAATCAAAAATCTCAATAAGAAGAAACCAAGTACTGCAAGATCTTCAGTACTGAAACATAGAATACAGAAGAATGGATAATCAGAAATTTCATCAACAGATAATAAGATCAAAGAAATTCATTCGGTTCAATCAGAATTTCGAACATCGAGATTAGTCTACAACTGATCGGCGTACAATTCTGAAAAGATTGTAGAAGGCTCTGAACGATCAGTACAATTCTCACATCCAGAAAACAAGAATTCATCAATAAAAACTCCTAATTTAAACTCATACTTCTGAGAGATTCGGTCAACAGAAAATTCTTCAACAATACAGGAGTATTCTTCAAATCAAACGGCCTGTCAAAAGTTCAAAACGACCGTACCTCAATTCGGAAACGATTTTGAGAAAAATTCTCTTCACGAACTTCCTGAAGATAAAATTCGGATCTTCATTCAGTGTCAAACTCGTTCTGACAATCGAGGCCAAACTAGAAGTTCATTCTGAACAACTTCAGTCGTTCAATAACCACTGACACATCAACCAGTTCAGGTTACAATTCAAAACATCATCTGTAAAGCTTCGAGAGTTCGTTCATATTATTCTGTAACATCAGTAAATCTACAGAATAAATCAAGAATTCTTAGAATCGAGAATTCTTAATGGAGTATTCCATCACTCGCTCAACAATACTCAGATAACATCTCATCTCGAACTCAACAAAGTAGTCTTACTACTAAAATCAATGAATTGTGATCCCAACTCCATTCTGAATCAGAATAGACTGTACAACAGAAAATTGGATCGTTCTCTTTCTGACTGCTGACAGTTCACAACATCAGAAACTATACTTCGAATCTCATACTTCATCATCCTCTATTCAATTTGATTCCTCAATTTATCAACAAACATCTTCCGATCATCTGGAAGAACTCTGAATAAACTTCAAAGTGCCAAACTCCTGATACTCTGTCTCAAACCGAAACATCTGGCACCACAAACGTTATTCGCTAATAATGCATCAATAAAAACTTGAAACTCAGATTATACTCAGATCTGATCTATCTTCATCGGATTCTTAAAGGTCGAATCAGATTCCAAAGAATTTTCAATCTTCTCAATCAACTCTGGTTCGAAGTCGAATGAAGGAGTCAAGATAAACATTCCATCTTATCCAGACTCTAACAAAAGTGCAGCAATCATCTGTCAAAGAAGACAACTGAAGTAGATAAAATAAGATCAGATCATACAGCTTACAATTGTAGCTGTTACCATCAGTTCTCTGGATAACAATAAAATTCGCAGTCAGATTAATCGCCCTGTATAACTCTCTTTCCCAACTCATAATCAGTTCGAACTGCGACAATCAAAACTTCTATCTTCCAAGATCATAATAGATTACTGAAAACTTCCAAGAAATAAGATCTCTGAGAGATTCAAATCGGAACTAACATTGCATCTCGAGCGTCTTCAAATTCTTCGATGATCAAGATAATACAGATTTCTTTTGAACAAGAATAAGTCTCGATACTCAATAAGAAGAAGTGCAAAGCACCAAAAGATCATCAAAGATACACTGAATAGAAGAGCATAATCTGCTGAGTATTCGTCTAATCAACAATATGAATTCCTCAAAGGATTCGCGATAGAACTCGCTAAATCCAAGAATCTTCAATTTCAGATAAGGACGTCTATCCAAATAAATTCATAACAGCTCTAGTCTTGAGGTATTCAATAAAATTCCATCTTCCCAGAGAAATGATCGAGGAAAATACCACTGGGTCTCACAAGATTCAGACGTCAAAAGAATAACATAATTGATCGACATGCAAATTTGCAAACAATTCTTAAAGAATCTGAAAGATCAATACGGATCTTCAAAGGATAAAAGATTTATCGATAAGAATACTCAAGAACTCATCTACAAACCTTTGGAAGATTCGGTTCAAAGGACTCATAAATAATGCAGATGCAATTCCCATTCAATCTGTACGATTAAAATTCAAATCAGTCGTACCACATTCCGAATTCGATTCTCTAAAACCTCTTCCCTACAGATTATCTGTCGATGATGCCTGATCAAAAATTAATGCTGAACTCATCCTCTCGACTTGGAGGTAAATCTGGAATCTCAACTAGAACAACATCAGCAAACTCAAAAACTCTGTTAAATCAACCAACATGACTAATTGAAAACATCATCTGCATACCTTAAACATTCCTCCGCACCTTTCTGTAACAAACGGTAATCGACAATTAATAAGAAAGGAATTCTTAACTCAGACATTCTTACCGGAGGAAAAATCCACTCGTCTATCATCTCGGATCCAAATCTGGAAACAATATGAAATCAACTTCGGTTGCCCTGTACTTGATTAATACACTACATCGATAATATAATCAAAATCTGATAACCAAAGTATAGTACTGTTTAGTACAATCAACTCTGATCGAAACAAAGTTCAGAAATTCGAATTAAACTCACCGCAACTAATTTAGATACTCAAAAGTAGAGGAAACATCATTCTAACTTCTCCACAAGAAGAAAATTTGCATCAATATCTAATAGTATAAGAGTCGAAAGAACAAAATTGAACAGGTACCTGCTTCATCATCGTCAGGAGCAGTTAGAGTCTGTGAATCTTCTATAAGAGAAAATACCACAGCCTGTCGCAGAAATTCGGATTTAAAAAACTCTACAAAACAACCAAACCTTGTTTCTCTAAGGCTTTCTTCTTCGATATCCACTAACTTTCGCAATACCTACAGTTGGTAACCAACTAACTGAATCCGTCATTCGTCGGTGTAGTTTAATGAATCAAACAACTGATCGATCTCTTCTAATCAGCTTTCACACCCAAACTCATTCTCAGAACTCCTCAGAGTTGAAGGGCTAAATGACTGAAATCTCATCAGTAATGATTCCATCAGTGTCGGAGTGACATTCATCAGTTCAGTCACAGAACAATTCTGTACAATCGGGTTTGCTGCTAATTGAATCCTGTTCAAAACTTTCCGAATAGAAAATCTGATTCAAGAGGATTAGGACACAACATCTCAATTACATCTATCTGGTGTCCAACAATCTCAACTCGACATACTCATTCGATCTCTAGAGTATTCAATGCAACCAGTAACCCGAAACAATTCGTATCTCAATTAATTCATGCTTTAAAATTTAAATCACATATCCAAGTAATTCAATTAATTCTCAATCATAAAGCATGCTCGCATATTCTTCAATCATAGAATTAATCCATCACATGCGATAAATTAAGTTCAAGCGGACTCAATCTACTGTAAGAGTGGGTGCCCAGTGAGCCAACTGTGTGGCTATGGGCTTTGTTGACTCTTTGTATAAACAATCTTTTGTTTAATATTATTTACACTTTTATGGCAATGACTTTATATTACTTCATATTGTTATATTGTGATATACTATTGTTGTTTTGATAAAGACCTTGAATATACTATAGTGTATGTAAGATGTGGTAGAACATGGAGATGTCTATCATGAAATACATCTTATAGTCACTGTATATTCTAAAACCGTTCCTAGTCGATTGAGCCATCCGATAATAAGGATAAGGATCGCTCGAGTTTGAGACTAGCATTTGCGATGCGGAGTACCACGTTTCATTGGTAGGGAACATGGAGATGTTCGAAGCATGCAAATGGATATTCATAGGATGAATAGTCGAACTACCCTATCCGGACTTTCCAAGTGGTTATCACTTATCGAGTGGATAAAGTCCGCGGTTTTGGTTGTACACCATTAGTCCTTACGACTTGAAACATCATGGAGACTCTATATGCTAGTACTGTGCTTTGACTCGTTTACCGACTCTGAGGGTCATCAGGTGTCGAGATTGGGTACAGTTACGACACATATAGGAGTCAATGCATTGTTGTCAAGGATTCACCACATACTTGCGAGTGTGGATATCCTATGCGATCTGAGGAGAAAATCTCTGGCCAGAGTACTTGATGTGATTTAAGAAATGGTTTCTTAGTAGCACATGCGATGTCACTAATTTGATCTTCAAGATGTATTGCATAGTTATCGAATCTTGAGCGACTCTCGATATACCAATGTTTGGAAACCACTGAATTCGGATTCAGGAAAATTTATTTTGACTTTAAAACGTTCAGAAATGGTTTCTGTGCACATTTGAAATCGTTTCATCAGTCACGATGAACCGAGAAAATTCCGGTCTGTGATTTTGAATCGCAGTAAGGAATAACGAATCAGATTCGTGTATTCTCTTCGCAGAAAACTTCTGATAGATTTTCTAGTGCAATCTATCAGAGGGATTAAACCTCTGTTCGTGGACCTGATTGAAGGCGTTCATCGGTTCCAGGGAGAGACAACAAGAGCAGAATTGTTCTGTTGGTGTCCATTAATCTCGTTGCGAGATTTGAGGTAAAATTTATTTAATTGTTATTTAAATTTTACACACACAATAATTCAATCGATGAACGGTTGATACCCATACCATGGAAACGTTCCATGGAAAATTTTTAAACTTCCGCTGCACCGGGTATCAATCGTGGTATCAGAGCCAGGTTGCTCAGATCAATCGATTGAATTAATCAATTGTACAAAATTTTTGAGTCTCGGTTTTTGAAACAAAATAAATATTTTTAATAAAAAAAAAAAAAATTTTTTTTTCCGGGGGCGAAACCCGGGCAGCGATTGGATCGCTGCCCGGAGGGGCAGCGATGGTCGCTGCCCCCAGGGGCGGCGCACGGCGCCCCCAAAGGGGGCGCACGGCGCCGCCCAGGGCGGCGATCGTCGCCGCCCAGGGCGGCGCACCTGTGCGCTGCCCAGCGCAGCGCTGGGCGCTGCGCAGGGCAGCGCTCGGCGCTGCCCAGGGCGGCGCACAGCGCCGCCCAGGGGCGGCGCTCGGCGCCGCCCAGGGCGACGCACGGCGCCGCCCAGCGGCGGCGCCAGGCGCCGCCAGGGCAGCAAACGTTGCTGCCCTAAGGGGGCAGCCGGGCTGCCCCGGCCCGCGCCCCGGGTGCGGGCCAACCCGGGAATGTCCCGGGTGGCCCGCGGGAAAAATTAATTTTTTAATATTTTTATTAATTTTAATATTTAAAATTTTATTTTTGGTCCGGTCAAAAATTGTTTTTGATTGGTTCACGAGATTTCGGATCGAATTGTTCGAGTCCGTAAATTTTAAAATTGATTTTGGATAAATTTGAATTTTTGGAAAATTTTAATATTTTATCCGTAAATTGAATTTTGAAATCAATTATTTTGGTACAATTGATGATAAGATATGATCTTATGATATATTAGATAAAATATGATTTTATTTGTAAAATTGGATTTTATAGATAAAATATGATTTTATTTGATATGGAGATAAAATATGATTTTATATGTGAAATGTGATTTTATATATAAAATATGATTTTATCTTGTTTAAATTTGAATTGCCACAGCATGTTATCCAATAAATTAATTTTGAATTAAATGTTATTGGATAAGGATGATCGATTGCCATGACCAATTTTGTAGGTGTATGTTAGGAATTTACATTTTGTCTTTATTGTTGTTGGTTTTATTAATGGGCCTGGTTTATGGCCCGATATGAATGTCATATGTAATAAAAGTGGGCTTGGTTTATAGCCCGTTCCCACCCCCTAAAAATGTATCCCCTACTTGTCATTGTTATTTAATTGTAAATACATTAGATTTAGTGGGAGATCAAGATTTGAAGATGGTGGGCCCAGCAGACAATGAAGACTGAAGAAATGTAAATTGGAAGCATATGTAATAGGATTGCATTTGCATACTGCATATTACCTAGGATTGGACTAAGACCCGTGATTGGCAACCACGGGTCAATTAGAAATGGAATCGATCATCCTATATAATATGTGATATTATGATTGTATGCATGTTTAGACATAAATTGCGTGAATCCGGCAATGCATGCAATAAATTAAATATGATGAGACAAATATTTTTATAAATAAAATCCCTCATTTTAAATATGATTTAAAATTTATATCAAGATAAATAAAGGAAATTTAAATATTGTTTAAATGTTCCTACCTTCCATCAACGGTCAATGTATGTGATGCTACCGCGGATACGGTCCGGCTCATATTATTGGGGGGGCCCGTCCGTCGGAAAGCTGTACATTGGATCGACAAATGTTGTAAGTTGGGTGGAACTCCCATGGGATCGGCTCATATTATTGGGGGATCCACATGGCGACCGTCCATCAAAACTTAATATTGATGGGTCATCTTGACATGTCACTTTAAACGGCGTCATATTATTGGGCCCTTATTGGACATGAGGTAAATACATGGGGGTTGCTTTGGAAGCAATTGGGCTCTACCTTTTGAGAATTATGGTTGGCTGATATTATTCGGGACCATAAGTTTGTCAATTGGACTCCATGTTCTCACTAAGGAAAAAGTTTCCCGTTTTCACTAGAGGGTGGTGAAATCGTTAAAATAGTGGGAGTGAGATTCATAAAATAAAATTCGCCAATTTTATGTCTTAGTAAATTATTTAAACAATCATCGATAATTGTCTGTTTTATCTCAGTAATCCACATGTTTCTGTTCTCCAACAAAACAAACTTATTGACGCAAACAATACAGAATGATTCCATAAGTTAAGATTGTCCTAAGTTCGGAAAAAGATTTTCTAAGTGTTAGAAAAGGCTTCTCCGAAAACAGCCCTGGCTGATGTAACTAGAGAAATGGTTGGACCATGATCTCAAGGCAAAATGTTACATACAAAATTGGACAAGTCTAAACAAGTTTGCCATCACTGCAAGAAACCCGGTTATTGGAAACGTAACTGCAAGGAATACCTCGAGCAGTTGGGAACTGCAAAGGGTATGTTCTATATCGAAATAAACATGTCACTTAATACAACTTCTTGGGTATTGGATACCGGATGTGGATCTCACATTTGCAATGATTTGCAGGTGATGACAAGAAGTCGCAGGCTTAGAATGGGTGAGACCCAGCTGAGGCTCGGGAATGGTTCCAGAGTTGAAGCTACGGCCATTGGAGATGTTTGTTTGATTTTGCAGAATGGTTTTAAATTATTGTTGAGAGATGTTTTATTTGTGCCAGATTTAATTAAAACATTATTTCTATTTCTATGCTAGATAGAGATGGTTATTCTTGCAATTTTGTGAATGAGATTTGCAATATTTACAAGAATGAATGTTTAATTGGAAATGGACAATTTGAAAACGATCTATACAACTTAAAACTAAAAGACGTTCCAATGAATTATGTTGATAAACCGGCTACAACAAACAAAAGGAAAAACGATAGTCAAAACCCGGCAAACATATGGCACGCTAGGCTAGGTCATATTTTCTCAAGAAGGATGAACAAGCTAGTGGGAGAGGGCATGTTTGATATGTCTGATATTAACTCTCTACCTACTTGTGAATCTTGTCTAAAAGGAAAAATGACTAAATCTCCTTTTAAGGGGAAACCTGAGCGTAGTCAGAATCTGTTGGATTTGATCCACACAGATGTTTGTGGTCCATTTAGAGTAGGGACTCAACATGGCCACACCTACTTCATTACCTTTACTGATGATTATTCAAGGTATAGGTATTTATATTTAATGAAATATAAGTCTGAAGCATTTGAAAAGTTCAAAGAATTCAAGGCTGAAGTAGAAAACAAGCTAGGTAAAAGTATTAAAGCACTTCGATCGGATCGAGGTGGAGAATACTTGAGTACCGAGTTTTGGACTATCTAAAAGAGAATGGGATTCTCTCTCAGTGGACTCCTCCTATGACACCACAGCTTAATGGTGTATCGGAGCGTCGTAATCGAACTTTGTTGGACATGGTTCGATCTATGATGAGCTTCACTGAGCTTCCACCTTCGTTTTGGGGCTATGCGCTTGAAACGGCGGTATTGTTGTTGAACAACGTCCACACTAAAGCAGTGGACAAAACACCATACGAGTTATGGAATGGCAAAGCTCCTAAGTATTCGTACTTGAGGATTTGGGGATGTCCTGCTTACGTGAAGCGGACAGTGGGAGATAAGTTGGATAGTCGATCCAGCTTATGTTATTTTGTAGGGTATCCGAAGAATTCAATCGGATATTATTTCTATTATCCTGCTGAAACAAAGGTGTTTGTTTCTAGGAATGCCACCTTCTTGGAGAAGGAATTCTTATTGGATAAGAAAGGCGAGATGATGGAACTCGAAGAAGTTCGAGAAGAACCCGAAATACAAAATAACGATCCTACACCTCAGGAACCATTGCTGGACACGCCTGCACCTAGAAGATCCGAGAGGACTTCTAGACCTCCAGTTCGATATGGTCTTCTTCTTGAAGAGGGTCAAGATGAACCCGACATTGGATGTGATCCAAGAAGCTTCAAGGAAGCAATTTCTGATGCGGATTCGAATTTATGGCTTGAAGCTATGCAGTCAGAATTGGATTCGATGCATACTAACCAAGTCTGGTCTTTAGTGAATCCTCCCGATGGAATTGTTCCAATAGGGTGTAAATGGATCTACAAAAGAAAGCTTGGGCCTGATGGTAAGATATTGACTTACAAGGCGCGATTGGTGGCTAAAGGTTATACTCAAAGGCAAGGAGTTGACTATGACGAAACCTTTTCACCAGTTGCAATGTTCAAGTCCATAAGAATCCTAATTGCCATAGCTGCATGGTATGACTATGAGATATGGCAGATGGATGTGAAGACTGCTTTTCTTAATGGAGACATTAAGGAAGAAATCTATATGAAGCAGCCTGAGGGGTACACATCCATGGGAAGCGAGCATAAGGTATGCAAGCTTCAGAGATCAATTTATGGTCTAAAACAAGCATCAAGAAGTTGGAACCAGAAATTTGATGAAACAATAAAAGATTTTGGTTTCATCAAGAACCCGGAGGAACCTTGCGTGTACAAGAAAGTAGTTAAGGATGCGGTAACATTCTTAGTACTTTATGTTGATGACATCCTACTCATTGGGAATGATGTAGGGATGTTGCAGTCAACAAAGATATGGTTATCAGGTAGATTTTCGATGAAGGATTTGGGTGAGGCATCCTACATTCTTGGGATACAGATCTATAGGGATAGATCTAAGAGAATGATAGGACTCACTCAATCAACCTACATCGATACCATATTGAAACGGTTTTCAATGGATGGGTCCAAGAGAGGACATCTACCCATGTGTCATGGAGTTTCTCTATCCAAGTCTATGTGTCCCAAGACTGATGCAGAGATAGAGAATATGACACATGTACCATATGCGTCAGCTATAGGTAGTATCATGTATGGGATGATATCTACCAGACCGGATGTAGCATTTGCTCTGAGTGTCACGAGCAGATATCAGTCTAATCCTGGTCAGATGCATTGGAAAGCCGTGAAAGACATTCTTAAGTACTTGCGAAGGACTAAGAATATGTTCATGGTTTATGGAGGACGAGAACTCAAACTGGAAGGCTATACCGACTCTAGCTTCCAAAGTGATGTGGATGACTCGAAGTCAACCTCTGGATTTGTGTTCATGCTCAATGGCGGTGCTGTCTCTTGGAAGAGTTCCAAGCAGGACACCACAGCGGATTCCACCACTGAGGCTGAATACATTGCAGCATCAGCTGCTGCTAAAGAGGCCGTTTGGATGAGGAATTTCGTCCAAGAGTTGGGCGTCATTCCTGAATTTGTTGGTCCAGTCCCGGTGTACTGCGACAACACGGGTGCCGTTGCTCAAGCAAAGGAACCAAGGTCTCATCAAAGATCCAAACACGTACTGAGGAAATACCACATAATCAGGGAGATTGTGGAAAGAGGAGACATCAGTGTCGAACGAGTGGCCTCTGCAGACAATATCGCTGATCCACTTACTAAGCCTTTGCCAGGACCATTGTTTGACAAACATCGCGAAGCAATGGGTCTACGTAGTATGACTAGTTGGCTATAGGGCAAGTGGGAGATTGTAAGAGTGGGTGCCCAGTGAGCCAACTGTGTGGCTATGGGCTTTGTTGACTCTTTGTATAAACAATCTTTTGTTTAATATTATTTACACTTTTATGGCAATGACTTTATATTACTTCATATTGTTATATTGTGATATACTATTGTTGTTTTGATAAAGACCTTGAATATACTATAGTGTATGTAAGATGTGGTAGAACATGGAGATGTCTATCATGAAATACATCTTATAGTCACTGTATATTCTAAAACCGTTCCTAGTCGATTGAGCCGTCCGATAATAAGGATAAGGATCGCTCGAGTTTGAGACTAGCATTTGCGATGCGGAGTACCACGTTTCATTGGTAGGGAACATGGAGATGTTCGAAGCATGCAAATGGATATTCATAGGATGAATAGTCGAACTACCCTATCCGGACTTTCCAAGTGGTTATCACTTATCGAGTGGATAAAGTCCGCGGTTTTGGTTGTACACCATTAGTCCTTACGACTTGAAACATCATGGAGACTCTATATGCTAGTACTGTGCTTTGACTCGTTTACCGACTCTGAGGGGGTCATCAGGTGTCGAGATTGGGTACAGTTACGACACATATAGGAGTCAATGCATTGTTGTCAAGGATTCACCACATACTTGCGAGTGTGGATATCCTATGCGATCTGAGGAGATATTAGTGTGACAAATCTCTGGCCAGAGTACTTGATGTGATTTAAGAAATGGTTTCTTAGTAGCACATGCGATGTCACTAATTTGATCTTCAAGATGTATTGCATAGTTATCGAATCTTGAGCGACTCTCGATATACCAATGGTTGTTGATTCGATCGGGATATATGGATGAAGGGACCGTACTGTACGTTAACCAAAATCTACTGGTTCTTGTAGGCACTATCAGTGATACCTAGGGAATCATGGGGCGATGTTGCTAGGCGCTTTACCATGATTCGTTGGGCAAGTCGGAAAGTGTTGTTCCGAGTCACAAGGAGTTGTGAGCCCACGGCTAGCTGTATCCCTGAACCATTGAGGGTCACACAGTGTAATGGAGTTTTAATCCCCGTTGAGATAGTTAAATTTAAAGAGTTAAATTTAATGAACTAAGGAGTTGGACTTCTTAAATAAGAGTAAGGGAGTAGGATTTCCTAAAATGACATAGGGATGGACATTTTTGGAAACCACTGAATTCGGATTCAGGAAAATTTATTTTGACTTTAAAACGTGCAGAAATGGTTTCTGTGCACATTGGTGAAATCGTTTCATCAATCGGAGTCACGATGAATTTTATATTAATTTCTGAACGAGCGGGCTTTGCTTGTCGGGCCCCAGCTTATGATTAATGGGCCCTAAGGTGTTAGTGGCCTGCATTATAAATAAGTTATTTCAGTACAGAAATTACAAAACAACAGGTCATTATTTTTGAGAGCAATTTTCGAAAACCCTACCCTCTCTCTCAAACATATTTCGGCCGCCCCCTTCACTCTGCCCGAGAAAATTCCGGTCTGTGATTTTGAATCGCAGTAAGGAATAACGAATCAGATTCGTGTATTCTCTTCGCAGAAAACTTCTGATAGATTTTCTAGTGCAATCTATCAGAGGGATTAAACCTCTGTTCGTGGACCTGATTGAAGGCGTTCATCGGTTCCAGGGAGAGACAACAAGAGCAGAATTGTTCTGTTGGTGTCCATTAATCTCGTTGCGAGATTTGAGGTAAAATTTATTTAATTGTTATTTAAATTTTACACACACAATAATTCAATCGATGAACGGTTGATACCCATACCATGGAAACGTTCCATGGAAAATTTTTAAACTTCCGCTGCACCGGGTATCAATCGTAATTGGTCTGGGAACTCGCCAGTTTTCCAACATCTACCCCGCTCAATTCTAAATTCAGTCCAAGAATCTTATCTCTCTGATACCACTTAATGTGAGACCCCGATTCTAATTATCTAATCAAGAGTTAATCCTATCGAGAACTATTCAAAGTCCAAAAGATAAGACATCAAATGAATTAAAAAAATATTATTTTTCTTGTGAACAATACTGCGCTCGATCCGGCAAAAAGCCAAGATCGAGCGCACCGTATTCCTGAACTCTCTGCCGAGAAAAATAAAAGTGTCGCGCTCGATTCGGAAAAAAGCCAGGATCGAGCGCACCAATTGAACAAAGTCACTGCCTCCAATTTTACAAGGGCTGCGCTCGATCCCAGCATTTCATAGGATCGAGTGCACCCTGGGCAACAGAAAAATTAACAGAAACAGGGAAATGCTTCAAACTCCAATCCATAAATCATTCAACATGCATAGCTCAACTTCATGCATTAATCCATAATCAAATCAAACTTCATAATTCTATCCTGCTCGATTCCGAATCTAGTAACATGCAATCAATAAACTATCTTCGATAATCAATAATCATCAATCGAAATCGGTTCTAATATTCAATACTTCAAAATCAAATACAACCCATTCGAATTCTAACATGATTTCAAAACATAAACTAGATTGGCATGCATTTCAAATTCTATTTCGAAGTCTCACTTCAAATCTTCATTCTCGTTCTATCCCTGTCGTCTCTGACTCGATCCTGCCCCACCTGTTTCCAAGTACACATACAAACAAAGACAACAGCCGGATAATCCGGAAAGAATATAATTCCCAGTAAAAGAGCCTATCATGCATATCAAATAAACACATCATTTCATGACATGTATCGACTTCCAAATATCTATCACATCAAGATCAAATCAAGTAATTCATCCAAGTACTGAATTAAAATGATATGCATGTCTTTAAAACTTCAGGATTATCAGACTCAGATAATCACTAGGAATTCTTCTTTCTTTCTTTCTTCGGTTTGGGATCCCGAGGTTAAAATATCCAACAATCACACCAAACTCCCCTTTCGAGGTGGACGAGGTATATTTTAATCCTCTAGACTCCAGAGCATTATAGTGAGCTACTCGACAAGGTAGTAAATTGCCTACCAAGCCACTCGACTACAATCCCTAGATCGTCTAATTCAAATTGAATAAATCATTCGGCTCAATATGAATGCATATGTCATCTCATGCATTCAATCATATTTTCAATCATCAATTCAAATAAACATTCAATCATGATTTCAAATAAGCATTCAATCATGATGTCAAATAAGCATTCAATCATGCAAGTATGTGAATTTCTTCGGAACACTCGAATCAAGTCGGATTCGAGTTAATCGTTCCATTCAAGTCTAAGTCATCTTTTACCTTATTCGCTTCGAAGGTACTTCAATCTGAAAATCAATAATAAAGATAAAAATCAATATCCTAACAAATTCAATCAAAACTCAATCAAACTTCTTCGATCGATAAATAAGAAAATCGATACTGTACCGACTTCAATCTTCCAAACTGACCAAAGCTGCTATCTCGCAACTCTGTTGACTTCAATTCAATCTATCAGAAGAAGTCATAAGGATCAATATCGACATCAAAAACTCAATCAAAATCGATACGATCAAAACATCGAAACGATATCCAAAACTCAAACTGACGGCATAACGGCTATAAACTGATCAAACCGAAAACGCAGACAGCAATTCAGCAATCCAATATACTCATAATCATCTCAATATCATCAAAACAATTCAAATCCTTCAAATCTAAAATCTCCAATTTTGAAATAATCTTCCAAAAATCAAAACAATTCCGAACGACGCTCTATTTCAAAACCGACAGAGAATAAACGATCAGAACTCTGCCAAGATCAACATACTCCAAACTCAATCGATTCTAACAACATCCAAAAATAGAAGTCTAGTTGATCGAAGAAAAACTTACTATAGAACGAAGCTCTCGAAAACGTGATCGCTAATCTGCCTTCAGAAATAAATTCCAACGGACGGATCGAGCTCGGGGAGAAATCTGGAATCTTGAGAAAGCTTGAAGTCGGCTCTAATGGAGGAAGAGGCGATGGAGGTGATGAAGAGTGAAGAAAATCAAGTCAAACATGCTTAAATATCTAACAAATCCAATATTTGCATTTTAGTCCCTGAAAATTTCAAAAATTGCATTTTAATCCCTAATCAAAATCGAATCGGCCCTCGACTTCTAAAATCTCTGATTATCTCAAATAAAGTCCATTAAGATAATTTTGGGGCGTTACAGAGGAAGTGCAATTCTGTAGGCAAGATCGACTAACTTCTCGAGAATCTCGTACGGCACCATGAATCTCAGAGATAACTTCCCTCTCTTACCAAGTCTGACAGTGCCTCTGAAAGGAGAAATCTTAAGGAAAACGCGGTCTTCCTACTCGAAACTCAGAGGTCTACGTTTGACATTCGCATACTTCGCCTGTCTATCCTGAGCTGACTTCATTCTTGTCTGAATGATCTTAACTTGCTCTGCCATATCTCGAAGCATATCCGATCCCAAATCTAGTGACTCGGACAAATCTTCCCAAAACAATGGAGATCGGCACATCTTATCGTACAAAGCCACAAAAGGCGCCATACCGATACTCGTTTGGAAACTGTTGTTGTAAGAAAACTCAACAAGATGCAAAGAATATTGCCAACTAGTGCCAAAGTCTAGCACTACTACTCGAAGCATATCCTCTAAGCTGATAAGCTGTACTCAAATGCAATCGAGTACAAAGTGCTTCCTGAAGACTGTGCCAAAAGTGCGAAGTGCATGTAGGGTCTCAGTCTGAAACGATCGACTTTGGCACACCATGCAATCTCACAACATTTCTAACATACAACTCAGCCATCTGATCAAGACGATACGTCATCCTGTACGGAATAAAACATGTAGACTTCGCCAATCAGTCGATCACTACCCAAATAGCATTGCATCCTCGAACAGATCGTTGTAGCTTCATGACGAAGTTCATAGAAATGTGATCCCATTTCCATTCAGGAACATATAGACTGTGCAACAGGCCACCGAGTTGCTTTCGCTCTGCTTTCACTTGCTGACAGTTCAAACATCGAGATACAAACCTTGCAACATCGCTCTTCATTCTCTTCCACCAAAATTGATTCTTCAGATCGTTGTACATCTTCCGACCTTTAGGATGAACACTGAACCGACTTCAATGAGCCTCTCGGAGAATATGCTGTCTCAACTCCGAAATATCAGGCACAACAATTCGGCTATTTACAAACAAAAAATCATCTCTAATCTGGAATTCAGACTGATTCCCGGATCTAACTTTCTCTACGAAAGCCTAAATGCTCTTCTCGGACTTCTGTGCTTCTTTGATCGCAATAAAAAAACTCCGGTTCGGCTTGAATAACAAACACTCTGATAGTCCTCCTATCTGTTTCAAACTATAAACCAGAAGTGCAACAATCATCGATCAACTGAGAAACACCGATAGAAGAAAGAGATAAAGAACAAAGCTTTCGGCTCAAGGCAACTGCAACTGCATTCGACTTTCCCGGATAATACTTGATTTCGCAGTCAAAATCGTTCAACAGATCTAACCATCTTCTCTGACTCATATTCAACTCTGCCTGTGAAAACAAGTACTTAAGACTCTTATGATCAGAAAAGATCTCGAAAGACTCACCATAAAGATATTGATGCCAGATCTTCAGAGCAAAAATGATCGCAACTAGTTCAAGATCATGAACCGGATAGCGAGTCTTGTGCGGCTTCAACTGCCTCGATGAATACTCTATCACATTCTTATGCTGCATAATAACACATCCCAAACCTCAGTTAGAAGCATCACAATAGACTGTGAAACCTCCAGTACCTTATGAAATAGAAAGAATCGGAGCACTGGTCAGTCTCCTCTTCAGATCAACAAAGCTAGCCTCACAATTTGCTGTCCAGAAAAAAGGCGCATTTTTCTGAGTCAGCTGGGTAATCAGCTTGGCAATAGACAAGAATCCCTCGATGAATCGGCGATAATAACCAGCTAAACCCATAAAGCTTCGGATCTCAGGTACTGATGTCGGTCTAAGCCAATTCATAACCACTTCAATCTTGCTGTGATCAACAGAAATCCCATCTCCAGAGATAATATGACCAAGAAATACAACTCAATCTAACCAAAATTCAGACTTAGACAGCTTGGAAAACAAATGTTCGAATTGCAAAATCTACAAGACAATCCTCAAATTCTCTGCATGGTCAATACGGTACATCGAATAGATAAGAATATCATCGATGAAGATAATAACAAACTCATCTAAATAGTGTTGAAAGATACGGTTCATCAAACCCATAAAAACCGTTGGAGCGTTAGTCAAACCAAACGGCATGACTATAAACTCGAAATGACTGTACCTCTTTCTGAATGCGATCATAGGAACATCTTCCTCTCGCACTCTCAGCTGATGTTAACCTGACCTCAAATCAATCTTCGAATAGATAGAAGAACCCTGCAGCTGATCAAAAAGGTCATCTATTTAGGGTAAAGGATACCTGTTCTTGACTGTAGCCTGATTCAGTTGATGGTAGTCAATACAGAGCCGCATAGAACCATCCTTCTTCCAAACAAACAGAACAGGAGCACTCCAAGGCGATACACTAGGTCTGATGTATCCCTTGGCAATCAAATCCTCAAGCTGCTCCTTCAACTCTCTCAATTCAATCGGTGCCATACGATAAAGAGCTTTGGAAATAGGTTGAGTACCTGACACCAAATCAATGCTGAATTCGATCTTTCGAATAGGCGGCAATACAGGAACATCTTCTTGAAACACATCAGCAAAATCTCTAACCACTGGTATATCAACCAATTCAGGGCAAGATTTCAGTACATCAACTGCATAAACCAAAAATCCCTCTGCACCTCTCTGTAACAAACGAGTCATAGATAACACTGAAATAAAAGAAATTCTAGATCGAGAAACCTTACCAAAGAATTTCCACTCGTCTGCCATTTCAGGTCTGAATCTGACAAACTTCAGAAAAAAATCGACGGTTGCCCTGTACTTGGTTAAAGCATATATACCAACAATACAGCCAATATCTGATAGCCCAAGTACAATACAGTCGAACTCTAACAAGTTTCCCTCAAAATAGAGTTCACAGTTCATGAATAATCTCACAGAAACAATTTCTACACCCAAAGGTGAAGTAACAGCTACTACAATAGGTAACAAATCTGTAGGCAAAGCATGCAACAACACAAATTTCTCAGAGATAAAGGAATGGGAAGCACCTGTATCTATCAAAAAATGAGCAAAATAACTAAAAATCAAACAGTTACCCGCTATAACATCGTAAGGTGATGCCTGAGCCTGATCCTCTGTCAGAGCAAAGACTCGTGCCTACTGTCTCGGAGGCTGGTTTTCACCAAGGTTACCTCTCTGTCTATTCTGCTGTTGAGGTTGGAAGGAGTGAACTGCAGAAGACTGCCTCTCAGGCTGCGCTGTAGGTCTAGATGAACTCCCACTCTGAGCTCGATCTCTACTACACTGAGGGCACACCTTAGAAAAGTGTCCCGTTTGCTGACAGGTATTTCAGTTCCCAAAGACCCCTACACACTGATCCTAAAAGTGTCTACCTCCACACTTGTTGCAAAACAAGGATGATGATCCAAAACTCTGTCCCGAACTGAACTGCTTGGAACCACTGGAACTAGAAGATTTGTTCCCGGCCTCTTGAACAGTTTCCCCCTTTGGTTTGTAATGATCCTTTCTGTTTCCCCCACTGCTTCCACCTTCATACCTCTACTGTTGGTTCTGATACTGAGGTGGCTGATTTTGATACAGAGACGGCTGGTTCTGAGACTGTCTCGGCTGCTGAGGTACCATCTGATTTCCTCTCTGTCTCCAAAAACTCGCTTCAGCTCCCTTTGCGTGATTCATGGAATCCGCAAAGTTATCAGGCCTAGCAGTATTTATCAACGTGAAGATGTCAGGATTCAAGCTGTTGATGAATTGATCGGCTTTGGCTTCTTCATTGTCGGCAATGTGCGGTGCAAAATTCAACAAACTGTCGAACTCGGCTACGTACTCGTCAATGTTCAAGTTCCCTTGCCTCAGATTGGCAAACTCGGCTCCCTTGTCCTTTCGGTGCGAAACAGGGAAAAACCTCTTATAAAACTCAATTTTGAAAACAGACCAAGTAACAACTGTACCTCTATTCTCCATGGATCTCTTCGTCGTGATCCACCTGTTCTTAGCAACACCATGAAGTTGATGAATGACTAACCTAGTTCGGCGGTCGTCAAAGTAATCAAGGGAATCGAACAAATG
Source organism: Henckelia pumila (assembly GCF_033568475.1). Lineage (NCBI taxonomy): Eukaryota > Viridiplantae > Streptophyta > Magnoliopsida > Lamiales > Gesneriaceae > Henckelia > Henckelia pumila. The sequence continues at coordinate 107,690,894 of NC_133122.1, forward strand.
ATCAATGTCGTCCAACCAGTTTTCACAGTCAACCGGATTCTATATACCTAGCAACAAAGGCAGATTAAACGACTGAAACCTCTTCAGCAAGGTTTCCATAGGAGTCGCTGTAGCATCTATCTGAACAGTTTCAGTACTAGCTTGCTCATTCGGAGGAGTAACTGGAGGTGAGTTTCTGTTAATAACTCGATGAGGACCCATCTGATAATCAAAGGTTAGGACACAAGATATCTCAATCGCTACCATCGGTTCCCTTACAACCGCTCAGAATACTGGATACCAGTCGATAACAGAAACAATTATATCTCAAGTACATCATGCTTTATAAATTAAATCACATAAGCATGTAATTCAATTAATTCTCAAATAATAAAGCATGCTCGCATGGAATTAAATAAACAGTTAAAAACTCAATCACATGCGAGGAGTAAATACACGCAGACTCAATCTACCCCGCTCACTCTAGTTCAACCAAGAACTTATAGCTCTGATACCACTTAATGTGAGACCTCGGTTCTAAACAACTAATCTCGGACTAAAGAACAATTAAGCAACCAAGATCCAAGATTAAAAGAAATAATTTTTTTTAAACGCCTCACGCTCGCGCGCGCGTAGGCTATGCCTCCAGAACCTCAGCTGAAGGTTCGCGCCCGCGCGAGATGCAAATTTCGCGCGCGCATGGGCTAACAAACCCGAGCCTCTATGGATACTCGCGCGTGCGCGAGATCCATTCTCGCTCGCACGCGGAAGACCTGGGCAGAAAATAAAAACAGGAATAACATAGCCTCCGCGCTCGCTTCCAACATGAATTCAAATACATACACAAAACAGGGTGTAGAGAATACACGCAATATAAAAACATGCTTTCATAAATCCTAAGATCAACAAGAAGTCTAGATCGATAAAATTCCAAACATACTTCGATTCTAGACTACGATCCGAATACAGAACAAGTTCGAATTACAATACATAACAAGTTCGAGTTCTAACATGATTCAATCTTAAACTAGATAAACATGCTGATTCAACTTCTAAACCGAGTCCCACCACTAACTCTCCCTCTTGTTGCCAACCAGGTCTTCGCTGACTTGATCCTGCCCCTCCTGTTGCCAAGTACACATACAAAACAAAGCAACAGCCGGAAACTCCGGTGAGAATGATATTCCCAGTAAAAGCAACATAACAAGTAATACATGTAATATATCAACAACATTCTTTCAAAACAACATAATCAAATCAAAACAAATGATATGAATGTCTTTAAAATAGGGATATCATTTTTGATAAACAAGGGATTGATGCTTTGCTTTTGGGATCCCGTGGATGAGATCACGTAACAACTCACCGACTCTCCCAATCGAGGTGGTTCCACGTATCCCACTCCCCTAAACTTTGGTACAACTATAAGAAGTATGCTGACACTAGGTGAACCTCTACACCCAGGCCACTCACAGTATAGCCCCCAAAACGTCTAAACAAAAAGGGTTGTTCTGCCCGCTAAAATCAAAGGTTTGGCTCAAGATGAATGCATAAGGAACATAAAACATAAGCCACATAACAAGAACTCAATCAACAACAAAATACAAGTTCCACATGCTAGAACAAGTATTAATGCAAGTATGTGATTTTAAGAGAAAACTCGAGAACCAACTGTCCCGAGAATGCTATTCCGCTAACGATGACTGCTTTTACCCTTCAATGCAAATAGCTCCAACTCTGGATAAGCTACAACAAAAGGTTATATCAGAAACTATAAAACCTATCAACAACAACGGCTCAAGGAAAATCTCTTTACCATACTTCGTCCAACTCTTGCTGATCCAATGCTGCTAACACAGGGCTCGACAAACTCCAAACGAATCTTTACGGAAGCAAAGAAGATCAACAACGATGATCAACTCGTAAGCCAAGGTTCAACAACACAAAATGGTTCAAAATCTCTAAAACTCAAACCGGCGGCATAACGGCTATAAACTGAATAAATCTGAAATGCAGACAGCAGTACAATATCGATATAAACTCATATCAATGCTAAGACAACAATAAAAAATCAATTCCAACACATCTCAAAATCTCATTTCCGAAAATAGGCTTCCAAAAATCATAACAATTCCGAACGTCGCACTATTTCAAAACCGACTGAGAATAAACGATCAGAACTCTGCCAAGAACAACATACTCGAAACTCAATCGATTCTAACAACATCCGAAAAATAGAATGTATCTGATCGTTGAAAAACTTATGATATAACGAAGTTATCACTGTAGTGATCGCTAATCTGCCTTCAGAAATAAATTCTAACGGCCGGATCGAGCTCGGGACGAAATCTGGAAGCTTGGGAGAAAGCTTGGGCGTTAACAATGGAGGGGACCGATGGAGGAGAAGGAGATGAAGGAAAAGGAGACTAAGTCAACCTTCTTCAAGTGTAGATAATATATAAAAACTTAATTTTGCACTTTAGTCCCTGAAATTTCCAAAATTTGCAAAATAGACCCTGATCAAAATCTAGTCGGCTCTAAAACTCTCCAATTTCCGATTAATTCAAATAAACTCATTTAAGATAAAATTGGAGCGTTACAAATCTAAACTCCAAAATTCTCAAATTAAATATTTTTTGAGTAAAATTAAATAATTTTGGGCCTTACACGTTGCATTCACGGCGCGGGCACTATTGCTTCGAGCCAAGAAATTCAATTTCATGTTTTCTTCAATATTTTCAATTTTTTTTTTGATCTTTTTGGACTTCAATATCATAATAACACCCTTCAAAAATGATCTTCAATCATTCCAACTTGATTCCCATGAATTCCAAATCCTTCAACTTGTAAATAATGGAGAAAATCTTGGAACAATATGAATCTTCTAGTGCCTCCTAGATTCATTTCAGACTCCCCTTCTTCAGAAAGATTTGTCCTCAAATCTTGTCCCTTGTCTATAAAAACCAAGCAAGAATTAGAAACCTTAAAAATATTTTCCACATGCACTAGTATACCTTGCTTACTCAAAACCATATCAAGACTCAAGAAATTTCTCATGCACAAATTAAACACCTCACATCATTAGCATGCAAAAACTTGATTAATATTCCATTAAGCATTACAAAAATCAAGTTCCTCCCCTTCTTAGAGCTAGTTAACCCAACACAAAATTCATAGTTAAGTAGAACCATTGTTTTCTAGGAATAAGAAAAAATTCACATGTCATGTGCCACTCAAAACCCTACTCAACATATCTCTTCATATGCAACCACAACAAATATTCATCCAACATATCCTTTAATTTTCATTTCTCAAAATTACACTTCAAACTAAATACACATGTCATTTCATCAAGCAAATCATGCAATGACGAACATATAGAGAAAAATTTATTTTATTTAAACAAATACTTGCTCACATAAAATTTATCATGAACACTGCACAAGTATTTTTCAAACACATCCTTAAAATCATTAACTCATTCATACAATTTATTAACAATTTCAAACCATAAGAATCAAGTAACCAAAAGAGATAAGAACTCATACCTTTGTGATAGTGTAGTAACTACAACATTTTCTTACCTCGTTGGTACTTGATCGACTCTTCACTAACAATTCAAAATCCTTGAGAACTTACACCAAAATCAACATGTTCTCTTGCGCGAAATACACTCAAAATTCTAACATGTTCACGAACCAAAAACTTCATATCCAACATGATTAACATAACTTTATAATATTCAACATGCACATTAAAATCCTTTCTATAAGCTAAGATATAATCAAAGCATACAACAACAAAGTTACCTATAGATGCATGCAAAACATAATCCATCAATCCCATGAAAGTATTACGCACATTAGCTAGCCCAAAATTCATCACTAGCCACTCAAGCAAATAAGACTTACCACCTATACTATTCATGCACAATTGACTCACATCAATACAAACCAACTCATCAAATCTTTTTGTATGCACAAACTCAAGAGACTTAATATCAAGATTTGAAATCAAAGCATAATTCATAGCTAAGACCTTCTCAAATCCTTCAACAAAGTAATATAATCCATGCAACATTGAATTTAGATCATACCTGTGAAAGTATACATTTGGTTGGTATTCAACATTTAAAGTTAAATCATACCTCTCAAGTGAAAAAACTCTCAAATCCATAACCTCTCCAAGGACGGGACCAACCACATATGGAACCAACATCTCCAAAATCCTACAAAGAAGAATAAACGATGCTCGGGATTGAACCGGCTAAATAATGACAATGAGATAAAACCTTCTTGTATAAAAGTACTTTAGGGATTTTATTCATTTGAACAAATTTTCATCCTCACAATGTTGGGCCATATATGTATTTTCTTTTTTGGTTTCTTTCCTCTCATTTTCTTTCCTTTCTTTTTTTTTTTTCTCTCATAGGACAACTCACTTTTTTGCACTTTCTTTCTTTCGGCATTTAGATTTTCTTTTTCTTTTTTTTTCTTTTCTCATGGTTATCTCACTTTTTTGTTCACTCTTTTTTCAGCTATATCACTCACTTTACAAAATTCCAATTGATCCTCAAGAAATTCTTTTGGACTCAGTTTAATAGAAAAATTACAAGACTCATCCAACAACAAATTACTAGTCCCACTATGAACATCAATAGGACTCTCATCTACCAAAAGAATATTAGATGACTCTTCAACACTAAAATCATCAATGAATGAAGTTTCATCCTCAATTTTCCCAACTTCAACTTTTGATTCATCATCCACTAAAACAATGGATTCATCATCTACTTTAGAATCCACCACTTTCATCATAAACATCTTTAAATATTGACTCCTATCATGCTCATATTTTCTACGACACCATAAGTGTGAGGACCCGGATTCTAATCATCTAAACATAAATTGTAACGCCCCGTTTTTATCTTAATTGAACTTATTTGAGATATTCAGTGATTTCAGAATTAGTGTAATAGCCCGTACCCTAATTGAGTAATTAAAGGATTAATGCTAATTAATTTAATTGGGTATCGGACGGATCGGAAGCTCTGAAGGTGAGATCGGAAGCTCCGATCAATATCGGAAGCTCCGAACAGGATCGGAAGCTCCGATCTATATTACGTCAGGCATGACGTGTGGCAAGATCGGAAGCTCCGATCAGGACCGGAAGCTCCGATCACCCCTATCCGGAGTCAACAAGTGATATTTTGACACGTGGCAGATCAGGATCTTCGGAAGCTCTGATGGCAGGATCGGACGTTTCGATCGAGGTTCGGACGTTCCGATCGGGGATCGGAAGTTCCGATCGTTGTCTATAAATAGAAGGCCGAGGCTTCACTTTCAATTGCCAATTCCGAGTTCCCCTTTCCCTTCTAGTCCTTTTGGAGCTGTTCTAGTCTTCCTAGGCTTGGTCCGGAGGTCGGCGAGGCATTCGGTAGTCGTAGCGGAGTTGTGCCCAAGTTCTGGAGGCATCGACATCAAAGGGCTAACGACGGACGAAGGTATAGCTTTTGCTTCCTATAAATATTTAGGAGTATGCAATAGCTTAGTTAAGGCTTTTAGAGCACTTTAATGATAGTAGTATCATTTGGCAGTGTAGAGCAGACTATAGGCGTGGACCTAGAGTTGGTAGAGCTTGCACTGTTTTGAGGTACGAAAGTACTGTTCGAGATATCCTGACTGAGTATGCATGTATTATGTGACTGCATGATTTATATGCCATGATATTATGCTGCATTCATTTGCATCTTGCTGTATCTCTTTCGAGATGTCTGTTAGTAGGGTTGTACCCTATCCTGTTAGTGGAAGGACTTCCATCGATTTGGGTCCGGCGTATCCACGGTTATCTCGGTATGGGAGCCACCTCCTGAAGCGACGGCACAGCGTGCTACATACCAGGGCCCGGTCTGTCTCTGTTATCTGATCCTTGACCTCGAGTCTATAGGGAGTTCACTTTGCATGCATGTATACTCATACTCTCGCACTGAGCATTTTATGCTCACGTCTCGTACTCTGTATTTTCTGGACACCCTATTCCATGGGGCAGGTTTGCGTTTGGACGATGAGGGTGGATCCAGGAGGGGCTAGTCAGTGGTTGGCCAGCTGGAGCTTCGCTTAGGTTTTATTACTGTTGTTTTGGGTTTATACAGCTATTCGATTTGGTTGTATATTATTGGATAAATTATAGATTCCTTTACTTGGGATTGTTTAATGTTTATGGTTTCCGCAGTTTTATTCTGATATCTGTTTAATTAAGTTAATTGCATGCATAAGTTCTGTTTAGTAGGTGATCCAGGTAAGGGTCACTACATTTATGGTATCAGAGCATGCAAAAGAATTCTTGGGATTTAGTCTCATCTTGAGGTATTTTTGTAGATGTCAAATCGTGACGACCAAAGTTCTCATGGCAGTGTTGGTGGGCGTTGGGGTGATGCCGACCGAGAGCCTCGTCGAGAACGGCGTCATCGTCACCATGATGACGAGCGTTTCACTGTGCGTCGATTCTTAGCTATGGGTCCTAAGACCTTAGTTCGAGGTGAGTCTCCGGAGGATGCGGAGAACTGGTTAGACCGCATGGAGACGACTTTTCAGACTTTCCAATGCACCGAGGAACAGAAGGTGGAGACCCTTGGCTATCTTCTGGATGGGCGTGCGCGCAGGTGGTGGAGGTTTACTTCTGCACCTTTTGTTGCGGCGAGAGGAGTGGCCACCTGGGCCGAGTTCCTCACAGCTTTCCAAAAGCGGTATTTTCCTCCTGCACTCCGACAGTCGAAGGCAGGAGAGCTACTGAGTCTGCGACAGGGAGCCATGTCTATTGATGAGTATCAGCAGAGGTTCTTTGATCTGCTATCCTATTGCCCCGAGATTGCTGATAGCTCAGAGATGAAGTATAATCTGTTCCTTCAGGGCCTTAACCCTGAGATCCATGACCGTGTGGCGGTTGGCGACGACATGTCCTACGAGGGTTTGGTGAGCCGTTGTCACCAGGCGGAGGACAGCATTCGGCGGAACAGGTCTTTCCCTCAGTCGAGGCCTGCTAGTTCTTTGGGTCCCCGTGCCCAAACTTTTAAGAAGTCTGGATCTTCTTCTTCCTCTGGTTTTGGAGGTGTTGTCCGTTACGGTAAGAAGGACAAGTGTGATCACTGTGGGAAGAACCATCCATCCGACAAGTGCCGTAGAGCTTCTGGAGCTTGTTTCCGTTGTGGAGAGACTGGTCATATCCGGAGAGATTGTCCACAGTCTGGGGGAGGCGGTTCTGGATCTGGTTCAGGATCGGGTTCTCAGGCCACCGTACAGCAGAGGTCGCAGGGACAGTCTGCTGGGAGTTCTCATTTGAGGCCACGAGCTTCTGGCCAGGTGTTTGCCCTAAGACATGATCAGGCTGTGGAGGAGAATGAGAAAGTCATCGCAGGTACATTTCTGCTTTATGGTATACCTGCTCTTGTACTTATAGACACTGGTGCATCTCATTCCTTCATTTCTGCACGTTTTGTTAAGAGGCATAAGTTACCATGCATTGCACTAGATGTAGTGATATCTGTTTCTACTCCGACGGGCCAATCTGCTTTGGCTAAGCGTCTAGTGATGGGTTGCCCTTTAGAGTTCGAAGGGAACATTCTGTTAGCGAATCTCATGGTCCTGGCGATGGACGACTTTGATTGCATTCTGGGAATAGATATGTTGACTACCTATCGAGCTTCAGTGGACTGCTATCAGAGATTAGTACGCTTTCATCCGGAAGGAAGTGAGAGTTGGTTTTTCTATGGTGAGGGAGAACGACCCCCGATGCCTTTGGTATCCGCTTTGAGAGCCTGTCGAGCTCTAGAGTCTGGCGGGGAAGGCTACCTTATCTATGCAGTTGATTTGTCCGCTGAGAGTATTGGGATAGAGAGCATTCTGTTGTGGATGAATTTCCAGATGTATTTCCTGATGAGATTCCGGGTTTTCCTCCTGCTAGGAAAGTCGAGTTTGGCATAGAGTTGATGCCGGGTACTTCGCCTATTTCTAGAGCACCGTATCGTCTGGCTCCGACAGAGATGCGTGAGTTAAAGAATCAGCTACAAGATCTTTTGGACAAGGGGTACATTCGTCCTAGTGTATCTCCTTGGGGAGCTCCTGTTCTCTTCGTGAAGAAGAAGGATGGGTCGATGCGGCTGTGCATTGACTATCGGCAGCTGAATCGAGTCACTGTGAAGAACAAGTATCCGTTGCCTCGTATTGATGACTTGTTTGATCAGCTACAGGGCACGTCAGTTTACTCCAAGATTGACTTGAGATCTGGGTATCATCAGTTGAGAGTCCGTGATCAGGATGTAGCCAAGACTGCATTCCGTACTCGCTATGGGCATTACGAGTTCCTAGAGATGCCATTTGGTTTGACTAATGCGCCGGCTATATTCATGGATTTGATGAACCGTGTCTTCAGGGAGTATTTGGACAAGTTTGTCGTGGTCTTCATTGACGACATCTTGGTGTATTCACGTAATACGGAAGAGCATGTTTCTCATTTGCGATTGGTACTACAGACTCTTCGAGATGAGCAGTTGTACGCCAAGCTGAGCAAGTGTGAGTTCTGGATGGATAGAGTGGTCTTTCTGGGCCATATCATATCCAGGGAAGGGATTTCTGTTGATCCAAGCAAGATTGAAGCGGTACTTAATTGGTCGCGTCCGATGACGGTTGCTGAGATCCGTAGTTTTCTGGGTCTAGCAGGGTATTATCGTCGCTTCATTCTGAACTTCTCTCAGTTAGCTCGACCGTTGACGCAACTTACCCGCAAGGGTGTGGATTTCGAGTGGTCCTCCGAGTGTGAGGAGAATTTTCGTGAGCTTCGACGGCGGTTGACTTCTGCGCCGGTGTTGGCATTACCGTCAGGATCTGGAGGGTATGTAGTTTACACGGATGCTTCTCTTCAGGGGTTAGGTTGTGTCCTGACTCAGAATGGGCATGTGATCGCATATGCTTCTAGACAGCTGAAGCTTCACGAGGACAACTACCCAGTCCATGATTTGGAATTGGCAGCCATTGTGTTCGCTTTGAAGATCTGGCGTCATTATCTATATGGCGAGAAATTTGAGATCTTCACCGACCATAAGAGTCTCAAGTATTTGTTCACTCAGGCAGAGTTGAACATGAGGCAGAGACGTTGGATGGACTTGCTTAAGGACTATGATTGCGAGATTAAGTACCATCCGGGAGCTGCTAATCTCACCGCTGATGCTTTGAGTCGCAAGGTGCGACTATCCGCACTTCAGACTTGTTCGATGTCTAGTGCGATCAGTGACTGTTGTACTTCAGGTTTTACCTTCAAGCATAAGAAAGGTATGCAGAGTATCCAGATGTTTGCGATATTATCTGAGCCAGCCTTGTATTCGCGGATCCGAGATGCTCAGATGTCTGATCGAAAGACCCAATGTTTAGCTCGTCTAGCTAACGAGGGTAGCTCGTCTGGATTTCATTATCAGTCAGATGGCTTTCTGTGTTTTTCTGGTAGGCTTGTGATTCCACAGGATGAGGAGTTGCGAGAGGAGATTTTGTCTCAGGCACATCGCACTAAGTTGAGTATTCATCCTGGGAGCAACAAGATGTACAAGGATCTCCGTACTCGTTTCTAGTGGAAGGGAATGAAACGCAGTGTTTATCAGTTTGTTTCGAGATGTTTGGTGTGTCAACAGGTCAAGGCAGAGCACCGACGACCTGGAGGTTTGCTCCAAAGTCTGTCTATTCCTGAATGGAAATGAGAGTTTATCACAATGGACTTTGTGACCCATCTGCCGGTATCCCCAAAGAACTGTGATGCTATCTGGGTTGTGGTGGACCGACTCACCAAGTCAGCGCATTTCATTGCCTATAGCCGAGAGTACTCTGTGGATCGCATGGCACAGATGTACATTCAGGAGATCGTCCGACTTCATGGAGTGCCTGTGAGCATTGTCAGCGATCGGGACCCCAGGTTTACTTCTAGATTCTGGGGGAGTGTTCAGCGTGCCATGGGTACTACTCTCAGTTTGAGTACTGCCTATCATCCGGAGACTGATGGTTAGTCAGAGCGCACTATCCGTATGTTAGAGGATATGCTTAGAGCGTGCGTCTTGGATTTTGGTTCAGCCTGGCAGGATCATTTGCCGTTGATCGAGTTCGCTTACAACAACAGCTATCACACTAGTATTGGGATGGCACTTTTTGAGGCGTTGTATGGGCGACGTTTTCGTACTCCACTCTTCTGGTAAGAAGTGGGGGAGAGACAGGCTGAGGGACCGGAGTTTATCCAGCAAGCGATAGACATTGTTGATCAAATCAAGAAACGGATTAAGACTGCATAGGATCATCAGGCCAGCTATGCTAATATCAAGCGTAGGCCCTTGCAATTTGAGGTCGGGGAGAAAGTGTTTCTGAGAGTGTCACCTTTCCGCAAGATTCTCAGATTTGGCCTTAAGGGCAAGTTGTCTCCTAGATTTATCGGTCCGTTTGAGATCTTGGAGAGCATTGGCGATTTGGCTTATCGACTAGCTTTGCCACCGCATCTATCCAGTATTCACGACGTTTTCCACGTATCTCTGTTGCGACGGTATGTGGCGGATGAATCTCATATTCTGCAGCGGTATGAGGTTCGGGTAGACAAGGATTTGACTTATGTTGAAAAACCTCTTCGTATCCTGGATTATAAGGATAAGGTTTTACGGAACAAAGTCATTCCTTTGGTTTTAGTTCAGTGGCAGCGCCGAGGCACTGAGGAAGCTACTTGGGAGCTTGAGGACAGGATGCGTAAAGACCATCCTGAGTTTTTTTGATTTAATTCGTTAAGTTGTATTCATTTGAAAACTCTGTAATCGTTTGATTTGAATAAATAATGTTTCTGATTTCTGTATTTGCATTCGGTACTTAAGATCTGATTTCGAGGACGAAATATCTTAAGTGGGGGAGAATGTAATAGCCCGTACCCTAATTGAGTAATTAAAGGATTAATGCTAATTAATTGAATTGGGTATCGGACGGATCGGAAGCTCCGAAGGTGAGATCGGAAGCTCCGATCAGGATCGGAAGCTCCGATCGATATTACGTCAGGCATGACGTGTGGCAAGATCGAAAGCTCCGATCAGGACCGGAAGCTCCGATCACCCCTATCCGGAGTCAACAAGTGATATTTTGACACGTGGCATATCAGGATCTTCGGAAGCTACGATGGCAGGATCGGACGTTCCGATCGAGGTTCGAACGTTCCGATCGGGGATCGGAAGTTCCGATCGTTGTCTATAAATAGAAGGCCGAGGCTTTACTTTCAATTGCCAATTCCGAGTTCCCCTTTCCCTTATAGTCCTTTTGGAGCTTTTCTAGTCTTCCTAGGCTTGGTCCGGAGGTCGGCGAGGCATTCGGTAGTCATAGTGGAGTTGTGCCCAAGTTCTGGAGGCATCGACATCAAAGGGCTAACGACGGACGAAGGTATAGCTTTTACTTCCTATAAATATTTAGGAGTATGCAATAGCTTAGTTAAGGCTTTTAAAGCACTTTAATTATAGTAGTATCATTTGGCAGTGTAGAGCAGACTATAGGCGTGGACCTAGAGTTGGTAGAGCTTGCACTTTTTTGAGGTACGAAAGTAATGTTCGAGATATCCTGACTGAGTATGCATGTATTATGTGACTGCATGATTTATATTCCATGATATTATGCTGCATTCATTTGCATCTTGCTGTATCTCTTTCGAGATGTCTGTTAGTAGGGTTGTACCTTATCCTGTTAGTAGAAGGACTTCCATCGATTTGGGTCCGGCGTATCCACGGTTATCTCGGTATGGGAGCCACCTCCTGAAGCGACGGCACAACGTGCTACATACCAGGGCCCGGTCTGTCTCTGTTATCTAATCCTTGACCTCGAGTCTATAGGGATTTCACTTTGCATGCATGTATACTCATACTCTCGCACTGAGCGTTTTATGCTCACGTCTCGTACTCTGTATTTTCTGGACACCCTATTCCATGGGGCAGGTTTGCGTTTGGATGAGGAGGGTGGATCCAGGAGGGGCTAGTCAGTGGTTGGCAAGCTGGAGCTTCGCTTAGGTTTTATTACTGTTGTTTTGGGTTTATACAGCTATTCGATTTGGTTGTATATTATTGGATAAATTATAGATTCCTTTACTTGGGATTGTTTAATGTTTATGGTTTCCGCAGTTTTATTCTGATATCTGTTTAATTAAGTTAATTGCATGCATAAGTTCTGTTTAGTAGGTGATCCAGGTAAGGGTCACTACAATTAGAGAGCCGAACTTTTACTTATCACGGACTATTTTGAAATTTTTGGATTTTCAGGGACTAAATTGTAAATTATGAGATTGTTATATTGTGTGAGTTGACTAAGTCTTTTCATTATCCTTCTCATCCCCTCCAAGACGCCATGCTCCATTTAAGGCGGTTCCAAAGCTTCCCAAGCTTTCAGATTTCATTCTGAGCTCAATCTGTCCGATAGAATCGATTTCTGACTTGATATCTACGATCACAGCCTCGAGTTCTCCATTTGGATGTAAGTTTATCTTAATTCTGAGAGGTTTGAATTTTTGGATGTTTTTAGAATTAATTTATATTCGGAGAGGATGATTATTAGATAGCTGTGACAGTATATCTAAGACGGTTCAAAGATCCAACGATGATCAGATTTGATATGAATTTTCTTATTATATTTGAAAATCTGAATTTTTAGATGTGTTGGTTTTGTTTTGGATATGATGTTTGAGGATTGGAATGAGTATATTGAATTGATATCCTGCTGTCTGCATTTCCGGTTTGATCAGTTTATAGCCGTTATGCCGTCAGTTTGAAGTTTGAACGTCGTTTTGATGCTTTGAGTTTTACCGAGTTTGATATGAGTTTTGATGTCGATTTTGATCTCTGTGACTTCTTCAGATAGATTGAGTTGAAGTCCTTGAAAATTGTGAACCCGACAGTCTTGACCAGTGTAGAAGAGTTGAGCCGGTATAGTATCGATGTCTTTCTTTATCGATTGATTGAACTTGACTTGGATATTGATTGAGGAATTGTTGTTTTCAGATTGAAGTTTTTGGAACGACAAAGAAGAGGTATAAGACGACTTTGGAATGAAATAGGACGATTAACTTGAATCCGGATTGATTCGAGTGTCCTAGAAGAAATCACATACTTGCATGTTTATATGCTTATTTGAACTTAGGATTGAATTGATAATTGAATGATTGAGATTTCATATGCATTCATTTTGAGCCGATTGATTATTCATTTTGAATTAGACGATCTGGAGATTATAGTTGAGTGGCCTTGGTAGGCGATTTACTACAAATGTCGATTAACTCACTATAATGCCCTAGAGTCTAGAGGTTTAAAAATATACCTCGTCCACCTCGAAAGGGGAGTTCGTTGTGATTGTTGGATATTTTAACCTTGGGATCCCAAACCAAAGAAAGAAAGAAGAATTCCTTTTGATTATCTGAGTCTGATAATCCAGAAGTTTTAAAGTCATGCATATCATTTTAATTCCGCAATTGAATGAATTACTTGAGGTATATGTGGATTTGATTATATATCATGTTTTGATATATTATGTGATATTGTATGCTAGTCTCTTTTACTGAGAATATTATTCTCATCGGATTATCCGGCTGTTGTTTTTGTTTATATGTGTACTTGGCAACAGGTGGGGCAGGATCAAGCCAGAGACATCTTGGATAGGTGGATGAGAGAGTAGAAGTGAGGCCCTTGGTTTTAGGAGTTGAATTGAATTCAAACTCAATTTGTATTTTTGTATTGTAAACCTAGAATTGAAGCATGTTCTATTAGTTTGGATGAATGTATAACTTTAGAACTACTTTGTATGGATTATGCATGTTGAATAAGTTTATGCATATTGTTGGTTTGTGTTTTGATTGAGTTGGGATTTGAAATTTTTAATGAAAACCAGAATTATTTTTTGGTACAGAGCATCTCGCTCGATCGGTTGAATCTTACCGATCGAGCGAGCACCCCTGTACCGAGGCAGAGAGTTGGGCATTTATTGTCCGCTCGATCGGTAAGATTTTACCTATCGAGCGGAGGCCTTTTATTTTCCCGGCAGAGTCTTGGAAATTTTTGGCCGCTCGATCGGTAAGATTTTACCGATCGAACGAGCACCCCTTTTAAATTTTTTTTTATTTCTTAATCCTTATTGTTTAATTGAGTTGATTAATTGGATTACGATTAATTAGATGATTAGAATCGAGGCCTCACATTAAGTGGTATCAAAGCGATAAGATCTTGGACTGAATTTAGAATAGAGCGGGGTAGATCGAGTCCGCTTGTATTGACTTCTTGCGTGTGTTTAAGTTATTTAATTGATTTATTAAATACGATGTGAGCATGCTTTATTTATTGAGAATTATTTGAATTACATGATTATGTGATTTAATTTATAAAGCATGGATTGATTGAGATATGAACTATAATCATTCATTGGATCTGAGTTCAATCTGTTGAATTTTGTTAGAAGATCAAAGTTGTGGGAAACTGGAATTGTGAGATTGAGATAGCTGTGTCCTAATCCCTTGTTTTTAGATGGGTACTCGAAGAAGACTGAACATGAATACACCACCAATTTTTGCTACGACTGAAACTCCACCTGTAGTGACTCCTCAGAATGACCAGGGCAATACGGTTGGGAATCAGATGGATGCCACGGCTACCCCTATGGAAACCTTACTAAAGAGGTTTCAGTCTTTCCAACCACCAATCTTGAAAGGTACGGAGAATCCCGTGGATTGCGAGGGCTGGTTGGATGATATAGATCGGATTTTTGATTCTCTCGACTATTCCGATGACCGGTGAATTAGATTGGTTATTCATCAGCTGCATGGAGTGGCTAAGAAATGGTGGACCTCGACTAAGAAAGCCATGGAGAACAGACATACGCTTATCAACTGGATTCTGTTCAAGACTGAGTTTTATAAACGATTCTTCCCAGTTTCATACCGTAAGGAAAAGAATGCCGAGTTCGCAAATTTGAAGCAAGGAAATTTGAGTATCAAAGATTACGTTACAAAATTTGACAGTCTATTGAGGTTTGCTCCACACATTTCTGATAATGAGGAAGAGAAAGTTGACCACTTTATTAACGGTCTGAACCCTGATATCTTTGTTCTGGTGAATACCGGAAGGCCGAATAACTTTTCTGTTGCAATGGATCATGTCAAGGGTGCGGAAGCTGGACTGATAAGGCAGAGAGGGAATCAGTTTGCCCCTCAACAACAACAGAGGCAGTTTCAGGCCCAACCGTCCCAATACCAGAATCAACCATCGAGGACTGAAGGTGGTAGCAGTGGAGGTAATAAGAAAAATTACTTTCGTCCCAAAGGAAAGTAGTTTAAGAACTCGGGAAGCAGTTCTTCAAGTTCTGGTGGCTCAAAACAGAACAGTTACAGTCAAGGTTCAGGTTCCTCTGGTACTTCTTGTAGAAAGTGTGGAGGTCGTCACTCTAGTGACCAGTGTAGGGGAATATTTGGGAATTTTTATATTTTTCAGCAGACGGGGCATTATGCTAGACTTTGTCCTCAACGGGGCTCTGAGCAAGCACAGAGTGGAAATGCTTCTCGACAGTCATCCCAGCCTCAGAGGCAATTGAATGCAGTTCACTCTTTCCAACCTCAACAACAGAATCATCAAGGAGGCAACCAAAATTTGAACCAACCTCCTAGACAGCAGGCGAGAGTGTATGCTCTGAATGAGGATCAGGCTCAGGCTGCACCTGATGATGTGATTGCAGGTAATTGTATGATCTTTGATTATCCTGCTAATATTTTGATAGATACAGGTGCTTCTCACTCTTTCATATCTAAGAAATTTGTGTTGATGCATGCCTTGCCTTTTGAGCCATTACCTGTTGAAGTTTCTGTTACTTCACCTTTGGGTGGAGGAATTGTTTTGAGAAATTTTGTTAGGAATTGTGGATTGAGTTTTGAAGGAAATTTGATCGAGTTTGACTGTATTGTACTTGGTTTGTCTGACTTTGACTACATAGTTGGCATAGATGTTTTGACTAAGTACAGGGCTACAGTAGATTGTTTTCAGAAGATAGTCCGTTTCAGACCAAAGATGTCAGATGAGTGGAGATTCTTTGGCAAGGGTTCTTGTTCTAGAATTCCTTTGATTTCTGTATTGTCTATGACTAGATTGTTGCAGAAAGGAGCCGAGGGATTTTTATTTATGCGGTCGATGTTTTGAAGTCTAGCCCTGAGTTGAATGACATACCAGTTGTTAGAGAGTTTCCTGATGTGTTCTCGGATGAGATTCCGGGATTACCGCCTATTCGTGAGATTGAATTTAGCATCGAATTGACGTCAGGTACTCAGCCGATTTCTAAAGCTCCGTATAGAATGGCTCCGATTGAATTGAAGGAATTGAAGGAGCAGTTGGAAGAATTAATTGCCAAGGGATACATTCGACCTAGTGTATCGCCTTGGGTGCTCCTGTTCTCTTTGTTAGAAAGAAAGATGGCTCTATGCGTCTCTGCATTGACTATCGCCAATTGAAGTAGGCGACGGTTAAGAACATATATCCTTTACCTCGTATAGATGATCTTTTTGACCAATTGCAGGGTTCGTGTATCTATTCGAAGATATATTTGAGGTCTGGGTATCATCAACTGAGAGTTCGTGAAGAGGATGTTCCTAAGACTGCGTTTCGAACGAGGTATGGCCACTTTGAATTTCTTGTCATTCCGTTCGGTTTGACTAACACCCCAACAGTCTTTATGGAGTTGATGAACCGAATCTTTCAGCGTTTTCTATGTAGTAGCCCAGTTCCAATTTACAAGATTAATTGGTTAATTATATTTTATTAACAAGAGCACAAGTAAAGATCAAGAACACATGACATGAGTAGCTCGGGTCGGTCATGAGTAGCTCGGGTTGGTCACGGTTGTTCAACAATAGCTCGGGCATTGAGCAAGAGCTCGGGCATTGAGCTAGAGCTCGGGCTTGGAGCTAGGGCTCGAGAATGTGTTTGTGCTTGGCTCGGGTCAGGGCTTAGGGTGCTCAAGAAAGTGATGTGCAAGACCAGGGTAGTGTTTGGTCATGGGAAGAATACATGGTATTCAGGTCAGGAATGGACACGTGGCTGGAGCTATAACACGATTAATGTCCTGCTAGGTGTCATGTACTCGATTGACACCTGTCCCGGCTCATCCTCTATAAATAGGAGTCGAGGGTTCGGTCATTTTACACCATTTAATCTCACTTCTTAGTTCTACTTGGACCAAGGAGTAGCTCGGGAGCTCGGGAAAGAGTAGCTTGGGAGTTCGGGAAGGAGTAGCTCGGGGCTTGACCAGGAGCAGTTCAGGTCGGGCTTGACCAGGAGCAGTTCAGGTTGGGCTTGATGTTGGAAAACGCGGCTCTCAGATCAATCACGATTGATACCCGGTGCAGCGGAAGTTTAAAATTTTATCATGGAACAATTCCATGGTGTGGGTATCAACCATTCAACGATTAAATTATTGTGTGTGTAAAATTCAAATAACAATTAATTAAATTTTACCTTCAATCTCGCAACGAGATTACTGGACACCAACAGATTTTATCTGCTCTTGTTGTCTCTCCCTGGAACCGATGAACTCCTTCAATCAGGTCCACGAATAGAGGTTTAATCCCTCTGATAGATTGCACTAGAAAATCTATCAGAAGTTTTCTGCGAAGAGAATAAACGAATCTGATTCGTTATTCCTTACTGCGATTCAAAATCACAGACCGGAATTTCTCTGTGACAGAGCAAGGGGGCGGCCGAAATACTATTTGAGAGAGCTAGGGTTTCGATTTTTTCTCCTCAAAAATTATGACCTATTCTGTGTAATTTCTGTACTGAAATAACTTATTTATAATGCAGGCCACTAACACCTTAGGGCCCATTAGTCATAAGCTGGGCCCGACAAGCAAAGCCCGCTCGTTCAGAAATTAATATAAAATTCATCGTGACTCCGATTGATGAACTGATTTCACCAATGTGCACAGAAACCATTTCTGCACATTTTAAAGTCAAAATAAATTTTCCTGAATCCGAATTCAGTGGTTTCCAAAAATGTCCATCCCTATGTCATTTTAGGAAATCCTACTCCCTTACTCTTATTTAAGAAGTCCAACTCCTTAGTTCATTAAATTTAACTCTTTAAATTTAACTATCTCAACGGGGATTAAAACTCCATTACACTGTGTGACCCTCAATGGTTCAGGGATACAGCTAGCCGTGGGCTCACAACTCCTTGTGACTCGGAACAACACTTTCCGACTTGCCCAACGAATCATGGTAAAGCGCCTAGCAACATCGCCCCATGATTCCCTAGGTATCACTGATAGTGCCTACAAGAACCAGTAGATTTTGGTTAGCGTACAGTACGGTCCCTTCATCCATATATCCCGATCGAATCAACAACCATTGGTATATCGAGAGTCGCTCAAGATTCGATAACTATGCAATACATCTTGAAGATCAAATTAGTGACATCGCATGTGCTACTAAGAAACCATTTCTTAAATCACATCAATTACTCTGGCCAGAGATTTATCACACTAATATCTCCTCAGATCGCATAGGATATCCACACTCGCAAGTATGTGGTGAATCCTTGACAACAATGCATTGACTCCTATATGTGTCGTAACTGTACCCAATCTCGACACCTGATGACCCCCTCAGAGTCGGTAAACGAGTCAAAGCACAGTACTAGCATATAGAGTCTCCATGATGTTTCAAGTCGTAAGGACTAATGGTGTACAACCAAAACCGCGGACTTAATCCACTCGATAAGTGATAACCACTTGGAAAGTCCGGATAGGGTAGTTCGATTATTCATCCTATGAATCTCCATTCATCCTATGAATATCCATTTGCATGCTTCGAACATCTCCATGTTCCCTACCAATGAAACGTGGTACTCCGCATCGCAAATGCTAGTCTCAAACTCGAGCGATCCTTATCCTTATTATCGGACGGCTCAATCGACTAGGAACGGTTTTAGAATATACAGTGACTATAAGATGTATTTCATGATAGACATCTCCATGTTCTACCACATCTTACATACACTATAGTATATTCAAGGTCTTTATCAAAACAACAATAGTATATCACAATATAACAATATGAAGTAATATAAAGTCATTGCCATAAAAGTGTAAATAATATTAAACAAAAGATTGTTTATACAAAGTGTCATCAAAGCCCATAGCCACACAGTTGGCTCACTGGGCACCCACTCTTACAATCTCCCACTTGCCCTATTGCCAACTAGTCATACTACGTAGACCCATTGCTTCGCGATGTTTGTCAAACAATGGTCCTGGCAAGGGCTTAGTAAGCGGATCAGCGATATTGTCTGCAGAGGCCACTCGTTCGACAATGATGTCTCCTCTTTCCACAATCTCCCGGATTATGTGGTATTTCCTCAGTACGTGTTTGGATCTTTGATGAGACCTTGGTTCCTTTGCTTGAGCAACGGCACCCGTGTTGTCACAGTACACCGGGACTGGACCAACAAATTCAGGAATAACGCCCAACTCTTGGACGAACTTCCTCATCCAAACGGCCTCTTTAGCAGCAGCTGATGCTGCAATGTATTCAGCCTCAGTGGTGGAATCCGCTGTGGTGTCCTGCTTGGAACTCTTCCAAGAGACAGCACCGCCATTGAGCATGAACACAAATCCAGAGGTTGACTTCGAGTCATCCACATCACTTTGGAAGCTAGAGTCGGTATAGCCTTCCAATTTGAGTTCTCGTTCTCCATAAACCATGAACATATTCTTAGTCCTTCGCAAGTACTTAAGAATGTCCTTCACGGCTTTCCAATGCATTTGACCAGGATTAGACTGATATCTGCTCGTGACACTCAGAGCAAATGCTACATCCGGTCTGGTAGATATCATCCCATACATGATACTACCTATAGCTGACGCATATGGTACATGTGTCATATTCTCTATCTCTGCATCAGTCTTGGGACACATAGACTTGGATAGAGAAACTCCATGACACATGGGTAGATGTCCTCTCTTGGACCCATCCATTGAAAACCGTTTCAATATGGTATCGATGTAGGTTGATTGAGTGAGTCCTATCATTCTCTTAGATCTATCTCTATAGATCTGAATCCCTAGAATGTAGGATGCCTCACCCAAATCCTTCATCGAAAATCTACCTGATAACCATATCTTTGTTGACTGCAACATCCCTACATCATTCCCAATGAGTAGGATGTCATCAACATAAAGTACTAAGAATGTCACCGCATCCTTAACTACTTTCTTGTACACGCAAGGTTCCTCCGGGTTCTTGATGAAACCAAAATCTTTAATTGTTTCATCAAATTTCTGGTTCCAACTTCTTGATGCTTGTTTTAGACCATAAATTGATCTCTGAAGCTTGCATACCTTATGCTCGCTTCCCATGGATGTGAACCCCTCAGGCTGCTTCATATAGATTTCTTCCTTAATGTCTCCATTAAGAAAAGCAGTCTTCACATCCATTTGCCATATCTCATAGTCATACCATGCAGCTATGGCAATAAGGATTCTTATGGACTTGAACATAGAAACTGGTGAAAAGGTTTCATCATAGTCAACTCCTTGCCTTTGAGTATAACCTTTCGCCACCAATCGCGCCTTGTAGGTCAATACCTTACCATCAGGCCCAAGCTTTTTTTTGTAGATCCATTTACACCCTATTGGATCGGGAGGATCTACCAAAGACCAAACTTGGTTTGTATGCATCGAATCCAATTCTGGCTGCATAGCTTCAAGCCATAAATTCGAATCCGCATCAGAAATTGCTTCCTTGAAGTTTCTTGGATCACATCCAATGTCGGGTTCATCTTGATCCCCTTCAAGAAGAAGACCATATCGAACTGGAGGTCTAGAAGTCCTTTCGGATCTTCTAGGTTCAGGCGTGTCCAGCAATGGTTCCTGAGGTGTAGGATCGTTATTTTGTATTTCGGGTTCTTCTCGAATTTCTTCGAGTTCCATCATCTCGCCTTTCTTATCCAATAAGAACTCCTTCTCCAAGAAGGTGGCATTCCTAGAAACAAACACCTTTGTTTCAGCAGGATAATAGAAATAATATCCGATTGAATTCTTCGGATACCCTATAAAATAACATAAACTGGATCGACTATCCAACTTATCTCCCACTGTCCGCTTCACGTAAGCAGGACATCCCCAAATCCTCAAGTACGAATACTTAGGAGCTTTGCCATTCCATAACTCGTATGGTGTTTTGTCCACTGCTTTAGTGTGGACGTTGTTCAACAACAATACCGCCGTTTCAAGCGCATAGCCCCAAAACGAAGGTGGAAGCTCAGTGAAGCTCATCATAGATCGAACCATGTCCAACAAAGTTCGATTACGACGCTCCGATACACCATTAAGCTGTGGTGTCATAGGAGGAGTCCACTGAGAGAGAATCCCATTCTCTTTTAGATAGTCCAAAAACTCGGTACTCAAGTATTCTCCACCTCGATCCGATCGAAGTGCTTTAATACTTTTACCTAGCTTATTTTCTACTTCAGCCTTGAATTCTTTGAACTTTTTCAAATGCTTCAGACTTATATTTCATTAAATATAATACCCATACCTTGAATAATCATCAGTAAAGGTAATGAAGTAGGTGTGGCCATGTTGAGTCCCTACTCTAAATGGACCACAAACATCTGTATGGATCAAATCCAACAGATTCTGACTACGCTCAGGTTTCCCCTTAAAAGGAGATTTAGTCATTTTTCCTTTTAGGCAGGATTCACAAGTAGGTAGAGAATTAATATCAGACATATCAAACATGCCCTCTCCCACTAGCTTGTTCATCCTCCTTGAGGAAATATGTCCTAGTCTAGCGTGCCAAAGGTTTGCCGGGTTTTGACTATCGATTTTCCTTTTGTTTGTTGTCGCCGTTTGTCAATACAATTCACTGGAACGTCTTTTAGTTTTAAATTGTATAGATCGTTTTCAAGTTGTCCATTTCCAATTAAACATTCATTCTTGTAAATATTGCAAATCCCATTCACAAAATTACAAGAGTAACCATCTCTATCAAGCATAGAAATAGAAATAATGTTTTTAATTAAATCTGGCACAAATAAAACATCTCTCAACAATAATTTAAAACCATTCTGCAAAATCAAACAAACATCTCCAATGGCCGTAGCTTCAACTCTGGAACCATTCCCGAGCCTCAGCTGGGTCTCACCCATTCTAAGCCTGCGACTTCTTGTCATCATTTGCAACTCATTGCAAATATGAGATCTACATCTGGTATCCAATACCCAAGAAGTAGTATTAAGAAAAACATTTATTTCAATGTAAAACATACCCTTTGCAGTTCGCAACTGCTTGGGGTATTCCTTGCAGTTACGTTTCCAATTACGGGTTTCTTGCAGTGATGGCAAACTTGTTTAGACTTGTCCAATTTTGCATGTAACATTTGGCCTTGAGATCATGGTCCAACCATTTCTCTAATTCGGCCAACCTTTCGGCAGTTACATCAGCCGGGGCTGTTTTCGGAGAAGCCTTTTCTAACACTTAGAAAATCTTTTCCGAACTTAGGACAATCTTAACTTATGGAATCATTCTGTATTGTTTGCGTCAATAAGTTTGTTTTGTTGGAGAACAGAAACATGTGGATTACTGAGATAAAACAGACAATTATCGATGATTGTTTAAATAATTTACTAAGACATAAAATTGGCGAATTTTATTTTATGAATCTCACTCCCACTATTTTAACGATTTCACCACCCTCTAGTGAAAACGGGAAACTTTTTCCTTAGTGAGAACATGGAGTCCAATTGACAAACTTATGGTCCCGAATAATATCAGCCAACCATAATTCTCAAAAGGTAGAGCCCAATTGCTTCCAAAGCAACCCCCATGTGTTTACCTCATGTCCAATAAGGGCCCAATAATATGACGCCGTTTAAAGTGACATGTCAAGATGACCCATCAATATTAAGTTGTGATGGACGGTCGCCATGTGGATCCCCCAATAATATGAGCCGATCCCATGGGAGTTCCACCCAACTTACAACATTTGTCGATCCAATGTACAGCTTTCCGACGGACGGGCCCCCCCAATAATATGAGCCGGACCGTATCCGCGGGTAGCATCACATACATTGACCGTTGATGGAAGGTAGGAACATTTAAACAATATTTAAATTTCCTTTATTTATCTTGATATAAATTTTAAATCATATTTAAAATGAGGGATTTTATTTATAAAAATATTTGTCTCATCATATTTAATTTATTGCATGCATTGCCGGATTCACGCAATTTATGTCTAAACATGCATACAATCATAATATCACATATTATATAGGATGATCGATTCCATTTCTAATTGACCCGTGGTTGCCAATCACGGGTCTTAGTCCAATCCTAGGTAATATGCAGTATGCAAATGCAATCCTATTACATATGCTTCCAATTTACATTTCTTCAGTCTTCATTGTCTGCTGGGCCCACCATCTTCAAATCTTGATCTCCCACTAAATCTAATGTATTTACAATAAATAACAATGACAAGTAGGGGATACATTTTTAGGGGGTGGGAACGGGCTATAAACCAAGCCCACTTTTATTACATATGACATTCATATCGGGCCATAAACCAGGCCCATTAATAAAACCAACAAGAATAAAGACAAAATGTAAATTCCTAACATACACCTACAAAATTGGTCATGGCAATCGATCATCCTTATCCAATAACATTTAATTCAAAATTAATTTATTGGATAACATGCTGTGGCAATTCAAATTTAAACAAGATAAAATCATATTTTATATATAAAATCTCATTTCACATATAAAATCATATTTTATCTCTATATCAAATAAAATCATATTTTATCTATAAAATCCAATTTTACAAATAAAATTATATTTTACTTAATATATCATAAGATCATATCTTATCATCAATTGTACCAAAATAATTGATTTCAAAATTCAATTTACGGATAAAATATTAAAATTTTCCAAAAATTCAAATTTATCCAAAATCAATTTTAAAATTTACGGACTCGAACAATTCGATCCGAAATCTCGTGAACCAATCAAAAACAATTTTTGACCGGACCAAAAATAAAATTTTAAATATTAAAATTAATTTTTAAATAAAATATAATTTTTCCCGCGGGCCGCCCGGGACACTCCCGGGCCGGCCCGCACCCGGGGCGCGGGCCGGGGGCAGCCCGGCTGCCCCTTTAGGGCAGCAACAATTGCTGCCCTGGCGGCGCCTAGCGCCGCCCCTGGGCGGCGCCGTGCGCCGTCCTGGGCGGCGCCGAACGCCGCCCCTGGGCGGCGCTGTGCGCCGCCCTGGGCAGCGCCGAGCGCTGCCCTGCGCAGCGCCCAGCGCTGTGCTGGGCAGCGCACAGCGCTGCCCTGGGCGGCGCCGTGCGCCGCCCTGGGCGGCGACGGTCGCCGTCCTGGGCGGCGCCGTGCGCCGCCCGGGGCAGCAACAATTGCTGCCCCACCGGGCAGCGATCCAATCGCTGCCCGGGTTTTGCCCCAAAAATTGTTTTTGATTGGTTCACGAGATTTCGGATCGAATTGTTCGAGTCCGTAAATTTTAAATATTAAAATTAATTTTTAAATAAAATATAATTTTTCCCGCGGGCCGCCCGGGACACTCCCGGGCCGGCCCGCACCCGGGGCGCGGGCCGGGGGCAGCCCGGCTGCCCCTTTAGGGCAGCAACAATTGCTGCCCTGGCGGCGCCTAGCGCCGCCCCTGGGCGGCGCCGTGCGCCGTCCTGGGCGGCGCCGAACGCCGCCCCTGGGCGGCGCTGTGCGCCGCCCTGGGCAGCGCCGAGCGCTGCCCTGCGCAGCGCCCAGCGCTGCGCTGGGCAGCGCACAGCGCTGCCCCGGGCGGCGCCAAGTTCTGGAGGCATCGACATCAAAGGGCTAACGACGGACGAAGGTATAGCTTTTACTTCCTATAAATATTTAGGAGTATGCAATAGCTTAGTTAAGGCTTTTAAAGCACTTTAATTATAGTAGTATCATTTGGCAGTGTAGAGCAGACTATAGGCGTGGACCTAGAGTTGGTAGAGCTTGCACTTTTTTGAGGTACGAAAGTAATGTTCGAGATATCCTGACTGAGTATGCATGTATTATGTGACTGCATGATTTATATTCCATGATATTATGCTGCATTCATTTGCATCTTGCTGTATCTCTTTCGAGATGTCTGTTAGTAGGGTTGTACCTTATCCTGTTAGTAGAAGGACTTCCATCGATTTGGGTCCGGCGTATCCACGGTTATCTCGGTATGGGAGCCACCTCCTGAAGCGACGGCACAACGTGCTACATACCAGGGCCCGGTCTGTCTCTGTTATCTAATCCTTGACCTCGAGTCTATAGGGATTTCACTTTGCATGCATGTATACTCATACTCTCGCACTGAGCGTTTTATGCTCACGTCTCGTACTCTGTATTTTCTGGACACCCTATTCCATGGGGCAGGTTTGCGTTTGGATGAGGAGGGTGGATCCAGGAGGGGCTAGTCAGTGGTTGGCAAGCTGGAGCTTCGCTTAGGTTTTATTACTGTTGTTTTGGGTTTATACAGCTATTCGATTTGGTTGTATATTATTGGATAAATTATAGATTCCTTTACTTGGGATTGTTTAATGTTTATGGTTTCCGCAGTTTTATTCTGATATCTGTTTAATTAAGTTAATTGCATGCATAAGTTCTGTTTAGTAGGTGATCCAGGTAAGGGTCACTACAATTAGAGAGCCGAACTTTTACTTATCACGGACTATTTTGAAATTTTTGGATTTTCAGGGACTAAATTGTAAATTATGAGATTGTTATATTGTGTGAGTTGACTAAGTCTTTTCATTATCCTTCTCATCCCCTCCAAGACGCCATGCTCCATTTAAGGCGGTTCCAAAGCTTCCCAAGCTTTCAGATTTCATTCTGAGCTCAATCTGTCCGATAGAATCGATTTCTGACTTGATATCTACGATCACAGCCTCGAGTTCTCCATTTGGATGTAAGTTTATCTTAATTCTGAGAGGTTTGAATTTTTGGATGTTTTTAGAATTAATTTATATTCGGAGAGGATGATTATTAGATAGCTGTGACAGTATATCTAAGACGGTTCAAAGATCCAACGATGATCAGATTTGATATGAATTTTCTTATTATATTTGAAAATCTGAATTTTTAGATGTGTTGGTTTTGTTTTGGATATGATGTTTGAGGATTGGAATGAGTATATTGAATTGATATCCTGCTGTCTGCATTTCCGGTTTGATCAGTTTATAGCCGTTATGCCGTCAGTTTGAAGTTTGAACGTCGTTTTGATGCTTTGAGTTTTACCGAGTTTGATATGAGTTTTGATGTCGATTTTGATCTCTGTGACTTCTTCAGATAGATTGAGTTGAAGTCCTTGAAAATTGTGAACCCGACAGTCTTGACCAGTGTAGAAGAGTTGAGCCGGTATAGTATCGATGTCTTTCTTTATCGATTGATTGAACTTGACTTGGATATTGATTGAGGAATTGTTGTTTTCAGATTGAAGTTTTTGGAACGACAAAGAAGAGGTATAAGACGACTTTGGAATGAAATAGGACGATTAACTTGAATCCGGATTGATTCGAGTGTCCTAGAAGAAATCACATACTTGCATGTTTATATGCTTATTTGAACTTAGGATTGAATTGATAATTGAATGATTGAGATTTCATATGCATTCATTTTGAGCCGATTGATTATTCATTTTGAATTAGACGATCTGGAGATTATAGTTGAGTGGCCTTGGTAGGCGATTTACTACAAATGTCGATTAACTCACTATAATGCCCTAGAGTCTAGAGGTTTAAAATATACCTCGTCCACCTCGAAAGGGGAGTTCGTTGTGATTGTTGGATATTTTAACCTTGGGATCCCAAACCAAAGAAAGAAAGAAGAATTCCTTTTGATTATCTGAGTCTGATAATCCAGAAGTTTTAAAGTCATGCATATCATTTTAATTCCGCAATTGAATGAATTACTTGAGGTATATGTGGATTTGATTATATATCATGTTTTGATATATTATGTGATATTGTATGCTAGTCTCTTTTACTGAGAATATTATTCTCATCGGATTATCCGGCTGTTGTTTTTGTTTATATGTGTACTTGGCAACAGGTGGGGCAGGATCAAGCCAGAGACATCTTGGATAGGTGGATGAGAGAGTAGAAGTGAGGCCCTTGGTTTTAGGAGTTGAATTGAATTCAAACTCAATTTGTATTTTTGTATTGTAAACCTAGAATTGAAGCATGTTCTATTAGTTTGGATGAATGTATAACTTTAGAACTACTTTGTATGGATTATGCATGTTGAATAAGTTTATGCATATTGTTGGTTTGTGTTTTGATTGAGTTGGGATTTGAAATTTTTAATGAAAACCAGAATTATTTTTTGGTACAGAGCATCTCGCTCGATCGGTTGAATCTTACCGATCGAGCGAGCACCCCTGTACCGAGGCAGAGAGTTGGGCATTTATTGTCCGCTCGATCGGTAAGATTTTACCTATCGAGCGGAGGCCTTTTATTTTCCCGGCAGAGTCTTGGAAATTTTTGGCCGCTCGATCGGTAAGATTTTACCGATCGAACGAGCACCCCTTTTAAATTTTTTTTTATTTCTTAATCCTTATTGTTTAATTGAGTTGATTAATTGGATTACGATTAATTAGATGATTAGAATCGAGGCCTCACATTAAGTGGTATCAAAGCGATAAGATCTTGGACTGAATTTAGAATAGAGCGGGGTAGATCGAGTCCGCTTGTATTGACTTCTTGCGTGTGTTTAAGTTATTTAATTGATTTATTAAATACGATGTGAGCATGCTTTATTTATTGAGAATTATTTGAATTACATGATTATGTGATTTAATTTATAAAGCATGGATTGATTGAGATATGAACTATAATCATTCATTGGATCTGAGTTCAATCTGTTGAATTTTGTTAGAAGATCAAAGTTGTGGGAAACTGGAATTGTGAGATTGAGATAGCTGTGTCCTAATCCCTTGTTTTTAGATGGGTACTCGAAGAAGACTGAACATGAATACACCACCAATTTTTGCTACGACTGAAACTCCACCTGTAGTGACTCCTCAGAATGACCAGGGCAATACGGTTGGGAATCAGATGGATGCCACGGCTACCCCTATGGAAACCTTACTAAAGAGGTTTCAGTCTTTCCAACCACCAATCTTGAAAGGTACGGAGAATCCCGTGGATTGCGAGGGCTGGTTGGATGATATAGATCGGATTTTTGATTCTCTCGACTATTCCGATGACCGGTGAATTAGATTGGTTATTCATCAGCTGCATGGAGTGGCTAAGAAATGGTGGACCTCGACTAAGAAATCCATGGAGAACAGACATACGCTTATCAACTGGATTCTGTTCAAGACTGAGTTTTATAAACGATTCTTCCCAGTTTCATACCGTAAGGAAAAGAATGCCGAGTTCGCAAATTTGAAGCAAGGAAATTTGAGTATCAAAGATTACGTTACAAAATTTGACAGTCTATTGAGGTTTGCTCCACACATTTCTGATAATGAGGAAGAGAAAGTTGACCACTTTATTAACGGTCTGAACCCTGATATCTTTGTTCTGGTGAATACCGGAAGGCCGAATAACTTTTCTGTTGCAATGGATCATGTCAAGGGTGCGGAAGCTGGACTGATAAGGCAGAGAGGGAATCAGTTTGCCCCTCAACAACAACAGAGGCAGTTTCAGGCCCAACCGTCCCAATACCAGAATCAACCATCGAGGACTGAAGGTGGTAGCAGTGGAGGTAATAAGAAAAATTACTTTCGTCCCAAAGGAAAGTAGTTTAAGAACTCGGGAAGCAGTTCTTCAAGTTCTGGTGGCTCAAAACAGAACAGTTACAGTCAAGGTTCAGGTTCCTCTGGTACTTCTTGTAGAAAGTGTGGAGGTCGTCACTCTAGTGACCAGTGTAGGGGAATATTTGGGAATTTTTATATTTTTCAGCAGACGGGGCATTATGCTAGACTTTGTCCTCAACGGGGCTCTGAGCAAGCACAGAGTGGAAATGCTTCTCGACAGTCATCCCAGCCTCAGAGGCAATTGAATGCAGTTCACTCTTTCCAACCTCAACAACAGAATCATCAAGGAGGCAACCAAAATTTGAACCAACCTCCTAGACAGCAGGCGAGAGTGTATGCTCTGAATGAGGATCAGGCTCAGGCTGCACCTGATGATGTGATTGCAGGTAATTGTATGATCTTTGATTATCCTGCTAATATTTTGATAGATACAGGTGCTTCTCACTCTTTCATATCTAAGAAATTTGTGTTGATGCATGCCTTGCCTTTTGAGCCATTACCTGTTGAAGTTTCTGTTACTTCACCTTTGGGTGGAGGAATTGTTTTGAGAAATTTTGTTAGGAATTGTGGATTGAGTTTTGAAGGAAATTTGATCGAGTTTGACTGTATTGTACTTGGTTTGTCTGACTTTGACTACATAGTTGGCATAGATGTTTTGACTAAGTACAGGGCTACAGTAGATTGTTTTCAGAAGATAGTCCGTTTCAGACCAAAGATGTCAGATGAGTGGAGATTCTTTGGCAAGGGTTCTTGTTCTAGAATTCCTTTGATTTCTGTATTGTCTATGACTAGATTGTTGCAGAAAGGAGCCGAGGGATTTTTTATTTATGCGGTCGATGTTTTGAAGTCTAGCCCTGAGTTGAATGACATACCAGTTGTTAGAGAGTTTCCTGATGTGTTCTCGGATGAGATTCCGGGATTACCGCCTATTCGTGAGATTGAATTTAGCATCGAATTGACGTCAGGTACTCAGCCGATTTCTAAAGCTCCGTATAGAATGGCTCCGATTGAATTGAAGGAATTGAAGGAGCAGTTGGAAGAATTAATTGCCAAGGGATACATTCGACCTAGTGTATCGCCTTGGGTGCTCCTGTTCTCTTTGTTAGAAAGAAAGATGGCTCTATGCGTCTCTGCATTGACTATCGCCAATTGAAGTAGGCGACGGTTAAGAACATATATCCTTTACCTCGTATAGATGATCTTTTTGACCAATTGCAGGGTTCGTGTATCTATTCGAAGATATATTTGAGGTCTGGGTATCATCAACTGAGAGTTCGTGAAGAGGATGTTCCTAAGACTGCGTTTCGAACGAGGTATGGCCACTTTGAATTTCTTGTCATTCCGTTCGGTTTGACTAACACCCCAACAGTCTTTATGGAGTTGATGAACCGAATCTTTCAGCGTTTTCTATGTAGTAGCCCAGTTCCAATTTACAAGATTAATTGGTTAATTATATTTTATTAACAAGAGCACAAGTAAAGATCAAGAACACATGACATGAGTAGCTCGGGTCGGTCATGAGTAGCTCGGGTTGGTCACGGTTGTTCAACAATAGCTCGGGCATTGAGCAAGAGCTCGGGCATTGAGCTAGAGCTCGGGCTTGGAGCTAGGGCTCGAGAATGTGTTTGTGCTTGGCTCGGGTCAGGGCTTAGGGTGCTCAAGAAAGTGATGTGCAAGACCAGGGTAGTGTTTGGTCATGGGAAGAATACATGGTATTCAGGTCAGGAATGGACACGTGGCTGGAGCTATAACACGATTAATGTCCTGCTAGGTGTCATGTACTCGATTGACACCTGTCCCGGCTCATCCTCTATAAATAGGAGTCGAGGGTTCGGTCATTTTACACCATTTAATCTCACTTCTTAGTTCTACTTGGACCAAGGAGTAGCTCGGGAGCTCGGGAAAGAGTAGCTTGGGAGTTCGGGAAGGAGTAGCTCGGGGCTTGACCAGGAGCAGTTCAGGTCGGGCTTGACCAGGAGCAGTTCAGGTTGGGCTTGATGTTGGAAAACGCGGCTCTCAGATCAATCACGATTGATACCCGGTGCAGCGGAAGTTTAAAATTTTTATCATGGAACAATTCCATGGTGTGGGTATCAACCATTCAACGATTAAATTATTGTGTGTGTAAAATTCAAATAACAATTAATTAAATTTTACCTTCAATCTCGCAACGAGATTACTGGACACCAACAGATTTTATCTGCTCTTGTTGTCTCTCCCTGGAACCGATGAACTCCTTCAATCAGGTCCACGAATAGAGGTTTAATCCCTCTGATAGATTGCACTAGAAAATCTATCAGAAGTTTTCTGCGAAGAGAATAAACGAATCTGATTCGTTATTCCTTACTGCGATTCAAAATCACAGACCGGAATTTCTCTGTGACAGAGCAAGGGGGCGGCCGAAATACTATTTGAGAGAGCTAGGGTTTCGATTTTTTCTCCTCAAAAATTATGACCTATTCTGTGTAATTTCTGTACTGAAATAACTTATTTATAATGCAGGCCACTAACACCTTAGGGCCCATTAGTCATAAGCTGGGGCCCGACAAGCAAAGCCCGCTCGTTCAGAAATTAATATAAAATTCATCGTGACTCCGATTGATGAACTGATTTCACCAATGTGCACAGAAACCATTTCTGCACATTTTAAAGTCAAAATAAATTTTCCTGAATCCGAATTCAGTGGTTTCCAAAAATGTCCATCCCTATGTCATTTTAGGAAATCCTACTCCCTTACTCTTATTTAAGAAGTCCAACTCCTTAGTTCATTAAATTTAACTCTTTAAATTTAACTATCTCAACGGGGATTAAAACTCCATTACACTGTGTGACCCTCAATGGTTCAGGGATACAGCTAGCCGTGGGCTCACAACTCCTTGTGACTCGGAACAACACTTTCCGACTTGCCCAACGAATCATGGTAAAGCGCCTAGCAACATCGCCCCATGATTCCCTAGGTATCACTGATAGTGCCTACAAGAACCAGTAGATTTTGGTTAGCGTACAGTACGGTCCCTTCATCCATATATCCCGATCGAATCAACAACCATTGGTATATCGAGAGTCGCTCAAGATTCGATAACTATGCAATACATCTTGAAGATCAAATTAGTG
Source organism: Henckelia pumila (assembly GCF_033568475.1). Lineage (NCBI taxonomy): Eukaryota > Viridiplantae > Streptophyta > Magnoliopsida > Lamiales > Gesneriaceae > Henckelia > Henckelia pumila. Next base: position 107,722,866 of record NC_133122.1, read on the forward strand.
ACATCGCATGTGCTACTAAGAAACCATTTCTTAAATCACATCAATTACTCTGGCCAGAGATTTATCACACTAATATCTCCTCAGATCGCATAGGATATCCACACTCGCAAGTATGTGGTGAATCCTTGACAACAATGCATTGACTCCTATATGTGTCGTAACTGTACCCAATCTCGACACCTGATGACCCCCTCAGAGTCGGTAAACGAGTCAAAGCACAGTACTAGCATATAGAGTCTCCATGATGTTTCAAGTCGTAAGGACTAATGGTGTACAACCAAAACCGCGGACTTAATCCACTCGATAAGTGATAACCACTTGGAAAGTCCGGATAGGGTAGTTCGATTATTCATCCTATGAATCTCCATTCATCCTATGAATATCCATTTGCATGCTTCGAACATCTCCATGTTCCCTACCAATGAAACGTGGTACTCCGCATCGCAAATGCTAGTCTCAAACTCGAGCGATCCTTATCCTTATTATCGGACGGCTCAATCGACTAGGAACGGTTTTAGAATATACAGTGACTATAAGATGTATTTCATGATAGACATCTCCATGTTCTACCACATCTTACATACACTATAGTATATTCAAGGTCTTTATCAAAACAACAATAGTATATCACAATATAACAATATGAAGTAATATAAAGTCATTGCCATAAAAGTGTAAATAATATTAAACAAAAGACTGTTTATACAAAGAGTCATCAAAGCCCATAGCCACACAGTTGGCTCACTGGGCACCCACTCTTACACTTGAAGGGAGAGGTCAGGTCGGGTCAGTCTTGAGACCAAATCGGGTCGGGACTTGAACCTAAGGCAGCTAGGGGTTGTCTTCTTCCAGCTTAGTTCAAACTTCGGTGTTAGGTACGATAGTACTGTTTGAGATATCCTGACTGAGTATGCATGTATTATGTGACTGCATGATTTATATGTCATTGATTTATGCTTCATTCATCTGCATATTGAGCTATCTCCTTCGAGATGTATATTAGTAGGGTTGTACCCTATCCTGTTAGTGGATGGACTTCCATCGATTTGGGTCCGGCACATCCACTGGTATATTGGTATGGGATCTACCTCCTGAAGCGACGGCACAGCGTGCAACATACCAGGGCCCGGTCTGTCTCTGTTATCTGATCTTTGACCTTGAGTTATAGGGAGTTCACTTTGCATGCATGTATACTCATACTCTCGTACTGAGCGTTTTATACTCATGTCTCGTACTTTGTGTTTCTGTACACCCTATTCCATGGGGCAGGTTTGCGATTGGACAAGGCGGGTGGTTCCAGGAGGGGCTAGGCAGTGGTTGGTCAGCTGGAGCTTCACTTAGGTTTTTATTTCTGTTGTTATCGGATTCATACAGCTTTTCGATATGGTTGTATAATCTAATTGGATTTTTACAGATTCTTTGCCTTGGGATTGTATTATTTGTAATGTTTTCGCTGTTTATTCTAATATCTGTTTAATTAAGTTAATTGCATGCCTAAGTTCTGTTTAGTAGGTGATTCGGGTAAGGGTCTCTACATTCTAGATGAGTTTGTTATTATTTTCATTGACGATATCCTGATCTATTCGAAGAGCCGTGCTGATCATGTAGAGCATCTGAGGATTGTTTTGCAGATTTTGAGAACCAAACAGTTGTTTGCCAAACTGTCGAAGTGCGAGTTTTGGTTGGACCGAGTCGTTTTTCTTGGTCACATTATCTCGGGAGATGGGATTTCTGCTGACCCCAGCAAGATCGAGGCAGTTATGAACTGGTGTAGGCCGACTTCTGTACCGGAGATTCAAAGTCTTATGGGTTTAGCTGGTTACTATCGCAGATTTATCCAAGGTTTCTCTTCTATTGCGAAGCCGATTACCCAGCTGACTCAGAAGAATGCGCCTTTTGTTTGGACTGAAGAGTGTGAGACCAGTTTCATTGAGTTGAAGAAGAGATTGACTAGTGCTCCGATACTTTCTATTCCATCAGGTTCTGGAGGTTTTACGGTGTATTGCGATGCTTCTCATTCTGGTTTGGGATGTATTATTATGCAGAGGAAGCATGTGATAACATATGCGTCGAGGCAATTGAAACTGCACGAGACTCGCTATCCAGTTCACGATCTTGAACTCACTGCTATTGTTTTTTCCTTGAAGATCTGGCGTCACTATTTGTACGGTGAGTCTTTTGAGATCTTTTCGGATCATAAGTGTCTTAAATACTTGTTTTCACAGTCTGAGTTGAATATGAGACAGAGAATATGGCTAGATTTATTGAAGGACTTCGACTGCGAGATTACGTATTACCCGGGGAAGTCGAATGCAGCTGCCGATTCTTTGAGTCGCAAGCTTTGTTCTTTATCTCTTTCGACCATCGGTGTGTCTCATTTGATTGACGAATATTGCAATCTGGATTGGAGTTTGAATCAGATAGGAGTCCTATCAGAGTTTTAGCTATCCAGGCCGAGCCAGAGTTGTTTGTGTCGATCATAGAAGCACAGAAATCCGATGAGAGTATTCAGAATTCGATAGAGAAAGTGAGATCTGGACACCTGTCTGAGTTTCAGGTCAAGGATGATGTTTTATTTGTGAATAATCGTATTGCCGTGCCTGATATTTTTGAGATAAGATAGAGTATTCTGCGAGAGGCACATTGCAGTCAGTTCAGTGTTCATCCAGGAGGCCGGAAGATGTATAATGACCTGAAGAGTCAGTTTTGGTCGAAGAAGATGAAAAGTGATGTTGCGAGGTTTGTGTCGCGTTGTTTGAACTTTCAGCAGGTGAAAGCCAAGAGAAAGAGGTCGGGTGGTCTTTTGCACAGTTTATCTGTTCCGGAATGGAAGTGGGATCATATCTCGATGGATTTCGTCACAAAACTACCCCGATCTGTTCGAGGATGCGATGCCATTTGGGTAGTGATTGATCGTTTGACGAAGTCTGCTTGTTTCATTCCGTATCGGATGACATACCGTCACGATCAGATAGCAGAGTTGTATGTCAGAGAGATTGTCAGATTGCACGGTGTGCCGAGATCGATTGTTTCAGACCGAGATCCTCGGTTTACTTCTCATTTCTGGCATAATCTACAGGAGTCTTTTGGTACTCCTTTGCACTTGAGTACAACTTACCATCCTCAGACCGACGGTCAATCAGAACGGACGATTCAGACTCTGGAGGATATGTTTCGAGCAGTGGTTCTTGACTTTGGCACTACTTGGCAAGATTCATTGCCTCTCGTTGAGTTTTCGTACAACAACAGCTTCCAGACGAGTATAGGAATGGCACCATTCGAAGCATTGTACGGAAAGAAGTGCAGATCTCCTCTGTACTAGGATGAGATGTCTGAGTCCCCAGGCTTGGGACAAGATATGATTCGTGATATGGCTGAGCAGGTGAAGATTATTCAATTGAGAATGAAGACTGCTCAGGATCGACAAGCGAAGTATGCGAATATCCGTCGCAGACCTCTATCTTTCGATCAGGGAGACCGAGTATTCTTGAAGATTTCTCCGTTTAGAGGTACTGTTAGATTTGGGAAGAGAGGGAAATTTTCACCGAGATTCATCGGTCCGTATGAGATTTTGCAGAAGATAGGCGATCTAGCCGACAAATTAGCACTTCCTCCTTCTTTATCTGGAATTCACAACGTATTTCACGTCTCGATGTTGAGGAAATATCACCCCAATCCTTCTCATGTTCTTCAACCTGACAAAGCCGAACTTGATGAAACTCTGAGTTATTTTGAGAGACCGATTCAGATCCTTGAGAGAAAGGAGAAACAGCTCAGAACCAAATTGATTCCTTTGGTGAAAGTTCAGTGGAGTCGTCATGGGGTCGAGGAAGCGACTTGGGAGACAGAATCCGACATGAGACAGAGATTCCCTGATTTATTCATCTGATGTGAGTTCTTAATTCTGTTCTTAATTCTTAATTATCTTCTTATGAGTTGATATTGATGATCTCGAGGATGAAATCTTATTTAAGAGGGGGAGAATTGTAATGCCCCGTTTTTATCTTAATTGAACTTATTTGATATATTCAGTGATTTCAGAATTAGAGAGCCGAACTTTTACTTATTAGGGACTATTTTGCAATTTTTGGATTTTCAGGGACTAAATTGTAAATTATGAGATTGTTATATTGTGTGAGTTGACTAAGTCTTTTAATTATCCTTCTCATCCCCTCCAAGACGTCATGCTCCATTGAAGGCAGTTCCAAAGCTTCCCAAGCTTTCAGATTTCAGTCTGAGCTCAATCTGTCCGATAGAATCGATTTCTGACTTGATATCTACGATCACAACTTTGAGTGCTACGTTTGGATGTAATTTTATCTTAATTCTAAGAGGTTTGAATTTTTGGATGTTGTTAGAATTCATTTATATTCGGAGATGATGATTATTAGATAGCTGTGACATTATATCTAAGATGGTTCAAAGATCCAACGACGATCAGATTTGATATGAATTTTCTTATTATTTTTGAAAATCTGAATTTTGAGATGTGTTGGTTTTGTTTTGGATGTGATGTTTGAGGATTGGAATGAGTATATTGAATTGATATCCTGCTGTCTGCATTTCCGATTTGATCAGTTTATAGTCATTATGTCGTCAGTTTGAAGTTTGAACGTCGTTTTGATTCTTTGAGTTTTACCGAGTTTGATATGAGTTTTGATGTCAATTTTGATCTCTGTGACTTCTTCAGATAGATTGAGATGAAGTCCTTGAAGATTTTGAACCTGGCAGTCTTGATCAGTGTAGAAGAGTTGAGCCGGTATAGTATCGATGTCTTTCTTTATTGATTGATTGAACTTGACTTGGATATTGATTGAGAATTGTTGTTTTCAGATTGAAGTTTTTGGAACGACAAAGAAGAGGTATAAGACGACTTTGGAATGAAATAGGACGATTAACTTGAATCCGGATTGATTCGAGTGTCCTAGAAGAAATCACATACTTGCATGTTTATATGTTTATTTGAACTGATTGAATTGATAATTGAATGCATGAGATTTCATATGCATTCATTTTGAGCTGATTGATTATTCATTTTGAATTAGATGATCTGGAGATTATAGTTGAGTGGCCTTGGTAGACGATTTACTACAAGTGTTGATTAACTCACTATAATGCCCTAGAGTCTAGAGGATTAAAATATACCTCGTCCACCTCGAAAGGGGAGTTCGGTGTGATTGTTGGATATTTTAACCTCGGGATCCTAAACCGAAGAAAGAAAGAAGAATTCCTTTTGATTATCTGAGTCTGATAATCCAGAAGTTTTAAAGTCATGCATATCATTTTAATTCTGCAATTGAATGAATTACTTGAGGTATATGTGGAATTTGATTATATATCATGTTTTGATATATTATGTGATATTTTATGCTAGTCTCTTTTACTGGGAATATTATTCTCACCGGATTATCCGGTTGTTGTCTTTGTTTGTATGTGTACTTGCAACAGGTCAGGCAGAATCAAGCCAGAGACATCTTGGATAGGTGGATGAGAGAGTAGAAGTGAGGCCCTTGGTTTTAGGAGTTGAATTGAATTCAAACTCAATTTGTATTTTGGTATTGTAAACCTATAATTGAAGAATGTTCTATTAGTTTGGATGAATGTATAACTCTAGAACTACTTTGTATGGATTATGCATGTTGAATAATTTTATGCATATTGTTGGTTTGTGTTTTGATTGAGTTGGGATTTGAAATTTTGAATGAAAACAAGAATTATTTTCTGGTACAGAGCATCTCTCTCGATCGGTTGAATCTTACCGATCGAGCGAGCACCCTTGTACCGAAGCACAGAGTTGGGCATTTCTTGTCCGCTCGATCGGTAAGATTTTACCGATCGAGCGGAGTCCTTTTATTTTCCCGACAGAGTCTTGGAAATTTTTGGCCGCTCGATCGGTAAGATTTTACCGATCGAGCGAGCACCCCTTTTAAAAAAAAAAATTTTATTTCTTAATCTTTATTGTTTAATTGAGTTGATTAATTAGATTACGATTAATTAGATTATTAGAATCGATGCCTCACATAAATAAAATCAAGCAATCCACGATCGAGACGTAAAAGATAAACAACATTTTTTTAGGGTAGGGGCCGCGCGGCCGCGCTCTTGAGAGGCGCGGCCGCACACAGCGCCCTGTCCGGGGGGTGCAAGCCGCGCTGGCGCTCCTTCCAGGATGCGCGGGCATGCTGCTCCTGCTCCAAAAACAACTCCAAAAGTATAATATAACACCCGAAAAGACTCTGACATGATCCAATTAACATCTATCAATAACAAGGTATCCCGAAGCACACAAAAGAGCCGAAACAAGGTAGTTCTAGAGTTATACAATCTCAAACTAGTAGAACATACTTCAGACTAGATTATTAAATGCAATACAATACATAACGAAATTGAATATGATCTATGTTTGATTACAAATTCGACTTCTAAAACACCAAGTCCTCACTTATATCAACTCAACCATCTAAACATGCGATCTCTGACTCGGTCCTGCCCTACCTGTTGCCAAGCATACATACAAAGACAAGACAACAGCCGGATAAATCCGGTGAGAATAATATTCTCAGTAAAAGAGACAACATGCTATATCAAATAGGAATCTCAAATGAAATACATCAACTTCCAGATATTCAAAAAAAGAATAAATGAATGCATGACTTCAAAAGTCTAGATTATCAATCCGGATAATCAAAAGGTGAATTGATTCCAAGATTCTCTGGTTGGGATCCTGAGGATGAAATATCACAACAATCACACCGACTTCCCCTTTCGAGGTGGACGATGTACACATCAATCCTTCAGACTCCTGAGCATTCAATAGAGATTTGATCGACCACTGTAATGCCTACTAGTGCCACTCGACTATAATCTCGAGATTGGATAATTCAAAAGGAACGAAACGTTCGGCGCAATATGAATGCATATGAACATAAAACATTCAATCAAATAATTCAAGTAATTCACATAAACATGCGAGTATGTGATATCTCTAGGACACTGGAATCAATCTGAATTCAAGTTAATCGTCATATTCCATCCAAAGTCATCTTATACCTTTCTTTGATCATAGTTCAAATCCTGAACAATCAAAAAATGATTCGATTCAAAAGCTATTCGAATACAAATCAAAAGTCAAGAAGTACAATACACAACCGTCTTCAATCTCTCGAGATTCAAACTCTGTAAATCCAAGATATCAGCCTTCCAACCAATCTGTACGGAGATGAAAATGAATTAATATCATACAAAAACTCAAATCGAATACTATACAACAACACAATCGATCGATAATTCCAAAACTCAAACCGGCGGCATAACGGCTATATTATGATCAAACCAAAAACGCTGACAGCAGTATAATATCAATACCAACTCAAATCAATAATAAATCAACAATAAAGACTCAAACCCATCAAATCTTAAAACTCCAACTTTCGAAAATCACAAGAAAAATCATAACAATTCCGAACGACGTTCTTTTCCAATTCAGAATATGAATATACGATAAGAACTAACTCAAGAACATCATACCCGTAAAGAATCGAATTCCAACTACATCCAAAAAATAAAATGTATCTGATTGAAGAATAACTTACGAAAGAACAAAGCTCTCGCAGCCGGGATCGCTAAACTACCTTCAGTTTAAAATTCTAACAGACGGATCGACCGGAAACTGAAGATCAAAATTTGGAAGAATCGTTTTCTTCAAAAATGAAGGAGAGAGGTGTGTTGGAGAAGAATCTAGAGTGGTGAAGACAAGTCAACCAAGACTAGATATTATATAACATCTTAAATTTTCACTTTAGTCCCTAAAAATTCCGAAATTTGCAAAAAGGTCCCTGTTTAAAATCAAAACAGCCCTCGAATAATAAAATCTCCTGTTATCTAAAATAACTCAATTAAAATAAATTTGGGGCGTTACAATTCTCCCCCTCTAAGAATAGATTTCGTCCTCGAAATCAGATAAAATCAACACATAACATAGAGAATAAAGAATCAAGAAACTGAATAAGGACTCACTTCAGATAAATAAGTCCGGAAATCTCTGTCTCATATGAGATTCTGTCTCCCAGATCTCTTCTTCAAATTCGTAACGGCTCAACTGCACTAACACATATTGAGTCGGTCTGTTAAAGAGTGGATTCCATTCCGATCTACACTCTGAAACGGTCGTCTCAAGAATGGCAGCATCTCATCACATTCGGTCTCAACATCAAAATAAATCTGGAAATTTCAACAACAAGAGACGTGAAACACGTTAAGAAAAACCAGAAAGAGACGTAACAAACACACGTCTCAAGGAAAGAATTCCTATTTCTACAAAATCGCCTACAATTTGGTCAATCTCGGAGACGATTTCTCACTCTCTAATCAAACGAAAATCACCAAAATAAGGATTCATCTGAATTACTCGGTCTCCCTGATCAAAACACAGAAAACTACGTCTGAAATTGAATAATTTGTCTATCGGTCCTGAGTCGTCGCTAAAATCATCTGATAATTATTCATCTATCCATTCGAACCTCGAATAGAAACTGCTCCCAAATCAGGGAAACCAAAAAATCAACTTGGGACAAAAGAGATTTTATCTCTTCTCGTCCCACGCTTCGAATGATGCCATCAAGATCATCATTTGATAGTTGTCGTTGTACGAAATCTCCACAAGAATCAAGAATTCTGCCAACTACTGCTAAGTCGAGCACTACACTCATGGCATATCCTCTAAAGTCTGAATCTCTCGCTCTGGTTGTCTGTCGTTCTGATGATTAAAGCTGAGTTCAGATGTAACCGAACATCCAAGTCTCTAAAATATTGAGCCCAAGGTGCGAAATAAATCATAAATCTCACTCTAACATGAAAGACTTCGACAAGCAATACTATCTAACAATTTTTCGGACAAAAATTCAACCATCTGGTCGTGTCTGAAATTCATACTGTACGAAAAATAGTATCAGATCTCCTCCATCAGTTAATCTTAATCAGATGACATTTCGATCTCAGACTGCTCGAAAGTTACGGAACAACACCCATCAAAAGGTGAACCCTTTTCCATTCCGAAAAGATAACTGTATCACAGATAGTCGGATCATTCTCTATCTTATCTATCTATTGTGGACAGTTCAAAACATTAGAAACCATACATTGAATCTCATTCTTCATCGTCGTCTATCCGATCTGATTCCTCCAATCATCAACATCTTCCGGTCATCTCCAACTCATACTATACCCAGGTTGATTCTCTTTCATCAAATTCTGAAAAATCAAATCAGATTCCAAAGCGTTCTCGATCTTCTCAATCAACTTGGGTTAGGCTCAAATGAAAGGATTCTGATAGAATTCCTATCTGTTCCAGACTTTAATCAGCAGTGCAACAAACATCAATCAAAAGAATTGTCGATAGTAGATAAAATAAGAACAGATATTTCGGCTCAAAAACATCAGTTGTTGCATCCAAATCCATCGGAAAGAATAGATACAGATTTAGAACTCTCTCACAATCTAATCTTCTTCTATGTCTCCAAATCAGTTCATTCTGTGAAGACAAAACTACAACCTTTCAGATCAAAAAAGTTATCGGAAAACTCGTCATAAGAAAAAGTCGCCAGATTCTCTAATCAATAAGATCTCTACGAGTTCAAAATCCAGAATCAGACCTTGAGTCTCGAGCGTCTTCAGCTGTCTCGATGCTCAAGCTAATAAGTGATTCTTCTGAACAAGAATATACCTCAAATCTCAATAAGAAGAAGTGCAAATAACCGTAAGGTCATCAATACAGAAGAATAAAAAGAATAATGAAGCGATGATCAATCTCTTCTTCAGATCAATAAAACTTTCCTCTTCGTTTGGAGGAGTGACTGCAGACGGATTCTCATTCAGAGGAATAACTGGCGGTGAGTTCCTATTCAACATCCTTCGAGGACCCATAATCTGATAATCAAGAGTTAGGACACAGATAATCCAATTCCATTTGGTGCCCAATACCTCTTTCTCGAATAATTCCACTATCTCGAGGAGATTAGAATTTGATCCAGGAATCCAAGCAATTGATATCTCAAGTAAATCATTCTTTAGAAATTTAAATCACATAATCATGTAATTCAAATAATTCTCCATTAATAAATCATGTTGGCATGATATTTAATAAAACAATTAAATAACTCAAACACATGCGAGAAATCAGTTCAAGCGGACTCAATCTACCCAGCTCACTCTAATTCAGTCCAAGAATCTTATCGCTCTGATACCACTTAATGTGAGGACCTGGATTCTAATAATCTAAACATAAATAAAATCAAGCAATCCATGATCGAGACGTAAAATATAAACAACATTTTTTTAGGTTAGGGGCCGCGCGGCCGCACCCTTGAGAGGCGCGGACGTGCACAGCGCCCTGTCCGAGGGGTTCAGGCCGTGCGGGCGTTCCTTCCAAGATATATGAGCGCTCTTTCCAGGATGCGCGGGCGCACTGCTCTTGCTGTTCCTGATCCGAAAACAACTCCAAAAGTATAATCTAACACCCGAAAAGACTCCGACATTATCCAATTAACATCTATCAATAACAAGGTATCCAAAAGCACACAAAAGAGTCGAAACAAGGTAGTTCTAGAGTTATACAATTTCAAATTAGTAGAACATGCTTCAGACTAGCTTATTCAATGCAATACAATACATAACGAGTTCGAATACGATCTAAGTTCGATTACATATTCGACTTCTAAAACACCAAGTCTTCACTTCTATCAACTTAACCATCTAGCCATGCGATCTCTGACTCGGTCCTGCCCCACCTGTTGCCAAGCACACATACAAAGACAAGACAGCAGCCAGATAAATCCCGTGAGAATAATATTCCCAGTAAAATAGAAAACATGCTATATCAAATAGTAATCTCAAATGAAATACATCAACTTCCAGATATTCAAAAAAATAATAAATGAATGCATGACTTCAAAAGTCTAGATTATCAATCTGGATAATCAAAAGGTGAATCGATTCCACGATTCTCTGGTTGGGATCCCGAGGATGAAATATCACAACAATCAAACCGACTTCCCATTTCAAGGTGGACGATGCACACATCAATCCTCCAGACTCCGGAGCAGTCAATAGAGAGTTGATCGGCCACTGTAATGCCTACCAGTGTCACTCGACTATAATCCCCAGATCGTCTAATTCAAATGGAACGAAACGTTTGGCTCAATATTAATGCATATTAACATAAAACATTCAATCAAATAATTCAAGTAATTCACATAAACATGCGAGTATGTGATTTTTCTAGGACACTCGAATCAATCCGGATTCGAGTATCGTCCTATTCCATCCAAAGTCGTCTTATAACTTTCTTTGATCACAGTTCCAATCCTGAACAATCAAAAGATGATTCGATTCAAAAGCGATTCAAATACAAATAAAAAGTCAAGAAGTACAATACACAACCGTTTTCAATCTCTCGAGATTCAAACTCTGTAAATCCAAGATATCAGCCTTCCAACCAATCTGTACGGAGATGCAAATGAATTAATATCATTCAACAACTCAAATCGAATACTATACAATAACACAATCGATCGATAATTCAAAAACTCAAACCGACGGCATAACAGTTGTATTCTGATAAAACCGGAAATGCAGACAGCAGTATAATATCAATACCAACTCAAATCAATATCAAATAATCAATAAAGTCTCAAACCCATCAAATCTCAAAACTCCAACTTTCGAAAATCACAAGAAAAATCATAACAATTCCGAACGACGTTCTTTTCCAATTCCGATCGAGAATATAGGATAAGAACTAACTCAATAACATCATACCCATAAAGAATCGAATTCCAAATACATCCAAAAAATAAAATGTATCTGATCGAAAAAAAACTTACGAAAAAACGAAGCTTTCGCAGCCGGGATCGCTAAACTGCCTTCAGTTTTAAATTATAACAGACGGATCGACCGAAAACTGAAGATCAAAAGCTTGAAGAATCGTTTTCTTCAACAATGGAGGAGAGATTCGTGTTGGAGAAGAATCTAGAATGGTTAAGACAAGTCAACCAATACTAGATATTATATAAAATCTCAAATATGCACTTTAGTCCCTGAAAAATTTAAAATTTGCAAAAAGGTCACTGATAAAAATCAGAACGGACCTCGAATAATAAAATCTTTGGTTATCTAAAATAAACTCAATTAAGATAAATTCGGGGCGTTACAATAATCATGCAATATCACAAGTACAAAAGGTTAAAATTTTAGATGTACCTTGATAATCATGCTTTAAAACTCCAATTTCCCTCTCATAGTGATTAGGAACAAAACATTTCCTCATAGCTCTTTTCATCTCATCCCATGTATAAATACGAATCATTCCACATCTTCTCATATTCACCACCAATTTATCCCACCAAGTGCAAGCATAGCCTATAAACTCGTTTGTGACAAGTTTAACCTTTTGCGCTTTGGAAAAATCATGACCATCTAATACACTTTTGTAACTCCCCAAAATTATCCTAATTGAGTTTAGTATTGATATTCTGATATTATGGAATTGGAGGGTTGAATTGATATTTGATCAGGGCTGATTTGCAAATTTTGAAGAATTCAATCACAGCTGCAAGAGCTTCGTTCTACCGTAAGTTTTTCTTCGATCGGTTATACTTCAATTTTCGGATATCGGTGGATTAGGACTTTTATTGGTTGTAAACTTTCTTGAGCTAGCTGTGATATTATATCTAAGACGGATCGAAAAAAGAGAGACGTTCGGATTTGTTATGAATTTTTGAACTAATTGTCAAAAATGGGATTTCTGGAAATCTTGGTTTTGGATGTCTATTGTTGAGTTTTTGATGGATTGTTGTTGTTAAGAGTTTTATTGGATAGATAGATTGATGTTTGTTGATTTTTGGTTAGCCGTTACGCCGCCGGTTTGAGAATTTTGGAGTTTTGGGGAAATAGCTTGGGTTGTTATTGAATTGAGTTGAATGATTGATGTAGAGTTCTTTTATATCTCCGTACAGATTTGTTTGAAGACGGTTGGAACTTGGAGTTGTAAAAATTCAAATCGTTGAAGAGTTGGTCAAGGATTGGTAATGATTCTACATCGAAGTTTTGTTTTGAGTTTTATTTTGTTTTTGATTGAATCTTTTGTAATTATTATCTAGATTTGAAGCCCGGTTTCGAGCACCTTGAATTGAGAAAAAGGTAAAATTCTACATCGAACTGAAATGGGGTCGAATACTCGAATCCAAACTGAATTTTGAGTTCCTTAAAATCACATACTTACATGTTATTTGAATTACTTGAATTATCCTTGAATGTATTACGATTTTCATATGCATTCATCTAGAGCCAAATTATTTGATTTCTTTTCGAATTAGACGATTTGGAGACTATAATTGAGTGCATGGGTTGTTGATGTCCCACAGAGTCTGAAAACTCATTATAGTTGCTTCAAAGTCTAGAGGATTTAGATATACCTCATCCACCTCAATAGGGTGATTCAGTGAGTTGTTGTTACATATTATCCTTGGGATTCCAACCAAAGAACCGAATTCTCCTACGATTATCCGTTTATATAATCCCAAATTTTAAAGACATGCATTTCATTTTATTTATCTATGAACTATATTGAGGTTATATCATGTTCTTGATATATTACTTGATATTGCATGTTATGTTGCTTTTACTGGGAATATTATTCTCACCGGAGTTATCCGATTGTTGTCTTGTTTTGAATGTGTACTTGACAACAGGTGGGGCAGGATCGAGTCAGAGGCAGCATGGTTAGTTCAGGGTTGATCGATAGAAGTGGGGACTCGGTTTTAGAAGTCGGAGTTGTATTCGAACTTGTTTTGTATTATGTAGTTTGAAATAGCTTGTACCAATGCATGTTCTACCTTTTGAATACTCGAACAACTCTAGACTCGTTATGTATTGTAAAATACTAGATTGATGTATTAATGCATGTTGTGGATGTTATTAGGAGTTGATTTTGGGATTTATCAGATCTGATATGCATTTTATTTTTATGAATTTTAGCAGGGCACGGACCCCATGCCTACATCCGTGCCAGGGTCCGTGTACCCTCGCATCTGTTATTACTCTGATTTTGTTCATGCACGGACCCCAGACCTGCATCCATGCATGGGTCCGTGTGAGTCTTCTGATGAGATAGTAAGTTGAGATTTTGATATGCTGTGCACGGACCCGAGCATAGAAGGTGCACGGGGTCCGTGTTCACTGTTGTCTCCGAAACTTGTCTACAGATTAATGCACGGACCCGGTCACGGAGGTGAGCACGGGGTCCGTGTATGCTTTTTTTAAAAAAATTCCTTTACTTTTTGTCTTGACTCTCTGTTGTGGTTTGATTGATTTACTCTCAATTATACAAGGTCCTCACATTAAGTGGTTTCAGAGCGATAAGTTCTTGGACTGGATTAGAAGTGAGAGGGGTAGATCGAGTCCTTTCGATTTAATTTTTCGCATGTGATTGAATTCTTTATTTGATTTTTTGAATTACATGCGAGCATGCTTTATTAATTGAGAATTATTTGAATAACATGATTTTATGATTTAAATTACGAAGCATGATTATTTGTTATAAATTGTAATGGATGAGATATTTGAGATCCGGATTAGAATACTCTTGAGAATTAATGAATTGTTGAACAGAGATTATGGACACAAAATTGCTGAAATTTAGATATTTGTGTCCTAATCCTCTTGAATATCAGATTTGTGTCCTCAAAGAGTTTTGAACAGACAACTACCAGTAGTAACCCTTTGATTGAACAAGATAGTTCTACGACTGAGCAAATGGATGTCACTCCGACACTGATGGAAACCTTACTGATGAGGTTTCAGTCTTTCAAACCACCGACTCTAAAGAGTACCAAAAATGCTGTTGTGTGTGAAAGTTGGTTAGATTAGATTGATCAGTTGTATGATTCTATGGACTACTCAGATGACCGTCGAATCCGGTTAGTTGTTCATCAGCTACGGTGTATTGCGAAAAGCTGGTGGATTTCGAAGAAGAAAGCCTTAGAGAATCAAGGTATGATTATTTCTTGGAGTCTATTTAAAATCTGAATTTCGTCAGCAGATTCCTTTCCAGCAATCGTCCGGATATAGTGGTAGTAACAGAAGAGATCATTTCCGACCGAAGGGAAAGCAATTCAAGAAGCCAGGGAGCAGTTCTTCTAGTTCCAGTGATTTGGAATAGTTTGGTTCGGGACAGAGTTCTGGATCTTCAGGTATATCTTGAAGCAAGTGTGGAGGTTGCCACCTCAATGAGCAATGTCTTGAAATTTTTGGAAGTTGACATATCTGCCATCATACTAGACACTTTGCCAGGATGTGTCCTCAGCGTGGTTCTGAGCGATCTCAGAGTGGTAGTTCTTATAGACCATCAGTTTAGCCTGAAAGGAAAGCTCTTGTTGTTCACTACTTTCAGCCTCAGCAACAGAATTGACAAGGAGATAACCAGAATGTGAATCAACCTCCGAGGCAATAGGCACTAGTCTTTGCTCTTACCGAGGATCAGGCTACCTGATGATGATATAGCAGATAAATTTTTGACTTTTGTTTATTCTGCTCTTGTATTGATAGATACTGGTACATCTTTTTCCTTTATCCCTGAAAATTTGTCTTGATGCTTTCTTTGCCATCTGAGCCTTGGCCTGCTGCTGTTTCTATTATTTCTCTTTTGAGTGGAGGAATTTTTTTCTGTGAGGTTAGTCCGAAATCGCGAACTTTGATTTAATAGGAATATGATTGAACTGGACTATTTTTGTACCTGGGTTATTAGACTTTGACTGTATTGTCAGTATAGATGTTTTAACCAAGTACAGGGCAACCGTGGGTTGTTTACAGAAAGCTGTCAGATTCAGACCCGAAATGGCAGATGAGTGGAAATTTTTTCGATAAGGGTTATTTATCCAAGATTCCTTTGATATCTGCTTTGTTGATGACCCATTTGTTACAGAAAGGTGCAGAGGGATTCTTGATATATGCAGTTAATGTCCTGAAATCTAACTTCGGATTGGTGATATACCAATGGTTAGAGAATTTATTGATGTCTTTCCGGATGAGATTCTTGGATTTCGTCAAATTTGTGAGATCAAATTCAACGTTGAATTGATATCAGGTACACAACCTATATCGAAATCTCCTTATCGAACGACACCTATTGAACTGAAAGAATTGAAAGAACGACTCAAAGATTTGATTGCCAATGTTTCATCGATATATTCAAAGATTGATCTGAGATCAGTATATCATCAGCTGAGAGTTGGAGAGGAAGATGTTCTTAAGACTGCTTATTATTATTGATGATATTCTTATTTATTCGAAGAATCGTACTGATCATGCAGAACATTTGAGAGTCGTTTTGCAGATTTTGCATGTTGACCAGTTGTTTGCTAAATTGCCAACGTGAGAGTTTTGTTTGGATCAAGTTGTCTTTCTCGGTCACATTATCTTCGGAGATGTGATTTCTAGTGATCCCAGCAATATTGAAGCAGTTATGAATTGACCTAGACAAAAATTTGTGCTTGAGATTCTAAGTTTTATGGGTTTAGCAGGTTTCTATCGCAAATTCTTTGATGGATTTTCCTCTCTTGCAAAGCCAATTACTCGGCTAACTCAGAAGAATGCGCCTTTAGTCTGGACCAAAGCATGTGAGGCCAGTTTTATTGACTTGAAGAAGCGGTTGACCAGTGCTCCAGTTTCATCAATTCCTTCAGTCCGAATTGAATATGAGACACATAAGATAGTTAGATCTGCTGAAGGACTTTGACTGTGAAATTAAGTATTACTCAAAGAAATCAAATGCAGCTGTGGATGCTTTGAGTTGAAAGATCTGTTCTTTATCTTTATCTACTGTTGGTGTCTCTCATTTGATAGATGATTGTTGTACTTATGTTTTAGATTTTGAGACAGATAGGAAGTCCATCAGAGATTTTGTTATTCAAGCCAAACCAGAGTTGTTTGTGAAGATCAAAGAGGCACAGAAATCTGATCCGAGTATTTAGGGTTCGATAGAGAAAGTAAAATCAGGACATCAGTCTGAATTTCAAGTTAGAGATGATACTTTATTTGTGAATAATCGTATTGTTGTGCCCGATGTTTTCGAGTTGAGACATCAAATTTTTGCGAGAGGCACATTGAAGTCGATTCAGCATTCATCCAGGTGGTCGAAATATGTACAATGATTTGAGAAATCAGTTCTGGTGGAAGAAGATGAAGAACAATGTTACGAGGTTTGTGCCCCGATGTTTGAACTATCAACAGGTGAAAGCAGAGAGGAAGCGACCCGGTGGTCTTTTGCACAGTCTATCTGTTCTTGAATGTAAATGGGATCACATTTCGATGGATTTCGTCACGAAGCTACCATGATCAGTCCAAACTTGCGATGCTATCTGGGTAGTGTTTGACCGATTGACGTAATCTACTTGCTTTATCCCATACAGGATGATGTATCGACACGATCAGATGGCCGAGTTTATGTCAGAGATGTTGTGAAATTGCATGGTGTGCTTAAGTACATTGTTGCAGACCAAGATCCTCGGTTTACTTCGCTTTTTTGGCACAGTCTTCAAGAGACACATGGTACTCGATTGAATCTAAGTACAACATATCACCCTCAGACCAACGGACAGTCAGAGAGGACGATTCAGACTTTAGAGGATATGATGTGAGCCATAGTGCTTGACTTTGGCAGTAGTTGGCATGATTCCTTACCTCTTGTAGAGTTTTTGTACAACAGCAGCTATTAGACGAGTATTGGGATGGCACCTTTCGAGGTGTTGCACGGAAAGAAATGCAGATCTTATTTCTATTGGGATGAGATTTCTGAGCCACCTGATGTGGGAAGTTGTCTCCGAGATTCATTGAATCGCATGAGATTCTGGAAAAGATAGGCGATATTGCCTACAGACTTGCATTTCCTCCGTTTATTTCTAGTATTCACGACGTCTTTCATGCCTCTATGTTGCGGAAATATCATTTCGATCCTTCTCATGTTCTTCAGCCAGACGAAGCCGAGTTTGACGAGACGTTGATCTATTTCAAACAACCGATTTAGATTCTTGACCTAAAAGAGAAGCAACTCCAAAGCAAGTCGATTCAATTAGTGAAAGTGCAATGGATCCAACACGGAGTTGAAGAAGAGACTTTGGAGAGAGAGCACGATATGAGGTAGCAGTTTCCAGAGTTATTTCTGTGATGTAATGTAACGCCCCAAAATTAGCTTAATCGAGATTATAAGATATTAATATTGATAATTGGAGATTAGGAAATTCGAGGGTTGAAGTGATATTTGATCTGGGCCTGAATTGCAAATTTTGGAAAATTCAGGGACCAAACTGCAATTTTCCTATTTGACTTGGTCTCTTGATATTTATAAGGTGATAAGGCGTGTTGAGTCACCATTTTCTTCTTATCATTCTCCTTCTTCATGCCTTTTTCCATTAAAACGCCTCCAAGCTTTTCTTTTCTTCCGGTTTTGCTCGATCCGTCCGATAGAATTTCAATCTGAAGGTGTATTCGTGATCATGGCTGTGAGAGCTTTGCTTTACCGTAAGTTTTTCTTCGATCAACTATACTTCATTTTTGGGATGTTATTGGAATTGATTTATTTTTGGATATATCATTATTGAGCTAGCATAGATGATGTTGGAAGGTTATTTGGGATGTTATTCGGATTTGTTATTCGGATTTGTTATGAGTTTTTGAAGTTTATTCAAAAATTGGGTTTAAGATGCTGTTGGATTTTGAATTTTTTGATGGATTATTAGTGTTAGAATTTTAATTGGATCGATTTATTGTTGTCTGTGGTTTTTCGGTTAGCTGTTTTATAGCCGTTATGCCGCCGGTTTGAGATTTCAGAATTTAGGAGTTTGATTGAGTTTTTGGGATTGATTTGAGTTGGATTGTTTGATATTGAGCTCTTTTGTATCTCCGTACAGATTTGGTTGAAGATTGTTGAGTTCAGAGTTCGTGGAATCCGAATCATTGAAGTGTTGATCGAGAATTGGTAACAAGTTTACCTTAATCGTTGAATTATTGAATGGAATTTTGATTAGAATTCTCATACTTGTAGCTTGTCCAGATTGAAGCTGCATCGAATTGAAGAAAAGGTATAAGTCAACATCAAATTGAATTGGGACGAATACTCGAATCCGAGTTGATTTCGAGTATTTCGTAAAATCACATATTTGCATGTATACTTGAATTATTTGAATTATGTTTGAATGTATTTGATGCAATCATGGATGGCTCGCATGTTGATCAAGTGTTTAAGGATCCGTTGGAAATACCACATGAACCAGTTACGAGAGGCCGAGCTCAGAAGTTTAAGGAAGCACTTCAATCTTTGATGTTGAAGTCACAAGAGGGCGTTGGATTTCTTGATATTCAATTTGGAGGATGTTATAATCTTATTGAGGTCAAAGGAGGTCAAGAAAGTGAAGAAATTGAAGACCAAGCTCGAAGCTACGGCGCGCCCGCGCCTTTGATTAGCGAACCAACAGCGCGCCCGTGCCTTCTGATTGCGCGCCCGCGCGTCTGGATGCCAAATTGACGAAGTTTTTGCGAACTGTCAGCGCGCCCGCACCGTGTTCTGCGCAACTTCGGCGCGCCCGCCCCAACATATTTTACACACACCAAAGGTGTTTGTGTGTGTGCGAGATATTATTCTTATTTTGATATTTTATGCTATTTTTTAAGTCTTTTATTCCTACTACGAAACTTTTAGGAGATATTATTATATCTTTAAATATATTTTGCGATATATTTTATTATTTTGTAGTTGTATTATAAATACAACAAAACAGTCATTATTGAATAACAATTAAGATTTCAGATTTTATTCATAAAATTCTCTCTAGAAATTTTATTGAAGCTTTGTGCTTTGTTCAAAAATCAAACTTATCAAAGTTCATACTTTGTGGCGTTTGTCGATTGATTATCCTCGTGGGTTGTCATAAACAGGTTTTCTGAAGGTCCCGTTCTGATCAATTGTTTTCTTCTCGTGATTGTTTGTTTCTAGTTTCAAGTAAACTAGAGGTGAATAATCCAAAAAATTTACTTGTTTTCAAGATTCGGAAAATTTATTGATTTCTTTTGATATTGGATTGAGGGTACGATTTTAATATAATCATGTTTGTCTTCCATACATTAAGAATTCATATCAGTTGGTATCAAGAGCCAAGGTTTTGAATCAAGTAAGTATCTTATCTTCATATATTTTTGTTCATCGTGTTCTTCGTATTCTTCGTTTTTCATTTTCCGTCTTTCATCTGAGTCTATGCTATTTCAAATTTCTAAGTCATTTTTGTGTCAACTTGTCGCCCAAGTTTTCGTGTCTTGCGCTACAAGTTATCTAAAAAAAATCGAAAAAGTAAAAAAAAAAATAGTGGGAAAAAATCGGTCAAAAATATATATATATAGAAAGGACCGAAAAAGCTTCAAAAAAAAATAGAAGAAGCAAGATAACTTGTTGTCAATTACTTTGCTCTTGTTCATCCTTGGGTGCAAGTCAAAATTTCAATTCCATAACTTTCTTCTTCTTGTTTTTGTCAATCTTCGAGAGTCAACCTTCAAGTGTCTACAAGTTGTGAACTTGAAAGTTTGGTTCATTCCCACACAAAGCAAAAACCTTCACAAATTTTGAGTGTAAAAAAAAGGAGTGATCGAGTGAATTTTCTTTGGATTGAATTGTGAGATTTTGTGTGAGGTAATTTTATTACTAACCTTTTTCTTGCAGGTACAATGAGTTCTTATAAAGAAGGAGGTGATAGTTATAGCCAAGGGTTTTCCAAGACCCAAATAGATTATTTGTCTAAAATGGTGAGGGAAGCAATGAGGGCTGAATTGGAGATGGTGCATGAGAGGATAAGTAAACTTGAAGTTGGTGGTAGTGAGGATGATGAGAGTTTTGGTGAGAATTGGGGTAGAAATAGGCGAGATCAAGAGGGTGGAAGGAATAGAAGGGAAGCAAGGCATGGAAGATACATTGATGGGGGAAGAGAAGATGGGAATATTAGTGGGATTAAGATGAAAATTCCTTCGTTTCATTGGAAGTCTGATCTAGAGGCTTATTTGGAGTGGGAAATGAGAGTGGAGTCCATATTTGACTGCCACAACTATAGTGATGCGAAAAAAATAAAATTGGTGGT
Organism: Henckelia pumila; assembly: GCF_033568475.1. Taxonomy (NCBI): domain Eukaryota; kingdom Viridiplantae; phylum Streptophyta; class Magnoliopsida; order Lamiales; family Gesneriaceae; genus Henckelia; species Henckelia pumila. Next base: position 107,744,036 of record NC_133122.1, read on the forward strand.
TGTTGAGTTTGTGGATTATGCTCTTATTTGGTGGGATCAGCTTGTTATTTCTCGAAGGCAAAATCGAGAGCGTCTTATTGAGACATGGGAGGAGTTGAAGCAAATATTCCGGAAGAGATTTGTGCATAATTAATACTATCGTGACATGTTTAGGCGGCTACAAAACTTGAAGCAAGGTCAAAGAGTGTTGAAGATTATTTCAAAGAGTTGGAAGTTACTATGATCGGGGCTAATATTGAAGAGGATCGTGAAGAAACTATGGCTCGTTTCTTATGTGTTTTGAATAGGGAGATTCAAGACCAAGTGGAGCTTAGACATTGCATGGATCTTGAGGAGATGGTACAAATCGCCATGAAAGTGGAACAACAACTTAAAAGAAGGGGCATGGGTCAAAATTCTACTGTTGGAGGTTCTTCTACTCCTTGGAGTCCAAACGTTGGCAAACGAGAGGATGTCAAGCCGGTATCCAAGCCAAAAATTGACACCAAGCAAGAAATGTTGGAGAACGGTGATCAGATCAATCAGAATTGATACCCGGTGCAGCGGAAGTTTAAAAATTTTATATGGAACGATTCCAAAATGGGTATCAAAACTTTACGATTAAATTGTGTGTGTAAAAATTAAATAACGATTATAAATTTTTACCTCCAATCTCGAATCAAGATTATGGACACCAACAGATTACTCTGCTCTTGTTGTATATCCCAGGAACTGATGGACTAACTGTTCTTCAATCAGGTCCACGAACAGAGATTTAATCCCTCTGATAGATTGCACTAGAAAATCTATCAGAAGTTTCTACGAAGAGAATTAACGAATTTGATCCGTTAAACAAGATTGCAAATTCAAAATTCACAGGCTGGATTTTTCCCGAGTAGAGAGGGAGGGGGCGGCCACTTTACAAAACACAGCTAGGGTTTTCGAAAATATTTTGTGACCTCTGTTGTATAATTTCTGTACTGCAATAACTTATTTATAATGTGGGCTGCTAACAGCTTAGGGCCCATTAGTCATAAGTTAAAGCCTGACAAGCAAAGCCCGCATGTTCAGAAATTAATATAAAATTCATCGTGACTCAGATTGATAAACCAATTTCACCAATGTTCACAGAAACCATTTCTGCATCTTTTAGAGTCAAGATAAATTTTCTGAATCCGAATTCAGTGGTTTCCAAAAATGCCCATCCCTATGTTATTTTAGGAAATCTTACTCCTCTACTCTTAAATAAGAAGTCCCACTTCTTTGTTTATTAAATTTAACTCTTTAAATTTAACTATCTCAACGGGGATTAAAAATCCACTACTCTGTGTGACCCTCAATGGTTCAGGGATACAGCTAGCCGTGGGCTCACAACTCCTTGTGACTCGGAACAACAATTTCCGACTTGCCCATCGAATCATGGTAAGAGCGCCTAGCAACATTGCCCCATGATTCCCTAGGTATCACTGATAGTGCCTATAAGAACCAATAGAGTTTGGTTAGCGTACAGTACGGTCCCTTCATCCATATATCCCGATCGAATCAACAACCATTGGTAAATCGAGAGTCGTTCGAGATTCGATAACTATGCAATGCATCTTGAAGATCAAATAGTGACATCGCATGTGCTACTAAGAAACCATTTCTTAAAACACATCATGTACTCTGGCCAGAGATTCGTCACACTAATATCTCATCAGATTGCATAGGATATCCACACTCGCAAGTATGTGGTGAATCCTTGACAACAAAGTATCGACTCCTATACGTGTCATAACTGTACCCAATCCCGACACCTGATGACCCCAATAGAGTCGGTAAATGAGTCAAAGCACAGTACTAGCATATAGAGTCTCAATGATGTTTCAAGTAGTAAGGACTAATGGTGTACAACCAAAACCGCGGACTTTATCCACTCGATAAGTGATAACCACTTGGAAAGTCCGGATAGGGTAGTTCGATCATTCATCGTATGAATATCCATTTGCATGCTTTGAACATCTCTATGTTCCATACCAATAAAACGTGGTACTCGGCATCGCAAATGCTAGTCTCAATCTCGAGCGATCCTTATCCTTATTAACGGATGGCTCAATCGACTAGGAACCATTTAGAATATACATTGACTATAAGATGTGTTTCATGATAGACATCCCCATGTACTACCACATCTTACATACACTATAGTATATTCAAGGTCTTTATCAAAACAACAATAGTATATCACAATATAACAATATGAAGAAAGATAAAGTCATTGCCATTAATAAAAGTGTAAATTATATTAAACAAAAGATTGTTTATACAAAGAGTCATCAAAACCCTTAGCCACAAGTTGGCTCACCAGGCACCCACTCTTTCAATCTCCCACTTGCCCTAAAGCCAACTAGTCATACTACGTAGACCCATTGCTTCGCGATGTTTGTCAAATAATGGTCCTGGCAAGGGCTTAGTAAGTGGATCAGCGATATTGTCTGAAGAGGCCACTCTCTCGACAGTGATGTCTCCTCTTTCCACAATCTCCCGGATGATGTGGTATTTTCTCAGTACGTGTGTAGTGACCCTTACCCGGATCACCTACTAAACAGAACTTATGCATGCAATTAACTTAATTAAACAGATATCAGAATAAAACTGCGGAAACCAATAACATTATACAATCCCAAGTAAAGGAATCTGTAATTATCCAATAATATACAACCAAATCGAATAGCTGTATAAAACCCAAACAACAGTAATAAAACCTAGACGAAGCTCCAGCTGGCCAACCACTGACTAGCCCCTCCTGGATCCACCCTCCTCGTCCAATCGCAAACCTGCCCCATGGAATAGGGTGTCCAGAAAATACAGAGTACGAGACGTGAGCATAAAACTCTCAGTGCGAGAGTATGAGTATACATGCATGCAAAGTGAACTCCCTATAGACTCGAGGTCAAGGATCAGATAACAGAGACAGACTGGGCCCTGGTATGTAGCACGCTGTGACGTCGCTTCAGGAGGTGGCTCCCATACCGAGATAACTGTGGATACGCCGGACCCAAATCGATGGAAGTCCATCCACTAACAGGATAGGGTACAACCCTACTACAGACATCTCGAAGGAGATACAGCAAGATGCAAATGAATGCAGCATAATATCATGCCATATAAATCATGCAGTCATATAATACATGCATACTCAGTCAGGATATCTCGAACAGTACTTTCGTACCTCAATACAGTGCAAGCTCTACCAACTCTAGGTCCACGCCTATAGTCTGCTCTACACTGCCAAATGATACTACTATCATTAAAGTGCTCTAAAAGCCTTAACTAAGCTATTGCATACTCCTAAATATTTATAGGAAGCAAAAGCTATACCTTCGTCCGTCGTTAGCCCTTTGATGTCGATGCCTCCAGAACTTGGGCACAACTCCAGAAATAGAGAGGAAATCCGGAATTGGCAAGGAGAAATGAAGTCTCGGCCTTCTATTTATAGACAACGATCGGAGCCTCCGATCCTCGATCGGAACGTCCGAACCTGGATCGGAACGTCCGATCCTGCCATCGGAGCTTCCGAAGATCCTGATCTGCCACGTGTCAAAATATCACTTGATGACTCCGGATAGGGGTGATCGGAACGTCCAATCCTGATCGGAGCTTCCGATCCAACCACACGTCATGGATGACGTAATATCATCGGTGCCTCCGATCCTCATCGGAGCTTCCGATCCCGATCGGAGCTTCCGATCGTCCCTTCAGAGCTTCCGATCCGTCCAATCCCCAATTGAATTAATTAGCATTAATCCTTTAATTACTCAATTATGGTACGGGCTACTACAACGTGTTTGGATCTTTGATGAGACCTTGGTTCCTTTGCCTGAGCAACGGCACCCGTGTTGTCACAGTACACCGGGACTGGACCAACAACTTCAGGAATGACGCGCAACTCTTGGACGAAATTCCTCATTCAAACGGCCTCTTTAGCAGCAGCTGATGCTGCAATGTATTCTGCCTCAGTGGTGGAATCCGCTGTGGTGTCCTGCTTGGAACTTTTCCAAGAGACAGCACCGCCATTGAGCATGAACACAAATCCAGAGGTTGACTTTGAGTCATCCACGTCACTTTGGAAGCTAGAGTCGGTATAGCCTTCCAATTTTAGTTCTCTTCCTCCATATACCATGAACATATTCTTAGTCCTTCGTAAGTACTTAAGAATGTCCTTCACGGCTTTCCAATGCATTTGACCGGGATTAGCTTGATATCTGCTCGTGACACTCAGAGCAAATGCTACATCCGGTCTGGTAGATATCATCCCATACATAATACTACCAATGGCTGACGCATATGGTACATGTGTCATTTTCTCTATCTCTTCATCATTCTTGGGACACATAGACTTGGATAGAGAAACTCCATGACACATAGGTATATGTCCTCTCTTGGACCCATCCATTGAAAACCTTTTCAATATGGTGTCGATGTAGGTTGCTTGAGTGAGTCCTATCATTCTCTTAGATCTATCTCTATAGATCTGTATCCCAAGAATATAGGATGCCTCACCCAAATCCTTCATCGAGAATCTACCTGATAACCATATCTTTGTTGACTGCAACATCCCTACATCATTCCCAATGAGTAGGATGTCATCAACATAAAGTACTAAGAATGTCACAGCATCCTTAACTACTTTCTTGTACACGCATGGTTCCTCCGGGTTCTTGATGAAACCAAAATCCTTTATTGTTTCATCAAATTTCTGGTTTCAACTTCTTGATGCTTGTTTGAGACCATAGATCGATCTCTGAAGCTTGCATACCTTATGCTTGCTTCCCATGGATGTGTATCCCTCAGGCTGCGTCATATAGATCTCTTCCTTAATGTTTCCATTAAGAAATGCAGTCTTCACATCCATTTGCCATATCTCATAGTCATACCAAGCAGCTATGACAATAAGGATTCTTATGGACTTGAACATTGCAACTGGTGAAAAGGTTTCATCATAGTCAACTCCTTGTCTTTGAGTATAACCTTTCGCCCCCAATCGTGCCTTGTAGGTCAATACCTTACCATCAGGCCCAAACTTTTTCTTGTAGATCCATTTACACCCTATTGGAACAATTACATCGGGAGGATCTACTAAAGACCAAACTTGGTTTGTATGCATCGAATCTATTTCCGACTGCATAGCTTCAAGCCATAAATTTGAATCCGCATCAGAAATTGCTTCCTTGAATTTTCTTGGATCACATCCAAAGTCGGGTTCATCTTGATCCCCTTCAAGAAGAAGACCATATCGAATAGGAGGTCTAGAAGTCCTCTCGGATCTTCTAGGTATAGGCGTGTCCATCAATGGTTCCTAAGGTGTAGGATCATTATTTTGTATTTCGGGTTCTTCTCGAATTTCTTCGAGTTCCATCATCTCGCCTTTCTTATCCAATAAGAACTCCTTCTCCAAGAAGGTGGCATTCCTTGAAACAAACACCTTTGTTTCAGCAGGATGATAGAAATAATATCCGATTGAATTCTTCGGATACCCTACAAAATAACATAAGGTGGATCGACTATCCAACTTATCTCCCACTGTCTGCTTCACGTAAGCAGGACATCCCCAAATCCTCAAGTACGAATACTTAGGAGCTTTTCCATTCCATAACTCGTATGGTGTTTTGTCCACTGATTTGGTGTGGACGTTGTTCAACAACAACACCGCTGTTTCAAGTGCATAGCCCCAAAACGAAGGTGGAAGCTCAGTGAATCTCATCATGGATTGAACCATGTCCAACAAAGTTCGATTACGACGCTCCGATACACCATTCAGCTGTGGTGTCATAGGAGGAGTCCACTGAGGGAGAATCCCATTCTCTTTCAGATAGTCCAAAAACTTGGTACTTAAGTATTCTCCACCTCGATCCGATCGAAGTTCTTTAATACTTTACCTAGCTTGTTTTATACTTCAGCCTTGAATTCTTTGAACTTTTCAAATGCTTCAGACTTATATTTCAATAAATATAAATACCCATACCTTGAATAATCATCAGTAAAGGTAATGAAGTAGGTGTGGCCAAATTGAGTACCAATTCTAAATGGACCACAAACATCTTTATGGATCAAATCCAACAGATTTTGACTACGCTCAGGTTTCCCCTTAAAAGGAGATTTAGTCATTTTTCCTTTCAGGCAGGACTCACAAGTAGGTAGAGAGTTAATATCAGACATATCAAACATGCCCTCTCCCACTAGCTTATTCATCCTCCTTGAGGAAATATGACCTAGCCTAGCATGCCAAAGGTTTGCCGGGTTTTGACTATCGATTTTCCTTTTGTTTGTTGTTACCGGTTTATCAACATAATTTATTGGAATGTCTTTTAATTTTAAGTTATATAGATCGTTTTCAAGTTGTCCATTTCCAATCAAACATTCATTCTTGTAAATATTGCAAATCCCATTCACAAAATTGCAAGAATAACCATCTCTATCAAGCATAGAAACAGAAATAATGTTTTTAATCAAATCTGGAACAAATAAAACATCTCTCAAAAGTAACTTAAAATCGTTCTGCAAAATTAAATAAACATCTCCCACAACTTTAGCTTCAACTCTGGAACCATTTCCGAGCCTCAGCTGGGTCTCACCCATTCTAAGCTTGCGACTTCTTGTCATCACCTGCAAATCATTGCAAATGTGAGATCCACATCCGGTATCCAATACCCAAGAAGTAGTGTTAAGTGAAACATTTATTTCAATATAGAACATACCCTTCACAGTTCGCAACTGCTCTAGATATTCCTTGAAGTTACGTTTCCAATGACCGGGTTTCTTGCAGTAATGGCAAACATCTTTGGACTTTTCCATGTTTGAAGCCTTTGTCTTGTACTTCTTCTCGGGTTCGGTTTTCTTGGGTGGGGCAGAACGTTTCTTACCCTTTGTACTTGGCCCCTTCTTAGGAGAAGAAGAGGAGCCCACCAAGAAATCCGGTTTATCCTTCTTTAAAGTGGATTCGTATGTTACAAGCATATTGACCATCTCTTCAAGGGAGACCTCTATCTTGTTCATATTGAAATTCACCACAAATCCGTCAAACGAAGAAGGAAGAGATAGAAGTAATAAGTCCACATTGAGTTCATGCTCCAACACCAAATCAAGTGTTACCAACTTCTGTATGAGCCAAATTACTCGTACCCCATGATCACGGACCGAAGTCCCTTCACGCATGCGACACGTCATTAGCTCTTTTACAGTAGCGAACCTTTCAGCTCTCGATTGAGCCCCAAAAAGTTCCTTGAGTTGTACGTGAATGTCAGCAGCATTCACGGTGTCCTTAAATCACCTCTGGAGTTCATCAGACATCGAGGCTTGCATATAGCATTTGGCATTGATATCATGGTCCCACCATGTATCAAGTTTGGCCAACTCTTCCGGACTTACATCAGGTGGTGCTTCCTTCGGAGGAGATTTTTCTAACGCGTAGAGCATCTTCTCCGAGGTCAAGACAATCTTCAACTTACGGAACCATTCCTTATAGTTTGCGCCAGTCAGTTTATTTTGTTCGAGGATAGAGAATAGTGGATTGCGCGAATTCATCTTTATGAAATACTGAAAAGAAACAGACAATTATCAGTGATTGTTTAATTAATTTACTAAGACATAAAATAGGCGAAATTTATTTTATGAATCTCACTCCCACTATTTTAACGATTTCACTACCCTCTAGTAAAAACGGGAAACTGTTTTCCTTAGTGGGAACATGGAGTCCAATTGACAAACTATGGTCCCGAATAATATCAGCCAACCATAATTTTCAAAAGGTAGAGCCCAATTGCTTCCAAAGCAACCTCCACGTTTTTACCTCATGTCCAATAAGGGCCCAATAATATGACGCCGTTTATTGTGACATGTCAAGATGACCCATCAATATTATGTTGTGATGGACGGTCGCCATGTGGATCCCCCAATAATATGAGCCGATCCCATGGGAGTTCCACCCAACTTACAACATGTGTCGATCCAATGTACAACTTTCCGACGAACGGGCCCCCCAAATAATATGAGCCGGACCGTATCCGCGGGTAGCATCTCATACATTGATCGTTGATGAAAGGTAGGAACATTTAAACAATTTTAAATTTCCTTTATTTATCTTGATATCAATTTTAAATCATATTTAAAATGAGGGATTTTAATTTTGAAAATTTGTCTCATCATTTTAAAATTTGTATACTTGCGGGATTCATACAATTTCGTCTAAAACATGCATACAACTATAATATCATATATTATATAGGATGATCGATTCCATTTCTAATCGACCCGTGGTTGCCAATCACGAGTCTTAGTCCAATTCTAGGTAATATGCAGGTATGAATTGCAATCCTATTACATTGAGCTTCCAATTTACATTTCTTCTATCTTTATTGTCTGCTGGGCCCACCTCCGTCTTCAAATCTTCATCTCTCACTAAGTCTAATGTATTTACAATAAATAACCATGACAAGTAGGGGATACATTTTAGGGGGTGGGAACGGGTCATAAACCAGGCCCACTTTTATTACATATGACAATTCATATTGGGCCATAAACCAGGCCCATTAATAAATCCAACAACAATAAAAACAAATGTAAATTTCTAACATACACCTACAAAATTGGTCATGGCAATCGATCATCCTTATCCAATAATATTTAATTCAAAATTAATTTATTGGATAACATGTAATGACAATTTAAATTAAAAGGATAAAATCATATTTCATATATAAAATCTTATTTTACATACAAAATCATATTTTATCTTTTTATCAAATAAAATCATATTTTACATATAAAATCCAATTTTATACATAAAATCATATTTTACTCAATATTTCCATAAGATCATATCTTATCATCAATTGTACCAAAAATAATTAATTTCATAAAATCTGATTTAACGGATAAAATATATAAATTTTCCAAAAATTCAAATTTATCCAAAAATCAATTTTAAAATTTTCGGACTCGAACAATTCGATCCGACGCCTCGTGGACTAATCAAAAACAATTTTCGATCGGACCAAGAATAGAATTTTAACATATTAAAATTTTAATTTTAAAATTAAAAATTAATTTTCGCGGGCCGCCCGGGACGCTCCCGGGCTGCCCGCGCCCCAAAGGGGCTCGGGCCGGGCAGCCCGGGGCAGCGACCCTCGCTGCCCGTGTTTTGCCCGAAAAATTTTATTTTTAAAAAAAATTTATTTTGTTTCAAAAACCGAGGCTTAAAAATTTTTGTACAATCGATTAATTTAATCGCTTGATCTGAGCAACCTGGCTCTGATACCACTGTTGGAGAACGGTGATCAGATCAATCAGAATTGATACCCGGTGCAGCGGAAGTTTAAAAATTTTATATGGAACGATTACATAATGGGTATCAAAACTTTACGATTAAATTGTGTGTGTAAAAATTAAATAACGATTATAAATTTTTAACTCCAATCTCGAATCGAGATTATGGACACCAACAGATTACTCTGCTCTTGTTGTATATCCCAGGAACTGATGGACGAACTGTTCTTCAATCAGGTCCACGAACAGAGATTTAATCCCTCTAATAGATTGCACTAGAAAATCTATCAGAAGTTTCTACGAAGAGAATTAACGAATTTGATCCGTTAAACCAGATTGCAAATTCAAAATTCACAGGCTGGATTTTTCCCGAGTAGAGAGGGAGGGGGCGACCACTTTACAAAACACAGCTAGGGTTTTCGAAAATATTTTGTGACCTCTGTTGTATAATTTCTGTACTGCAGTAACTTATTTATAATGTGGGCTGCTAACAGCTTAGGGCCCATTAGTCATAAGTTCAAGCTTGACAAGCAAAGCCCGCATGTTCAGAAATTAATATAAAATTCATCGTGACTCAGATTGATAAACCAATTTCACCAATGTTCACAGAAACCATTTCTGCATCTTTTAGAGTCAAGATAAATTTTCTGAAAGCGAATTCAGTGGTTTCCAAAAATGCCCATCCCTATGTCATTTTAGGAAATCTTACTCCTCTACTCTTAAATAAGAAGTCCCACTTCTTTATTCATTAAATTTAACTCTTTAAATTTAACTATATCAACGGGGATTAAAAATCCATTACTCTGTGTGACCCTCAATGGTTCAGTGATACAGCTAGCCGTGGGCTCACAACTCCTTGTGACTCGGAACAACAATTTCCGACTTTCCCATCGAATCATGGTAAGAGCGTCTAGCAACATCGCCCCATGATTCCCTAGGTATCACTAATAGTGCCTACAAGAACCAATAGATTTTGGTTAGCGTACAGTACGGTCCCTTCATCCATATATCCCGATCGAATCCACAACCATTGGTAAATCGAGAGTCGTTCGAGATTCGATAACTATGCAATGCATCTTGAAGATCAAATAGTGACATCGCATGTGCTAATAAGAAACCATTTCTTAAAACACATCATGTAATCTGGCCAGAGATTCGTCACACTAATATCTCCTCAGATTGCATAGGATATCCACACTCGCAAGTATGTGGTGAATCCTTGACAACAAAGCATCGACTCCTATACGTGTCGTAACTGTAGTATCCCGAACCCTAATTGAGTAATTAAAGGATTAATGCTAATTAAATAAATTGGGGATTGGACGGATCGGATGCTCCGAAGTGACGATCGGAAGCTCCGATCGGGATCGGAAGCTCCGATGAGCGATCGGAGGCACCGATCTATATTACGTCATCCATGACGTGTGGCTGGATCGGAAGCTCCGATCAGGACCGGAGGCTCCGATCACCCCTATCTGGAGTCAACAAGTGATATTTTGACACGTGGCAGATCAGGATCTTCGGAAGCTCCGATGGCAGGATCGGACGTTCAGATCGAAGTTCGGACGTTCCGATCGAGGATCGGAGGCTCCGATCGTTGTCTATAAATAGAAGGCCGAGATTTCATTTCTCCTTGCCAATTCCGGATTTCCTCTCTATTTCTAGTCATATTCGAGCTGTTCTAGTCTTCTTAGGCTTGGTCCGGAGGTCGGAGAGGCGTTCGATAGTCGTAGCGGAGTTGTGCCCAAGTTCTGGAGGCATCGACATCAAAGGGCTAACGACGGACGAAGGTATAGCTTTTGCTTCCTATAAATATTTAGGAGTATGCAATAGCTTAGTTAAGGCTTTTAGAGCACTGTAATGATAGTAGTATCATTTCGCTGTGTAGGCGGACTTTAGGCTTGGACTTAGAGCTGGTAGTGCCTACCTGGTATTTGAGGTACGAAAGTACTGTTCGAGATATCCTGACTGAGTATGCATGTATTATGTGACTGCATGATTTATATGCCATGATATTATGCTGCATTCATTTGCATCTTGCTGTATCTCCTTCGAGATGTCTGTTAGTAGGGTTGTACCCTATCCTGTTAGTGGATGGACTTCCATCGATTTGGTTCCGGCGTATCCACAGTTATCTCGGTATGGGAGCCACCTCCTGAAGCGACGGCGCAGCGTGCTACATACCAGGGCCCGGTCTGTCTCTGTTATCTGATCCTTGACCTTGAGTCTATAGGGAGTTCACTTTGCATGCATGTATACTCATACTCTCGCACTGAGCGTTTTATGCTCAGGTCTCGTACTCTGTATTTTCTGGACACCCTATTCCATGGGGCAGGTTTGCGATTGGACGAGGAGGGTGGATCCAGGAGGGGCTAGTCAGTGGTTGGCCAGCTGGAGCTTCGTCTATGCTTTATTACTGTTGTTTGGGTTTATACATCTATTCGATTTGGTTGTATATTTTTGGATAATTACAGATTCCTTTTCTTGGGATTGTATAATGTTAATGGTTTCCGCAGTTTTATTCTGATATCTGTTTTATTAAGTTAATTGCATGCCTAAGTTCTGTTTAGTAGGTGATCCGGGTAAGGGTCACTACATTTATGGTATCAGAGCATGCAAAAGATTTCTTGGGATTTAGTCTCATCTTGAGGTATTTTTGTAGATGTCAAATCGTGACGACCAGAGTTCTCATGGCAGTGTTGGTGGGCGTTGGGGTGATGCCGACCGGGAGCCTCGTCGAGAACGGCGTCATCGTCACCATGACGACGAGCGTTTCACTGTGCGTCGATTCTTAGCTATGGGTCCTAAACCCTTAGTTGGAGGTGAGTCTCCGGAGGATGTGGAGAACTGGTTAGACCGCATGGAGACGACTTTTCAGACTTTCCAATGCACCGATGAGCAGAAGGTGGAGACCCTTGGCTATCTTCTGGATGGGCGTGCGCGCAGGTGGTGGAGGTTTACTTCTGCACCTTTTGTTACGGCGAGAGGAGTGGCCACCTGGGCCGAGTTTCGCACAGCTTTTCAAAAGCGGTATTTTCCTCCTGCACTCCGACAGTCGAAGGCAGGCGAGCTACTGAGTCTGCGACAGGGAACTATGTCTATCGATGAGTATCAGCAGAGGTTCTTTGATCTGCTATCCTATTGCCCCGAGATTGCTGATAGCTCAGGGATGAAGTATAATCTGTTCCTTCAGGGCCTTAACCCTGAGATCCATGACCGTGTGGCGGTTGGTGATGACATGTCCTACGAGGGTTTGGTGAGCCGTTGTCACCAGGCGGAGGACAGCATTCGGCGGAACAGGTCTTTTTCTCAGTCGAGACCTGCTAGTTCTTTGGCCCCCCGTGCCCAGTCATTCAAGAAGTCCGGGTCTACTTCTTCCTCTGGTTCGGGAGGTGTTGTCCGTTTCGGTAAGAAGGACAAGTGTGATCACTGTGGGAAGAACCATCCATCCGACAAGTGCCGCAGAGCTTCTGGAGCTTGTTTCCGTTGTGGAGAGACTGGTCATATCCGGAGGGATTGTCCACTGTCTGGGGGAGGCGGTTCTGGATCTGGTTCAGGATCGGGTTCTCAGGCTACCATACAGCAGAGGTCGCAGAGACAGTCTGCTGGGAGTTCTCATTTGAGGCCACGAGCTTCTGGCCAGGTGTTTGCCCTGAGACATGATCAGGCTGTGGAGGAGAATGAGAAAGTCATCGCAGGTACATTTATGCTTTATGGTATACCTGCTCTTGTACTTATTGACACTGGTGCATCTCATTCCTTCATTTCTGCACGTTTTGTTAAGAGGCATAAATTACCATGCATTTCACTAGACGTAGTGATGTCTGTTTCTACTCCGACGGGCCAATCTGCTTTGGCTAAGCGTCTAGTGATGGGTTGCCCTTTAGAGTTCGAAGGAAACATTCTGTTAGCGAATCTCATGGTCCTGGCGATGGACGACTTTGATTGCATTCTGGGAATAGATGTGCTGACTACCTATCGAGCTTCAGTGGACTGCTATCAGATATTAGTACGCTTTCATCCGGAAGGGAGTGAGAGTTGGTTTTTCTATGGTGAGGGAGCGCGACCCCCGATGCCTTTGGTATCAGCTTTGAGAGCCTGTCGAGCTCTGGAGTCTGGCGGGGAAGGCTACCTTATCTATGCAGTTGATTTGTCCGCTGAGAGTATTGGGATAGAGAGCATTCCTGTTGTGGATGAATTTCCAGATGTGTTTCCTGATGAGATTCCGGGTTTTCCTCCTGCTAGGGAAGTCGAGTTTGGCATAGAGTTGATGCCGGGTACTTCGCCTATTTCTAGAGCACCGTATCGTCTGGCTCCGTCAGAGATGCGTGAGTTGAAGAATCAGCTACAGGATCTTTTGGACAAGGGGTACATTCGTCCTAGTGTATCTCCTTGGGGAGCTCCTGTTCTCTTCGTGAAGAAGAAGGATGGGTCGATGCGGCTGTGCATTGACTACCGGCAGCTGAATCGAGTGACTGTGAAGAACAAGTATCCGTTGCCTCGTATTGATGACTTGTTTGATCAGCTGCAGGGAACGTCAGTTTACTCCAAGATTGACTTGAGATCTGGGTATCATCAGTTGAGAGTCCGTGATCAGGACGTAGCCAAGACTGCATTCCGTACTCGCTATGGGCATTACGAGTTCCTAGTGATGCCATTTGGTTTGACTAATGCGCCGGCTATATTCATGGATCTGATGAACCGTGTCTTCAGGGAGTATTTGGACAAGTTTGTCGTGGTCTTCATTGACGACATCTTGGTGTATTCGCGTAATACGGAAGAGCATGTTTCTCACTTGCGGTTGGTACTGCAGACTCTTCGAGATGAGCAATTGTACGCCAAGCTGAGCAAGTGTGAGTTCTGGATGGATAGAGTGGTCTTTCTTGGCCATATCATATCCAGGGAGGGGATTTCTGTTGATCCAAGCAAGATTGAAGCGGTACTTAATTGGTCGCGTCCGACGACAGTTGCTGAGATCCGTAGTTTTCTGGGTCTAGCAGGGTATTATCGTCGCTTCATTCTGAACTTCTCTCAGTTAGCTCGACCGTTGACGCAGCTTACCCGCAAGGGTATGGATTTTGAGTGGTCCTCCGAGTGTGAGGAGAATTTCCGTGAGCTTCGACGGCGATTGACTTCTGCGCCGGTGTTAGCATTACCGTCAGGATCTGGAGGGTATGTAGTTTACACGGATGCTTCTCTTCAGGGGTTAGGTTGTGTCCTGACTCAGAATGGGCATGTGATCGCATACGCTTCTAGACAGCTGAAGCTTCACGAGGACAACTACCCAGTCCATGATTTGGAGTTAGCTGCCATTGTGTTCGCTTTGAAGATCTGGCGTCATTATCTGTATGGCGAGAAATTTGAGATCTTCACCGACCATAAGAGTCTCAAGTATTTGTTCACTCAGGCAGAATTGAACATGAGACAGAGACGTTGGATGGACTTGCTTAAGGACCATGATTGCGAGATTAAGTACCATCCGGGAGCTGCTAATCTCACCGCTGATGCTTTGAGTCGCAAAGTGCGACTATCCGCACTTCAGACTTGTTCGATGTCTAGTGCGATCAGTGACTGTTGTACTTCAGGTTATACCTTCAAGCATAAGAAAGGTATGCAGAGTATCCAGATGTTTGCGATATTATCTGAGCCAGCCTTGTACTCGCGGATCCGAGATGCTCAGATGTCTGACTCGAAGACCCAGCGTTTAGCTCGTCTAGCTAACGAGGGTAGCTCGTCTGGATTTCATTATCAGTCAGATGGCTTTCTGTGTTTGTCTGGTAGGCTTGTGATTCCACAGGATGAAGAGTTGCGAGAGGAGATTTTGTCTCAGGCACATCTCACTAAGTTGAGTATTCATCCTGGGAGCAACAAGATGTACAAGGATCTACGTACTCGTTTCTGGTGGAAGGGAATGAAACGCAGTGTTTATCAGTTTGTTTCCAGATGTTTGGTGTGTCAACAGGTCAAGGCAGAGCACCGACGACCTGGAGGATTGCTTCACAGTCTGCCTATTCCTGAATGAAAATGGGAGTTTATCACTATGGACTTTGTGACCCATTTGCCGGTGTCCCCGAGGAACTGTGATGCTATCTGGGTTGTGGTGGACCGACTCACCAAGTCAGCGCATTTCATTGCCTATAGCCGAGAGTACTCTGTGGATCGCATGGCACGGATGTACATTCAGGAGATCGTTCGACTTCATGGAGTGCCTGTGAGCATTGTCAGCGATCGGGACCCCAGGTTTACTTCTAGATTCTGGGGGAGTGTTCAGCGTGCGATGGGTACTACTCTCAGTTTGAGTACAGCCTATCATCCAGAGACTGATGGTCAGTCAGAGCGCACTATCCGTACGTTAGAGGATATGCTTAGAGCGTGCGTCTTGGATTTTGGTTCAGCCTGGCAGGATCATTTGCCGTTGATCGAGTTTGCTTACAACAACAGCTATCATAATAGTATTGGGATGGCACCTTTTGAAGCGTTGTATGGGCGACGTTGTCGTACTCCACTCTTCTGGGAAGAAGTGGGGGAGAGACAGGCTGAAGGACCGGAGTTTATCCAGCAGGCGATAGATACTGTTGATCAAATCAAGAAACGGATTAAGACTGCACAGGATCGTCAGGCCAGTTATGCTAATATCAAGCGTAGGCCTTTGCAGTTCGAGGTCGGGGAGAAAGTGTTTCTGAGAGTGTCACCTTTCCGCAAGATTCTCAGATTTGGCCTTAAGGGCAAGTTGTCTCCCAGATTTATCGGTCCGTTTGAGATCTTAGAGAGCATTGGTGATTTGGCTTATCGACTAGCTTTGCCACTGCATCTATCCAGCATTCACGACGTGTTCCACGTATCTCTGTTGCGACGGTATGTGGCGGATGAGTCCCACATTCTGCAGCGGTCTGATGTTCAGGTGGATAAGGATTTGACTTATGTTGAGAAACCTCTTCGTATCCTGGATTATAAGGATAAGGTTTTACGGAACAAAGTCATTCCTTTGGTTTTAGTTCAGTGGCAGCGCCGAGACACTGAGGAAGCTACTTGGGAGCTTGAGGACAGGATGCGTAAAGACTATCCTGAGTTGTTTTGATTTCATTCTTTAAAGTTGTATTCAGTTGCAAACTCTGTAAATGTTTGTTTGAATAAAGAATGTTTCTGATTTCTGTATTTGCATTCGGTACTTAAGATCTGATTTCGAGGACGAAATATCTTAAGTGGGGGAGAATGTAGTAGCCCGAACCCTAATTGAGTAATTAAAGGATTAATGTTAATTAAATAAATTGGGGATTGGACGGATCGGAAGCTCCGAAGGGACGATCGGAAGCTCCGATCGGGATCGGAAGCTCCAATGAGCGATCGGAGGCACCGATCGATATTACGTCATCCATGACGTGTGGCTGGATCGGAAGCTCCGATCAGGACCGGAGGCTCCGATCACCCCTATCTGGAGTCAACAAGTGATATTTTGACACGTGGCAGATCAGGATCTTCGGAAGCTCCGATGGCAGGATCGGACGTTCCGATCGAAGTTCGGACGTTCCGATCGAGGATCGGAGGCTCCGATCGTTGTCTATAAATAGAAGGCCGAGATTTCATTTCTCCTTGCCAATTCCGGATTTCCTCTCTATTTCTAGTCATATTCGAGCTGTTCTAGTCTTCTTAGGCTTGGTCCGGAGGTCGGAGAGGCGTTCGATAGTCGTAGCGGAGTTGTGCCCAAGTTCTGGAGGCATCGACATCAAAGGGCTAACGACGGACGAAGGTATAGCTTTTGCTTCCTATAAATATTTAGGAGTATGCAATAGCTTAGTTAAGGCTTTTAGAGCACTGTAATGATAGTAGTATCATTTCGCTGTGTAGGCGGACTTTAGGCTTGGACTTAGAGCTGGTAGTGCCTACCTGGTATTTGAGGTACAAAAGTACTGTTCGAGATATCCTGACTGAGTATGCATGTATTATGTGACTGCATGATTTATATGCCATGATATTATGCTGCATTCATTTGCATCTTGTTGTATCTCCTTCGAGATGTCTGTTAGTAGGGTTGTACCCTATCCTGTTAGTGGATGGACTTCCATCGATTTGGGTCCGGCGTATCCACAGTTATCTCGGTATGGGAGCCACCTCCTGAAGCGACGGCACAGCGTGCTACATACCAGGGCCCGGTCTGTCTCTGTTATCTGATCCTTGACCTCGAGTCTATAGGGAGTTCACTTTGCATGCATGTATACTCATACTCTCACACTGAGCGTTTTATGCTCACGTCTCGTACTCTGTATTTTCTGGACACCCTATTCCATGGGGCAGGTTTGCGATTGGACGAGGAGGGTGGATCCAGGAGGGGCTAGTCAGTGGTTGGCCAGCTGGAGCTTCGTCTAGGCTTTATTACTGTTGTTTGGGTTTATACAGCTATTCGATTTGGTTGTATATTTTTGGATAATTACAGATTTCTTTTCTTGGGATTGTATAATGTTAATGGTTTCCGCAGTTTTATTCTGATATCTGTTTTATTAAGTTAATTGCATGCCTAAGTTCTGTTTAGTAGGTGATCCGGGTAAGGGTCACTACAGTAACTGTACCCAATCCCGACACCTGATGACCCCAATAGAGTCGGTAAATGAGTCAAAGCACAGTACTAGCATATAGAGTCTCAATGATGTTTCAAGTAGTAAGTACTAATGGTGTTCAACCAAAACCGCGGACTTTATCCACTCGATAAGTGATAACCACTTGGAAAGTCCGGATAGGGTAGTTCGATCATTCATCATATGAATATCCATTTGCATGCTTTGAACATCTCTATGTTCCATACCAATGAAACGTGGTACTCGGCATCGCAAATGCTAGTCTCAATCTCGAGCGATCCTTATCTTTATTAACGGACGGCTCAATCGACTAGGAACCATTTAGAATATACAGTGACTATAAGATGTGTTTCATGATAGACATCCCCATGTACTACCACATCTTACATACACTATAGTATATTCAAGGTCTTTATCAAAACAACAATAGTATATCACAATATAACAATATGAAGAAAGATAAAGTCATTGTCATTAATAAAAGTGTAAATTATATTAAACAAAAGATTGTTTATACAAAGAGTCATCAAAACCCTTAGCCACAAGTTGGCTCACCGGGCACCCACTCTTTCAAGAAACACCAAAGCAAGGAGTGCAAGGTAAATCTGAAACTCCTATTAATCGTTCTAGATATATCAAATGCTTTAGATGTCAAGGTGTTGGTCATATTGCTAGTCAGTGTCCAAATAAAAAAATTATGATTATGAATGCCTGTGGTGAGTTTGATTCGGAGAGTGAGGACGAGAATTATGATGGTATGCCTGCATTGGAGGATCCCGATGATGAGGGATATGATGCGGTGGTTGGAGAGTTGTTGGTGAATAGGAGAGTTTTGAGTGTACAACCAAAAGAGGATGAAGAAAATCAAAGAGAAAATTTATTTCATACTAGATGCTTTGTGAAAAATAAAGTGTGTAGTGTCATTATTGATGGGGGGGAGTTGTACTAATGTGGCGAGTAGTGAGCTTGTTGAAAAATTGAGTTTGCCTACATTAAAGCATCCTCAACAATATAGATTGCAGTGGTTTAATGATAGTTCGGAGGTGAGGGTGACTAGGCAAGTTGTGGTACCTTTTTCCATAGGTAAGTACGCGGATGAAGTGTTGTGTGATGTCGTTCCTATGCAAGCTTGTCATATCTTGTTGGGTATGCCGTGGCAATTTGATAGGAAGGTGATACATGACGGTTTCAAAAATTGATATTCTTTTACTATGAAAAAATAGTCTGTTGTATTGTTGCCTATGACTCCAAAACAAGTATTGGAGGATCATTTGAAAAAAGAAAAAGAGAGAAGAGGCAGAAAAAAAGAGTGAACAAAAAAGTGAGATGACCTTAGAAAAAAAAATAAAATAAAAAAAAGATGAAAAAAAATTGAGAGGAAAGAGGCCGATAAAAAAATATATATGGCCCAAAAAGGTGAGTTGCATACTCCACTTGTGTTGATTTTCTATAAGGAGATTCTCCTTAACACAAGTGATATAGTCGGAAATCTTCCGAGATATGTTGTTTCTCTCTTGTAGGAATTTGAAAAATTATTTTCGAAGGATTTACCTCAAGGATTACCACCTTTGAGGGGAATTGAGCATCAAATTGATCTTGTGCCCGGAAGTGCATTACCGAATCGTCCAGCTTATAGGAGTAACTCGGAGGAAACAAAATAGCTACAAAGGCAGGTAAGTGAACTTCTTGATAAGGGATTTGTGCGTGAGTCTATGTCTCCTTGTGTTGTACCTGTTTTGTTGGTTCCTAAGAAAGACGGTTCATGGAGAATGTGTGTGGACTGTAGAGCCATTAATAACATTACCATCAAGTATAGACATCATATTCCTAGGCTAGATGATATGTTAGATAAATTTCATTGTTCTTGCATTTTTAGTAAAATTGATCTTAAAAGTGGATATCATCTAATTAGAATGAGAGAAGGTGATGAGTGGAAAACTGCTTTCAAAACTAAGTATGGGTTGTATGAGTGGTTGGTTCTGCCATTTGGGTTAACTAATGCACCTAGCACTTTTATGAGGTTGATGAATCATGTTTTGCATGCTTATATTGGAAAATTTGTTGTGGTATATTTTGATGATATTTTGGTGTATAGTAAGAACTTGAATAAGCATGTTGAACACTTAAGAATTGTGCTAATCACACTAAAGGCTGAACATTTGTATGCTAATTTGAAAAAGTGTGTGTTTTGTACAAAAGAGCTTGTGTTTCTTGTCTTTGTTGTGAGTGCTCAAGGTGTCAAAGTTGATGACGACAAGGTAAGTGCAATTCGAGATTGGCCAACGCCTACTTCTATTGGTCAAGATCGAAGTTTTCATGGTCTTGCAAGTTTCTATAGGAGATTTGTGAAGGATTTCAGCACTTTAGCGGCTCCTATGACTGCAGTTATCAAGAAGAACATTTCATTCCATTGGGGCAAGGAGCAAGACAAGTCTTTTAATATTATTAAACAAAAATTAATTAATGCTCATTTACTTGTATTACCTGATTTTTCTAATACTTTTAAAATTGAATGTGATGCGTCAGGTATAGGAATTGGCGGTGTCTTGATGCAAGGTGGACGACCAATTGCATACTTTAGTGAGAAGCTAAGTGGAGCAGCGTTGAATTATCCTACATACGACAAGGAGTTCTATGCCTTGGTTCGTGTGCTTGAGACGTGGCAGCATTATTTGAGGCCAAAAGAATTTGTGATTCAAACGGATCATGAGTATTTGAAGCATCTCAAAGAACAACAAAATCTGAACAAGATACATGCCAAGTGGGTGGAATTTGTAGAGACTTTTCCCTACATTATCAAGTACAAGCAAGGTAAGGAAAACGTGGTAGCCGATACTTTAACACGAAGGTATGTGTTTCTATCTACTCAAGATTCTATGTTTTTGGGATTTGAGTATGTGAAGGAGTTGTATGCTAGTGATCTTGATTTTGGTGAGATTTATACGTCATGTTTGCATGGTCCAAAAGATAAATTTTTCGTATATAATGGATATTTGTTTAAGGAAGATAAATTGTGTGTGCCTAAATCATCCATTCGTGAGTTACTTGTTAGGAAATCACATGGGGGTGGTTTAATGGGACATTTTGGTGTGGCTAAAACTTATGAAACTTTGCATGAACATTTTTATTGGCCACATATGAAGCATGATGTTGAAAATATTTGTGAGAGGTGTGTGACTTGTAGGAAAGTTAAGTCTAAGACACAACCACATGGATTGTATACTCCACTTCCTGTTCCTAGTGAACCGTGGGTAGATATTTCTATGGATTTTGTTTTAGGACTACCAAGGTCTAAGAAGGGGAGAGATTCGGTGTTTGTAGTGGTTGATAGATTTTCTAAGATGGTTCATTTTATTGTTTGCCATAAATCTGATTATGCATCTCATGTTGCATACTTGTTCTTTAATGAAATTGTTAGATTTCATGGCATGTCTAGGAGTATTGTGTCTGATAGAGATACTCGGTTCTTGAGCTACTTTTGGAAAACATTATGGTGCAAGCTTGGTACTAAATTATTGTTTTCGACTACATGTCATCCTCAAACGGATGGTCAAACTGAGGTCGTTAATAGGACGTTAGGAACTTTGTTGCGTGCTATAATTAAAAAGAATTTGAAGAGTTGGGAAGAATGTTTGCCATTTTTTGAGTTTGCATATAATCGTAGTGTGCATTCTAATACAAATTTTTCACCATTTGAAATTGTGTATGGTTTTAATCCTTTAACCCCGTTGGATTTAATGTCTTTGCCTATGAGTGAAAGTGTAGTAGCCAATAACCAAAATCAGTAATTGAGGGATTAATCATAATTACTTGGGTAAAGTTTGAAAGCTCCGAAGGTGAGTTCGGAAGCACCGATCAGGATCGGAAGCTCCGATCGATATTACGTCACCCTTATCCGGAATCAACAAGTGATATTTTGACACGTGGAAGATCAGGATCTTGGGAAGCTCCGATGGCAGGATCGGACGTTCCGATCGAGGTTCGGACGTTTCGATCAAGGATCGGAAGTTCCGATCGTTGTCTATAAATAGAAGGCCGAGGCTTAACTTTCATTTGCCAATTCCGAGTTCTCCTTTCCATTCTAGTCCTTTTGGAGCTGTTCTAGTCTTCTTAGGCTTGGTCCAGAGGTCGGCGAGGCGTTCGGTAGTCGTAGCGGAGTTGTGCCCAAGTTCTGGAGGCATCGACATCAAAGGGCTAACGACGGACGAAGGTATAGCTTTTGCTTCCTATAAATATTTAGGAGTATGCAATAGCTTAGTTAAGACTTTTAGAACACTTTAATGATAATAGTATCATTTGGCAGTGTAGAGCAGACTATAGGCGTGGACCTAGAGTTGGTAGAGCTTGCACTGTTTTGAGGTACGAAAGTACTGTTCGAGATATCCTGACTGAGTATGCATGTATTATGTGACTGCATGATTTATATGCCATGATATTATGCTGCATTCATTTGCATCATGCTTTATCTCTTTCGAGATGTCTGTTAGTAGGGTTGTACCCTATCCTGTTAGTGGATGGACTTCCATCGATTTGGGTCCGGCGTATCCACGGTTATCTCGGTATGGGAGCCACCTCCTGAAGCGGCGGCACAGCGTGCTACATACCAGGGCCCGGTCTGTCTCTGTTATCTTATCCTTGACCTCGAGTCTTTAGGGAGTTCACTTTGCATGCATGTATACTCATACTCTCGCACTGAGCGTTTTATGCTCACGTCTCGTACTCTGTATTTTCTGGACACCCTATTCCATAGGGAAGGTTTGCGATTGGAAGAGAAGGGTGGATCCAGGAGGGGCTAGTCAGTGGTTGGCCAGCTGGAGCTTCGCTTAGGTTTTATTACTGTTGTTTGGGTTTATACAGCTATTCGATTTGGTTGTATATTATTGGATAAATTACAGATTCCTTTTTGTGGGATTGTATATTTTGTTTATGGATTCCGCAGTTTTTATTCTGATATCTATTTAATTAAGTTAATTGTTTGCCTAAGTTCTTTTTAGTAGGTGATCTGGGTAAGGGTCACTACAGAAAGAGTTAATTTGGGTGGAAAGAAAAAGGCTGAATTTGTGCAAAATTTGCATGAGAAGGTGAAAGCGAACATCGAGAAAAATAACTTGCAATATACAAAGCAAGCAAACAAAGGTAAAAAGAAGGTTGTATTTGAACCCGATGATTGGGTTTGGTTGCATTTGCGGAAGGAGCGTTTTTCGGAGAAGCG
Organism: Henckelia pumila; assembly: GCF_033568475.1. NCBI lineage: Eukaryota > Viridiplantae > Streptophyta > Magnoliopsida > Lamiales > Gesneriaceae > Henckelia > Henckelia pumila. The sequence continues at coordinate 107,767,100 of NC_133122.1, forward strand.
GCTTTCTAAGTTGTTACCAAAGGGTGATGGACCTTTTCAAGTCATGGAAAGGATCAATGACAATGCTTACAAATTAGATTTGCTAGGTGAGTATAATGGCAGTGCTACTTTTAATGTTTCTGATTTATCTCCATTTGATGTAGGTGATGATCAAGATTTGAGGACAAATCCTTTTCAAGAAGGGGAGGATGATGCGATCATGGATGACTCGCATGCTGATCTAGTGGCTAAGGATCCGTTGGAGATACCACAAGGACCAGTTATGAGAGGCCGAGCTCAGAAGTTTAAGGAAGCACTTCAATCTTTGATGTTGAAGTCACAAGAGGGCGTTGGATTTCTTAATATTCAATTTGGAGGATGTTATAATCTTATTGAGGTCAAAGGATGTCAAGAAAGTGAAGAAATTGAAGACCAAGCTCGAAGATGCGGCGCGCCCGTGCCTGGAGTCCGCGCACCCGCTCCTTTGATTAGCGTACCAACAGCGCGCCCGCGCGTCCAGATGCCAAATTGACAAAGTTTTTGCGAACTCTCGGCGCGCCCGGGCTGCCTTCTCCCGCGCCCGCGCCGTGTTCTACGAAACTTCGGCGCTCCCGCGCCATGCCCTAGCGCGTCCGCCCCGACATATTTTACACACACCAAAGGTGTTTGTGTGTGTGCGAGATATTTTGCTTATTTTGATATTTTATGCTATTTTTTAAGCCTTTTATTCCTACTAGGAAACTTTTAGGAGATATTATTTTATCTTTAGATATATTTTGCGATATCTTTTATTATTTTGTAGTTGTATTATAAATACAACAAAACAGTCATTATTGAATAGCAATTAAGATTTCAGATTTTATTCATAAAATTCTCTCTAGAATTTTTATTGAAGCTTTGTGCTTTGTTCAAAAATTAAACTTATCAAAGTTCATACTTTGTGGCGTTTGTCGATTGATTATCCTTGTGGGTTGTCAGAAATAGGTTTTCTGAAGGTCCCGTTGTGATAAATGGTTTTCTTCTCGTGATTGTTTGTTGCTAGTTTCAAGTAAACTAGAGGTGAATAATCCAAAAAATTTACTTGTTTTCAAGATTGGGCAAATTTATTGATTTCTTTTGTTATTGGATTGAGGGTACGATTTTAATATAATCGTGTTTGCCTTCCATACATTAAGAATTCATATCAGTATTCGGTTTGCATTTTCATTCATACTGGGCCAGAACGATTGATTTAAAAGGGCCGAGTCGCTCAGTCTTAATTAGACATTTTGGCAAATATAATCGAGTGGCATTGGTCGTCAAGTTACTTCTATAGGCCGAGGCTTCTTATAGTTGCTCCAGAGTCTAGAGAATGGAGATACGTGACAACAACCCGATCGGGAGTGTTGGTGATTTGTCACGATATCTTGTTCTCGAGATCCCAAAAGAATAAACCAGATTCTTGATTATCCGAGTCAATAATTATGTTTTAAAGACATGCATTTCATATTTATTTATTATCGAAAGAATATTCTTGTTATATCATGGCGTTCATATACTTGTTTGATATTGCATGTTTGTTTCTTTTATTGGAAATATTATTCTCACCGGAATTATCCGGTTGTTGTCTTGTCTTTGTATGTGTGCTTGGCAACAGGTGGGACGAGTTCGAGTCAGAGGAAGCATGATTAGATGGAGTTGGAAATAATAGAAGTGAGGACTTGGTTTTAGAATTGTATTTTGTACTCGCTTTGTATCTTGTATTGTATTTCGTTTTGTAATACCTAGAACCAAGGCATGTTCTACCGTATCGAATATTGTACAACCCTAGATCTTTATGTTTTGGTACCATGTTGAATTGAGATGTTATATTTATGTTTGAGTTAGTTTTTGAGTTGAAATTGGAAAGTGAGAGAAATTCCTATTTTTTGGTTCAGAGTTGGTCTCTATCGAGCGGAGGATTTTTACCGCTCGAGAGAGGGGTTTGTTTTTTTTTAGGCAGGGCTTGTCTCGCTCGAGCGGAGCTTTATTACCGCTCGAGCGAGGGCCTTCGAGGTGTTCGGGCAGAGAAATTCCCACTCGAGCGAACGTTTATCACCGCTCGAGCAGGGACCCTTTTAAAAAAAAATTTGATTAATCTATTGGCTCTTTGTTGTTGATTGAAGGATTTATTTTGATTACATGATTAGAATCAAGGTCCTCACACACAGCATAGAATGTCTCTGAGTATTGTTGGTCAAATCTTGTGAATACCCGTCAATGATCCATCTCCAAGCACCTCACAATCAAAAGAAAAAATATAAAAAATAAAATTTAAAAAATAATCAAAGGAACGAAAAAAAAATAGGAAAAAATTGTCTAGTCTCAAACAAATAATCTATCATAATATTAACTAAACAGTCCCCGACAACGGCGCCAAAAACTTGACCGGCTAAATCGGTGTGATATAAATCTACTGGAAAGCGTACCAGGTCAAGTAATAATTGTAGTGACCCTACCCGGATCCACTACCTAATCAGAGTTAAGAGCATAATTAAACATGCATTAAATAAATCGCTGCGGAAGACTTAAATAAAAACAGACCGACAGAATACAACCGGTTAAATAAATTCGATTTATACAACCAAATCGAATAAACAGCCTAAAGGCAAAACCTACAGCTAATCCTGTTGTCTTCACTGGTCACTGACTACTCCAAGCTCCTGGTGCTCAATCCTGCACCTACACCTGCCCCGTCGAATGGGGTGTCCAAATACACAGAAAAGGCTGGACGTGAGCTCTAAGCTCAATACGAAAGCACTGGGTAAAAACATACAAAATATGATGCATGTAAATGATAGGGTATCCATATCTGGGATAACTATATATAACTGCTCAGTAATGGCGCCTAGGACATGAGTGGTACAACCCGGGGAGCAAACCCTGCGTACACTGCTCATTCCTACAGGACGTGGATCGTGTCCCCCGATGCTAGCCACCCATGATCCGTCAGTCAATAGGCCCTAGACATCAACCGTCCAGACAGGGCTGAGCGGCCCTACATGGCTCATCTCACAAGATGGACAGGCACAATATGATATGCACATGCTGCATAATAATATGACACACAAATGCAACATATAAGCATGCAAAACCAGCTGGCTCTCTCAGTCTGTACTTACGTACCTTTCTATAGGCAGTACCTAGCAGTCCCACACTAGGTTCCAAGCCTATATCTCTACAATGCAAATACTCATGCATCAATAATTAAGCTCTAAAAGCCTTAATTAAGCTATTGCATACTCCTAAATAATTTAAGGAGACCATAGCTATACCTGCGTCCGTCGTCAGCCCGCTGATGACAATTGCCTCAAAACTAGGCCACAGCTCCGCCTCGACGCCTGGATCGCTATGCCACTTTTGGATTCCCAATAGGATGCCTAGAACTCCCTAGATCTGAGTTAGAAGGCCTAGGAATTGAGAGAGGACAAGGAGAGGTGCGAGTTGAAAATGAAATTTCGGACCTCTATTTATAGGCGAAGTTCAGGCCGTCCGAACTCGACTTCGGATCCTCCGAACTGGTTCGGATCCCCCGTTCCTGACTTCGGAGCCTCCATTCCTGTTCGGAGCCTCCGATCCTGACTTCGGGTCCTCCAAAGTCCCATCAATGATGTCACCCATGACGCATTCTCTTCGAAGACTCCGATCCGAGTTCGGATCCTCCGAACCATCCGAACCCTTGGAACCTTCCCGACCATTTTCGAGTGTCCTGAATCCATTTCTGGACTCCGTTAACCCTTTTGGGATTTTCTTAATCATGTTTTACTTAATCTAAACATGATTACACGATTAATATACTCATTAATCGCTAATTCTGGATACGGGTTACTACATTCTCCCCCTCTTAAAAGATTTCGTCCTCGAAATCTAAGGTAATACCTCGAGAACGTACAAGAAACCCTTGCTCGAGTGTCTGGTCTAAATATCCTCCGACACACTCAGAATCCTGTCGAATTCTCTGCAAGCTCCATTAACGTTGAACCGCATTAACATTTTCCCAGCTGAAAATTATTGCGCTACTGGTCAACAATAGAACTCCTGTATCACTCGCATATCACAACATTTGATACGTCTTCCAAACTGACCCCGATCTCTCTGGTCACGAAAGATACAATACCCGCTTGATCAAGATTATCGTCTCAAAGGAAGTCTTATACTGACGAAGACCAAGTCATAACCTGACTGGTTTTACTGCATTCGTCGAATCACTAATCAAAACTAACCATCTAATGGTTCCAAAATTTCTCGGTGCTCGACACCTCTTGTCAGGAAAACACTAATCCCAACATTGTGCTGGCATATTCTAACATGAATCTCGCTTAAAGATAACCCAGTGGACTCAAGTCTATACTCCAACGTAACTGCTCACAATGTTCCCTAGACTGGTTATCCTCCCCACTCTCCCTGAAGCACAACCGGCTTCCCAAGAAATACTGGGAACTTAAACCATCATGTCTAGTACATTCTGCTGTCCACGTTTCTTTGCATAACCTCAACACTGTGCCTTGATGATAAATATCATCACTTGCAATTTATGACGCTACGTCATCTCCTAGCCATTGGCCTGCGAAGTCATGCATACATTGCAATAGAAGTCATTACACCTCTGATGATCTACCTCATCTGGATCATAGGTTATTCACCTCATGAATTCAATCGATGGACGTCCTCCTGATAGTTATACATACTCGGAATCACTGTACGCTCATCGAGACTAAGGCAAGCTCCCACCAATATGCTCGACTGGGACATTCCACAGTGCACAGACATATGGAAATGCTTCCTATTCCGTCTCGAAACTCGACAGTAATTGCACCTGGTATAACTCAACTCAGAGTCTCTGATAATACCATCAGCTCATACCAACCTCACAAGGTCGAATCATAAAGATCCTGGAACTAAATCACAACGGATTCTCAATAGTCAAATCGCTCCCTTTGCCGAACGCATCAGTCTCAGCACTGAACGATCTAATCCGTCAATTCCCTAGTCAATCTTGGGAAATACTTGTGCTCGAAGTAACTTGCCACACAATGCATCTCTGATTTTCGTTCATTGCTACCACGCAATATCTTTGACAAATATTCCGCACGGATGTGACTCACGGCTTGAAAGAAATAACTTGATCCGTCACGATCTTGCGAAATCTTCTATCCCCAAAGGCAAACCTCGTTGGCTACTAAGTCGATCCTTGACTATCTCTGTCATTTCAGAAACATCGTTCATCACACGCTAGAAGACTAGTGACACATCCTGCTAGATTTCGAGGATGAGATCCTAGCTAATGTCACACAGATCAGACAACTGATGTTTCCTTGCTAATGTCCATTAGCATTTCCAACTATTCGTCGGATCCAACCACAACGGTTCACATAGATGTCCTCACTTAACCGAAATGTCTGGTCAACAATATTCACTATTGTTGTTCAATGGAAAACTCTCACATGAAACAACAACATGATCCTTTCCTGACCTATTGCTATCACTAAGCAATTTATTGGATCAATATCAGCTTCCTTCTTAACAAGAATGCACCATACCTGAAACTACCAACTCCTTTGCTTGTCTCCACTGTCAAGTTAGCACCTAACTTGATCATACAAGTCCACTTGCAATCGTTCCCGATTACAGCAATCCCAGAAGATTCATCTCTGGAGATCATTGAGACTAAATAACTCAATTCTCCGATTTCTCTGAGATGGTATTCAGTACTCATCCCATAAGCATTACTTGACAAAATACTATCCCAAGTATTTCTTAATTGCTACATCCCGATCAACCCTGATTGGCTCAACCATTCGAATTCGTCGATCTACCTAAGCTCGCACTTATCTGGTCAGACGACCACTGATCATTCCCCCTGCATGGCTCGATCAATAACTATGACTCAGCTGCCACAAAGAACCATTTCCAAACGGTGTCAGATCACAGTACATAAGTAGTTTACTTGGAACAAGTCTTGCGCCTTTTCAGCACTACTAACCGCTGCTTCGTATTCTGAACTTAATCATCCTAATTCTGACGGAGTTACCCAATAACCACTAGTAGTCACTAGCACAGATCCCGTGCCAACTTAGCACTACTAATCGTTGTCTTGTTCACCCAAGGCAAACATCAAGATAAACTAAGCCCATTTCCATTCCATGGAAAATCCTATGCTCAACATCTGAAAATATCAGGCAGTACTTAGTGCAATCACCGGACTCACTATCCTTGCCTCGTTCATTCAGAATGAACATTGCGATTCTTCAAGTCCAAAGTTATACCTAAGGAATTCCAAAGATTCCCAACATTCCCGGACATGCTCCTGATTATATCCCACTCTAGGATTGTGCAACAAATTAAGACTGAGGTAGCTTACCACGATAACCCACCTGGACAATCACCAATGTTTCACGGGTATAGGCCACGCTTCCCTCACATCTCAATTAATGTTTATACAATCCTTAGCATACGGTATAAACCATCACAGATGAAGTCCATCATCATGAATTAATTCTCCTATTCGATTCTATGTCTTGAATCAGTATCCTATCCAGTATCTCGGATGAATCCTATTACAAGGAAATTCTAACCACAACTCTGATGACAACCCCTAGTCATCGCTGGTAGAAATCCGTCCACCTACTAGATCCACATGTCTAGCAGTAACCCAAAAGTTAATACCTATCTGCTTCGAGTACACACTTATATAGAAAATCCCTCCATAACTGGTTCCCATAGTAGAACACTCAAACTATATTTCTGGTACACCAGACGATATCAAACCATCGATATCAAACCTGATATCTAATCCAAGGTCATACCTTGTCGTGACTGCTACCAAATCCCTAGACTGAATAGCCTTCCCACCTCCAATCCTGAAGCACCAAGGCTCCCAGATAACCTCTGAAGTACAAGGACTCCCAGAGTAACACAGGCATAGGGTCGCGCCCCATCACGTCTAGTCCTGGTCATAGTCCACAACTCTCGGCATATACTGGACCTGTTATCCTGATAAAAACCCATCATCACAATCCTCAACCTAACAAAGGTCATACAGCCTACTGTTCTAAGGAAAAAATCTAGAACAAAGCCCAAATGTTCTAAACCGAACAATACCCTTAATGCCTCCAGATGAGTCCACCCATCGCTGGCACTAACTTAGTCCACCGACTAACTGGGTCAATCCTAGGAAAACGCCTAGACTAACCGCAAGTCACACTATCACAGTCTGCCCACTCAAATCCCATGAGCTGCAATAGTTGAATGCTAATCAACTAAACCCAATCCAAGCTTCCGCACAATCATGCAATCATCCACGAATTGCTGGATAAATAAAACATGTATAACTTATTTCAAGTTATGTACAATTCTCTTTATTACAATCTCATGTAATACATACAGTATTCAAAATACAATGAAATGTACAATCGAACTTGAAATGATACAACCATAGTATGATGATTCATTAAAACTGAAATACTGTTTACAACTACAATGATACAGTATTTAAATTATCGTACTAGTCTTCGTTTCTTGAGCATGAAGCTTCTAATCGACACAGGCATCGATACAAGCATACTTCCGACCAAGTCTCTCTACATGTCCTCCTACGAAGAACTCTGGAGAAATGGCTCGTGATAGCTAACCAGCTATGCTCTGCATCAGTGCATGTCAGTCGACCCTTTTTGCTCACGATCTACCATCAGCGTTCTTCTTGTAACCAAATCATGCTTTTGAACATGAAGTTTCCCGTGTGCCTACCGAACGCATCGATACAAGCATACCGGCAAAAACATGTTCTGTATGAGGTTAAATACCTCACTCTCGAAACCTGTCATGCTTTAGGCACTCGAGGCATTCTATGGTTAAGGTCTATCTGACAATCTCTCCAACTACTAGTGGAGAATCTTCAGAGTAGTGTCATCATGGTATTGACGATACAGATGCAAGCATCAAGTGCATCCCATCCAATGCTCTGCCACTGCCTCTGGCATCCGGTACTCGATCCAAGACTAGGATCCACCAGAGTAGAAGTCTTGAAAACTCGGACACGATCAATCACTCCTGTCCGCACTTGCTGGAATCCCATAAGTCAAATCTTCAGAAATCCTGCCGATGATGATAGTCTCTGGGCAAACTAATTGCCGCATCATCACCTCTTCCAAGGTCTCACCAATCCTATAAGGATAACCCAAAGTCTCTTTACTATATCCCAAGTCTCTTGCATGTATACTCTCTGATACCAATAAATGTAGTGACCCTACCCGGATCCACTACCTAATTAGAGTTAAGAGCATAATTAAACATGCATTAAATAAATCACTGCGGAAGACTTAAATAAAAATAGACCGGCAGAATAAAACCGGTTAAATAAATTTGATTTATACAACCAAATCGAATAAATAGCCTAAAGGCAAAACCTACAGCTAATCCTGTTGTCTTCACTGGTCACTGACTACTCCAAGCTCCTGGTGCTCAATCCTGAACCTACACTTGCCCCGTCGAATGGGGTGTCCAAATACACAGAAAAGACGGGACGTGAGCTCTAAGCTCAATACAAAAGCACTCGGTAAAAACATACAAAATATGATGCAAGCAAATGATAGGGTATCCATATCTGGGATAACTGTATATAACTGCATAGTAATGGCGCCTAGGATATGAGTGGTACATCCCGGGGAGAAAACCATGCGTACACTGCTTATTCCTACAGGGCGTGGACCGTGTCCCCCGATGCTAGCCACCCATGACCCGTCAGTCAATAGGCCCTAGACATCAACCGTCCAGACAGGGCTGAGCGGCCCTACATGGCTCATCTCACAAGATGGACAGGCACAATATGATATGCACATTCTGCATAATAATATGACACACAAATGCAACATATAAGCATGCAAAACCCGCTGGCTATCTCAGTCTGTACTTACATACCTTTCTACAGGCAGTTCCTAGCAGTCTCACTCTAGGTTCCAAGCCTATATCAGCTCTACAATGCAAATACCCATTCATCAATAATTAAGCTCTAAAAGCTTTAATTAAACTATTGCAAAATCCTAAATAATTTAAGGAGACCATAGTTATACCTACGTCCGTCGTCAGCCCGCTGATTACAATTGCCTCAAAACTAGGCCACAGCTCCGCCTCGACGCCTGGATCGCTATGCCACTTCCGGATCCCAATAGGATGCCTAGAACTCCCTAGATCTGAGTTAGAAGGCCTAGGAATTGAGAGAGGAAAAGGAGAGGTGCGAGTTGAAAATGAAATTTTGGACCACTATTTATAGGCGAAGTTCGGGCCGTCCGAACTCGACTTCGGATCCTCCGAACTGGTTCGGATCCCCCGTTCCTGACTTCGGAGCCTCCGTTCCTGTTCGAAGCCTCCGATCCTGACTTCGGGTCCTCCGAAATCCCATCAATGATGTCACCCATGACGCATTTGAAAGAGTGGGTGCCCAGTGAGCCAACTTGTGGCTATGGGCTTTGATGACTCTTTGTACAAACGATCTTTTGTTTAATGTAATTTACACTTTTATTAATGGCAATGACTTTATCTTTCTTCATATTGTTATATTATGATATACTATTGTTGTTTTGATAAAGATCTTGAATATACTATAGTGTATGTAAGATGTGGTAGAACATGGGGATGTCTATCATGAAATACATCTTATAGTCACTGTATATTCTAAACTGTTCCTAGTCGATTGAGCCGTCCGATAATAAGGATAAGGATCGCTCGAGTTTGAGACTAGCATTTGCGATGCGGAGTACCACGTTTCATTGGTAGGGAACATGGAGATGTTCGAAGCATGCAAATGGATATTCATAGGATGAATAATCGAACTACCCTATCCGGACTTTCCAAGTGGTTATCACTTATCGAGTGGATAAAGTCCGCGGTTTTGGTTGTACACCATTAGTCCTTACTACTTGAAACATCATGGAGACTCTATATGCTAGTACTGTGCTTTGACTCGTTTACCGACTCTATGGGGGTCATCAGGTGTCGGGATTGGGTACAGTTACAACACATATAGGAGTCGATGCATTGTTGTCAAGGATTCACCACATACTTGCGAGTGTGGATATCCTATGCGATCTGAGGAGATATTAGTGTGACGAATCTCTGGCCAGAGTACTTGATGTGATTTAAGAAATGGTTTCTTTGTAGCACATGCGATGTCACTAATTTGATCTTCAAGATGTATTGCATAGTTATCGAATCTTGAGCGACTCTCGATATACCAATGGTTGTTGATTCGATCGGGATATATGGATGAAGGGACCGTACTGTACGCTAACCAAAATCTACTGGTTCTTGTAGGCACTATCAGTGATACCTAGGGAATCATGGGGCGATGTTGCTAGGCGCTTTACCATGATTCGTTGGGCAAGTCGGAAATCTTTGTTCCGAGTCACAAGGAGTTGTGAGCCCACGGCTAGCTGTATCCCTGAACCATTGAGGGTCACACAGTGTAATGGAGTTTTAATCCCCGTTGAGATAGTTAAATTTAAAGAGTTAAATTTAATGAATAAAGAAGTTGGACTTCTTAAATAAGAGTAAGGGAGTAGGATTTCCTAAAATGACATAGGGATGTACATTTTTGGAAACCACTGAATTCGGATTCAGGAAAATTTATCTTGACTTTAAAATGTGCAGAAATGGTTTCTGTGCACATTGGTAAAATCGGTTTATCAATCGGAGTCAAGATGAATTTTATATTAATTTCTGAACATGCGGGCTTTGCTTGTCGGGCCTCAACTTATGACTAATGGGCCCTAAGGTGTTAGTGCCTGCATTATAAATAAGTTATTGCAGTATAGAAATTACAGACAGTTGGTCATAATTTTGAGAGACAGTTTTCGAAAAAAAAAAAAACCCTAGCTCTCTCTAGAAATTCGGCCGCCCCTCCCTCTCTCTGTCAGAGATTTTCCGGTCTGTGATTTTGAATTGCAGACAGGATTAGCGAATCAAATTCGTTATTCTCTTCGCAGAAAACTTCTGATAGATTTTCTAGTGCAATCTATCAGAGGGATTAAACCTCCATTCGTGGACCTGATTGAAGGAAAACTTGTTCATCAGTTCCAGGGAGATACAAGAAGCGCAGAGAAATCTGTGTGGTGTCCAATAATCTCGCTTCGAGATTGAAGGTAAAATTTAATAATAGTTATTTAATTTTACACACACAAATAATTTAATCGTATGGTTGATACCCACACTATGGAATTGTTCCATACTAAAAATTTTAAACTTCCGCTGCACCGGGTATCAATCGTGATTGATCTGAACGCCAGTTTTCCAACAGCATTCTCTTCGGAGCCTCCGATCCGAGTTCGGATCCTCCTAACCCGTTCGGATCCTCTGATCTTTGGTTCGGATCCTCCGAACCATCCGAACCCTCGGAACCTTCCCGACCATTTTCGAGTGTCCTGAATCCATTTCTGGACTCCGTTAACCCTTTTGGGATTTCCTTATCATGTTTTACTTAATCTAAACATGATTACACGATTAATATACTCATTAATCGCTAATTCTAGATACGGGTTACTACAATAGTAAAGTGGACAGAGATTCCAAGTATCGATCCCACAGGGACTGCAGTCAATTCTCAAGAATTAATTATTTAGCTTAATCTAGACAAAATCATAAAAAAGCAATTTGATTTAAATAAAAAAGGAATATAAAATAAACAATAATTAAGAAATAAGAATAAATATAACTAAAGATAAAAATAATTAAAACAATGACAACCAAGACACATGTAGGTACCGAACAAATCATGTAACATGTAGTCGATTCAGGACTCAGATTTAATCTTAATTCACGGGAATTCTCCTAATTTATTCAAAAGACTATTTCTAGAAAAATTAAACCTATTCAAATATTGATGAAATAATCTTTCGTAATTCTAATCAAATTTGAATGCATTAAATATTTTTAAAAATTCAGTTTACACCCAAACCGCACACTGAAACTGAATTCTATTTCTAGTCGGTTTAACAATATGTTGATTATCAAAGTGATCAAAATCAATACCTCCTATGTCGACTTGGAATCGATTAACATGCAAGCAAACAGTTGATCAGGCTATTCACAAGACAAATATAAATCTAACAATCAATAAAATTAAATCATGTCTGAAAAATCCTAAATAAACATCCAAGTTTTCTACATGAATTTGTTCGGTCCAATCACGCCGTCTTGGTTGAAAATAAACTACTCAATAATTAAAATAATAATTCAAAAATAAAAAGAAAAAGAAAAGAAAATAGAAATCTTCTCTCCCATGCCTTGTAGCCGCCTCCTATGTGTTGTGCGCGTTCTGAAACTTCGGAACTCTCAAAAATATGTTATATCTTCTATATATATGATCCGGAACTTGTACCAATTAATTTCCTTCACAAAATAGGACTTTTCGGAACAAAAGTGATGCCAAAACACGCGCGCGCGCCTGGACAAGGCTCGCGCGTGCGCAAAATAAAAAAACAAAGATTTGGAACTCCGACTCGCGCGCGCGCGAGCTCAATTCTCACGCGCGCGCAGTACAAATTATTGCTCTGTTAAGTTATTTTGCTGTATTAAGATTAATGCATGCTATTAGTTGCCAGTTAGTAGGTGATACCATGCAGGGTCACTACATTTGTGATCCTCAGAATCCAAAAGATCCGATTCCCGCATTCCTGGGGATCCCTAATGACTGAAGAATTCCCTAAATGCACTTGAATCGCTATATCTAAGCATACCATACTTCTAGTACTATCCCAAGTACTTCCTGATTTACTATATCCCAATCAGCACTGATTGGAATAATCTGATTGATCATGTCGATCCACTGTAGCTCTCGCTCTACCTGATGGTATCAACCCTAATCAGACAATCACTTATCTGTGAAAAAATCTCATGGCTCGATCAATATCAATGATTCCACTGCCACACGTCCGCAAATCCCAAATACTTGGAATCAAAAGAATCACACCGGATTCAATCATCTATCTCTGACAGAGTCAGACAACTACGACGAGTAGTCACTAGTGCCAAGCCTGCACCAGTCTAGACATACTATGCACTGTCTATGTTCATTCAAGATGATCATTTAGGAATTGCCAACCAACCCAAGATGCAATACAAGTCCGAAAGATTCCAACTATCATTGAACATGCTCCTGATAACTATATATCTCACTAATACTACAACAAATCAAGACTGAGGTAACCTACCACGATGTCTCACCTGGAATCACCACCAAGTGTACACTGACATAAGTCATGCTTCCCTCACATCTCAAATAGTCCTGTACAATCCTTGGCATCGGATATAACCCATTAAGGAAACCCTCATTGCTGGAAAATACTCACCCCCGAGTCAATGTTCCAGATAGTTCACAAACCCATCTCCTGGATAACCCCTATCACAAGAGAATCCAATCACCAACTAGATACACTAGTCTAGAAGTATCCCATAGACTAAAAATATCTGTTCAGAGTACGCACTCGTCAAGAAAATCCCTCCAAGACTTGTCCTTATGGCATAATTCCAAACCAATATATCTGACGACATCCAGACGACATCTAAACCACTGATACCTAACCCGGCATCTAATCCAAGGTCTACCCCGTCGTGAATGTTACCAAAACTCTAGAGTGAGTAGCCTTCCCACCGCCAATCCTGAAGCACGAAGGCTCCCAGGTAACCTCTGAAGTACAAAGACTCCTACAGTACACTTTCATAGGGTCGCGCCCCATCATGTCTAGTCATGGTCATAGTTCACAACTCTCGGCATATACTCGACCTGGTTCCTGGTGAAATCCCATCATCGCAATCTCGACCTTGCGAAGGTCAAACATACTATCGTTCTAAGGAAACAACCTAGAACAAAACTCAAAATTCCAAACCGAATAATATTTCCATGCCTCCAAATGAATCACTTCATCACTGGCACTAACCCAATCAAACGACTAATTAGGTCAATCCTAGGAAAATACCTAGACTAACCCCATGTCAATCAGCTACAGCTGGCTTACTCAAAACCCATGCGCTAACATAGTAGATCACTAATTAACTTGAACCAAGCCAAACTTAGAAAATCACCGTAGTCATTCACGAATTTCAGGATAATTAATACATGTATCATTACTTCAAGTTATGTATAACTTCTTTATTACAATCCCATGTAATACATACAGTATTCAAAATTCAAAGAAAATGTACACCAAATAACTTGAAATGATACAACAAGATTCTGATGGTTCATTACAACTGAATACTATTTACAATTACAAAATGCAGTATTTAAAATCATCGTACTAGTCATCGTTCCTTGAGCATGAAGTCTCTAATCGACACATGCATCAATGCAAGCGTACTCCCATCCATGTCTCTCTACACGTCTTCTAGCAAAGAACTCCGGAGAAATGGCACGTGATAGCTAACCAGCTATGCTCTGTGTCAGTGCATGTGAGTAGATCTATTCTGCTCACGATATACCATCAGCGTTCTTCTTGTAACTATTTCATGCTTTTGATCATGAAGTTTCACGTGTGCCTACCGAAAGCATCGATACAAGCGTACAGCTAACATCATGCCCTGCATGAATTTAATGACCTTACGTTCACAACCAGTCATGCCTTAGACACTTGAGGCATACCCTGGTGAAGGTCTATCTCTCCAACTATGACTGGAGAATCTTTAGAGTAATGTCAACATGGTATGGATTGTACATATGTAAACATCAAGTATGTCCCAACCAGTATTTTGGCACTGCCTCTGGCATTTGGTACTCGATCCAAAGCTCGGATCCATATGAGTAGAAGTCTCGAAAGCTCGGACACAATCCATCGCTCCTATCCACACTTACTGGAATCCCATAAACCAAATCTTCAGAAATTCTGCCGATGATGATAGTCTTCGTGCAACCTAATCTCCACGTCATCATCTCTTCCATGATCTCATCAATCCTACAAGGATATCCCAAAAGTCTTATTACCATCTCCCAAGTCTCTTGCATGTAGCTCTGATACCATAAATGTAGCGATCCATTCCGAATCCACTACCTAATCAGAGTTAAGAGCATAATTAAGCATGAATTAAATAAATTGCTGAGGAAGACTTTAAATAAAACGGACCTGCAGAATACAACCGATTAAACAAACTCGATTATACAACCCAATCGAATTATCTTAAATAAAACCTACAGCTAATCTTGCTGTCTTCAAGGGTCACTGCTCTCTCCAAGCTCCTGATGCTCAATCCTGCACCTACACCTGCCCCGTCGAATGGGGTGCCCAGATATACAGAAAAGACTGGACGTGAGCTCTAAGCTCAATACGAAAGCACAGATAAACATACAAATATGATGCATGCGAATGATAGGGTATCCATTTTTGGGATAACTGTATACAAAATGCTTAGACTGGCGCCTGGGATATGAGCTCGTCACATCAGGGTAGCTAACCACTGTGTGCGACCACTCACTCCCGAATATCGGATGCGGACCACAGAGTCCTCTAGGTACCAGTACCTAAGGGTACTCGATATCAAATGTCCAAACAGGGCTGAGCAACCCTAACTGGCTCATCTCAAAAGATGTACAGATGTACAAGCACAAGATGATATGTACATGCCAAATAACAATAATAACATGAAAACACATAAATGCAACATATAATCATGCATATCTGCTGGAAATCTTAGCAAATACTTACGTACCTTACTACAGGCAGTCCTAGCAGTCCAACTCTAGGTTCCAAGCCTATTATCATCTCTATAATGCAAATACTCATGCATCAGCTATTAAGCTTTAAAATCCTTAACTAAGCTATTGTATACTCCTAAATAATTTAAGGAGACCATAGTTATACTTGTGTCCGTCGTTATCCCGCTGATGGCGACTATCCCGCAACAAGGGGCACACCCCTGCTGCAGCTCCACAACCTCGAGCATGGCTCTACTACACGAGCACTGCTCCACTACTATGTCAGACACTGTCTGACTATGCTAATATATATTCCTTACTCCAACTCTAAAATAAGAGTACCCAAAGCCCTAAGTTCGAAGCGTCCGAACTGCTTCGGGCCGTCCGATTGACTCATCGGATCGTCCGATCTCCGCCACGCGTCCAACTAATCGCATGCGACCATACACCTGTCCAATACACTGTTCGGATGGTCCGAACTGGCTCTTTGGATCGTCCGAACTCAATATTACATCATTCGTGACATCAGCCATCTGATGATACCAACACACGTGTCCCTGCTCAAGTTCGGATCGTCTAAACTACTCGCATCCCCCAAACTAGTTCCCGAACATAGCCACTTTGGATGGTCCGATCCCACTCAACCCTTCTGACTATTTCTGGGTATTCTGGATCCATTTTTGAACTCCGTTAATTCGTTGGAAATTTCCTCAATCATGTTTTAATTAATCTAAACATGGTCATACGATTAATTACTCATTAATCATTAGTTTGGATACGGGTTACAACACGAATACTCACGAATTCTTCTAATATCTCTGGGAGATTCTGCTTCCAAAATTCGTAAATGTTGTAGGAGCGCATCTACTTGAGTGCTGTTGTGTGAGACCCCGTTTCTAATCATCTAATATCGAATAATTAAACACAATCAATCACGAAGAGCCGCGGAAAAATCGAATCAATTTTTTTTTTTTTTAAAGGATTGCCTCGCGCCCGCGCGAGCTTTCTCCTCGCGCGCGCGCAGGCAAAAGGTCCAGAGGCTCACGGAAGTGCTCGCGCCCACGCGAGGGGAGTGCTCGCACGCGCGCGGGCAAAAATTCCAGGGCCTCCTCCAAGCAAGACGCGTGCGCGCGAGGTCCAACCTCGCCCGCGCACAGGCCAAACGGACAGAAACCCGGAAACACTAAAAAACAACCAAGAGCATTTCCGATCAATTCTAAACTCAAGAACACATATATATATCAACATTTAGAACATGCAATATTCTAAGTTCTGTCCAAAAATACAATAAGAAGTTTGACGATAGGGTCATTCGACAAATCAAAAAAATTCGAGTTTCATATACATAAATCAAGACAAGAAAATTTCATCAACCCTATAATGCAAGATTGCTAAAAGAACAAACTTCTAGACGGTTTCTCACTCTATCACCTCCAACTCGATCTAGTCATGCATCTTCTGACTCGATCCTGCCCCACATGCCGTCAAGTACACATACAAACAAAACGACAGCCAGATAATCCGGTGAGAATACATGTAGTAGCCCGTAACCAAAATCAGTAATTGAGAGATTAATAATAATTACTTGGGTAAAGTTCGGAAGCTCCGAAGGTGAGTTTGGAAGCTCCAATCAGGATCGGAAGCTCCGAACAGGATCGGAAGCTCCGATCGATATTACATCAGGCATGACGTGTGGCAAGATCGGAAGCTCCGATCAGGACCGGAAACTCCGATCACCCCTATCAGGAGTAAACAAGTGATATTTTGACACGTGGCATATCAGGATCTTCGGAAGCTCCGATGGTAGGATCGGACGTTCCGATTGAGGTTCGGACGTTCCGATCAAGGATCGGAAGTTCCGATCGTTGTCTATAAATAGAAGGCCGAGGCTTCACTTTCATTTGCCAATTCCGAGTTCTCCTTTCCATTGTAGTCCTTTTTGGAGCTGTTCTAGTCTTCTTAGGCTTGGTCCGGAGGTCGGCAAGGTGTTCGGTAGTCGTAGCGGAGTTGTGCCCAAGTTCTGGAGGCACCGACATCAAAGGGCTAACGACAGACGAAGGTATAGCTTTTGCTTCCTATAAATATTTAAGAGTATGCAATAGCTTAGTAAAGGCTTTTAGAGCACTTTAATGATAGTAGTATCATTTGGCAGTGTAGGGCAGACTATAGGCGTGGACCTAGAGTTGGTAGAGCTTGCACTGTATTGAGGTACGAAAGTACTGTTCGAGATATCCTAACTGAGTATGCATGTATTATGTGACTGCATGATTTATATGCCATGATATTATGTTGCATTCATTTGCATCTTTCTGTATCTCTTTCGAGATGTCTGTTAGTAGGGTTGTACCCTATCCTGTTAGTGGATGGACTTCCATCGATTTGGGTCCGGCGTATCCACGGTTATCTCGGTATGGGAGCCACCTCCTGAAGCGACGGCACAGCGTGCTACATACCAGGGCCCGGTCTGTCTCTGTTATCTGATCCTTGACCTCGAGTCTATAGGGAGTTCACTTTGCATGCATGTATACTCATACTCTCGCACTGAGCGTTTTATGCTCACGTCTCGTACTCTGTATTTTTTTTGGACACCCTATTCCATGGGGCAGGTTTGCGATTGGACGAGGAGGGTGGATCCAGGAGGGGCTAGTCAGTGGTTGGCCAGCTGGAGCTTCGTCTAGGTTTTATTACTGTTGTTTGGGTTTATACAGCTATTCGATTTGGTTGTATATTATTGGATACTTACAGATTCCTTTACTTGGGATTGTATAATGTTATTGGATTCCGCAGTTTTATTCTGATATTTGTTTTATTAAGTTAATTGAATGCCTAAGTTCTGTTTAGTAGGTGATCCGGGTAAGGGTCACTACATTTATGGTATCAGAGCATGCAAAAGATTTCTTGGGATTTAGTCTCATCTTGAGGTATTTTTGTAGATGTCAAATCGTGACGACCAGAGTTCTCATGGTAGTGTTGGTGGGCGTTGGGGTGATGCCGACCGGGAGCCTCGTCGAGAATGGCGTCATCGTCACCATGACGACGAGCGTTTCACTGTGCGCCGATTCTTAGCTATGGGTCCTAAGCCCTTAGTTGGAGGTGAGTCTCCGGAGGATGCGGAGAACTGGTTAGACCGCATGGAGACGACTTTTCAGACTTTCCAATGCACCGAGGAGCAGAAGGTGGAGACCCTTGGCTATCTTCTAGATGGGCATGCACCCAGGTGGTGGAGGTTTACTTCTGCACCTTTTGTTGCGGAGAGAGGAGTGGCCACCTGGACCGAGTTCCGCACAGCTTTCCAAAAGCGGTATTTTCCTCCTGCACTCCGTCAGTCGAAGGCAGGCGAGCTATTGAGTCTGCGAAAGGGAGCCATGTCTATCGATGAGTATCAGCAGAGGTCGCAAGGACAGTCTGCTGGGAGTTCTCATTTGAGGCCACGAGCTTCTGGCCAGGTGTTTGCCCTGAGACATGATCAGGCTGTGGAGGAGAATGAGAAAGTTATCGCAGGTACATTTCTGCTTTATGGTATACCTGCTCTTGTACTTATTGACACTGGTCATCTCATTCCTTCATTTCTGCACGTTTTGTTAAGAGGCATAAGTTACCATGCATTGCACTAGATGTAGTGATGTGTGTTTCTACTCCGACGGGCCAATCTGCTTTGGCTAAGCGTCTAGTGATGGGTTGCCCTTTAGAGTTCGAAGGGAACATTCTGTTAGCGAATCTCATGGTCCTGGTGATGGACGACTTTGATTGCATTCTGGGAATAGATATGTTGACTACCTATCGAGCTTCAGTGGACTGTTATCAGAGATTAGTACGCTTTCATCCAGAGGGGAGCAAGAGCTGGTTTTTCTATGGTGAGGGAGCGCGACCCCCGATGCCTTTGGTATCAGCTTTGAGAGCCTGTCGAGCTCTGGAGTCTGGCGGGGAAGGCTACCTTATCTATGCAGTTGATTTGTCCGCTGAGAGTTTTGGGATAGAGAGCATTCCTGTTGTGGATGAATTTCCAGATGTATTTCCTGATGAGATTCCGGGTTTTCCTCCTGCTAGGGAAGTCGAGTTTGGCATAGAGTTGATGCCGGATACTTCGCCTATTTCTAGAGCACCGTATCGTCTGGCTCCGTCAGAGATGCGTGAGTTGAAGAATCAGCTACAGGATCTTTTGGACAAGGGGTACATTCGTCCTAGTGTATCTCCTTGGGGAGCTCCTGTTCTCTTCGTGAAGAAGAAGGATGGGTCGATGCGGCTGTGCATTGATTATCGGCAGCTGAATCGAGTCATTGTGAAGAACAAGTATCCGTTGCCTCGTATTGATGACTTGTTTGACCAGCTGCAGGGCACATCAGTTTACTCGAAGATTGACTTGAGATCTGGGTATCATCAGTTGAGAGTCCGTGATCAGGACGTAGCCAAGACTGCATTCCGTACTCGCTATGGGCATTACGAGTTCCTAGTGATGCCATTTGGTTTGACTAATGCGCCGACTATATTCATGGATTTGATGAACCGTGTCTTCAGGGAGTACTTGGACAAGTTTGTCGTGGTCTTCATTGACGACATCTTGGTGTATTCACGTAATACGGAAGAGCATGTTTCTCACTTGCGGTTGGTACTACAGACTCTTCGAGATGAGCAGTTGTACGCCAAGCTGAGCAAGTGTGAGTTCTGGATGGATAGAGTGGTCTTTCTTGGCCATATCATATCCAGGGAGGGGATTTCTGTTGATCCAAGCAAGATTGAAGCGGTACTTAATTGGTCGCGTCCGACGACAGTTGCTGAGATCCGTAGTTTTCTGGGTCTAGCAGGGTATTATCGTCGCTTCATTCTGAACTTCTCTCAGTTAGCTCGACCGTTGACGCAGCTTACCCGCAAGGGTGTGGATTTTGAGTGGTCCTCCGAGTGTGAAGAGAATTTCCGTGAGCTTCGACGGCGGTTGACTTCTGCGCCGGTGTTGGCATTACCGTCAGGATCTGGAGGGTATGTAGTTTACACGGATGCTTCTCTTCAGGGGTTAGGCTGTGTCCTGACTCAGAATGGGCATGTGATCGCATACGCTTCTAGAAAGCTGAAGCTTCATGAGGACAACTACCCAGTCCATGATTTGGAGTTAGCAGCCATTGTGTTCGCTTTGAAGATCTGGCGTCATTATCTGTATGGCGAGAAATTTGAGATCTTCACCGACCATAAGAGTCTCAAGTATTTGTTCACTCAGGCGGAGTTGAACATGAGGCAGAGACGTTGGATGGATTTGCTTAAGGACTATGATTGCGAGATTAAGTACCATCCGGGAGCTGCTAATCTCACCGCTGATGCTTTGAGTCGCAAGGTGTGATTATCCGCACTTCAGACTTGTTCGATGTCTAGTGCGATCAGTGACTGTTGTACTTCAGGTTATACCTTCAAGCATAAGAAAGGTATGCAGAGTATCCAGATGTTTGCGATATTATCTGAGCCAGCCTTGTATTCGCGGATCCGAGATGCTCAGATGTCTGATTCGAAGACCCAACGTTTAGCTCGTCTAGCTAACGAGGGTAGCTCGTCTGGATTTCATTATCTGTCAGATGGCTTTCTGTGTTTGTCTGGTAGGCTTGTGATTCCTCAGGATGAAGAGTTGCGAGAGGAAATTTTGTCTCAGGCGCATCGCACTAAATTGAGTATTCACCCTGGGAGCAACAAGATGTACAAGGATCTACGTACTCGTTTCTGGTGGAAGGGAATGAAACGCAGTGTTTATCAGTTTGTTTCGAGATGTTTTGTGTGTCAACAGGTCAAGGCAGAGCACCGACGACCTTGAGAATTGCTTCACAGTCTGCCTATTCCTGAATGGAAATGAGAGTTTATCACAATGGACTTTGTGACCCATTTGCCGGTATCCCCGAGGAACTGTGATGCTATCTGGGTTGTGGTGGGCCGACTCACCAAGTCAGTGCATTTCATTGCCTATAGCCGAGAGTACTCTGTGGATCGCATGGCACGGATGTACATTCAGGAGATCGTCCGACTTCATGGAGTGCCTGTGAGCATTGTCAGCGATCGGGACCCCAGGTTTACTTCTAGATTCTGGGGGAGTGTTCAGCGTGCGATGGGTATTACTCTCAGTTTGAGTACAGCCTATCATCCGGAGACTGATGGTCAGTCATAGCGCACTATCCGTACGTTAGAGGATATGCTTAGAGCGTGCGTCATGGATTTTGGTTCAGCCTGGCAGGATCATTTGCCGTTGATCGAGTTCTCTTACAACAACAACTATCACACTAGTATTGGGATGGCACCTTTTGAGGCGTTATATGGGCGACGTTGTCGTACTCCACTCTTCTGGGAAGAAGTGGGGGAGATACAGGCTGAGGGACCGGAGTTTATCCAGCAGGCGATAGACATTGTTGATCAAATCAAGAAACGGATTAAGACTGCACAGGATCGTCAGGCCAACTATGCTAATATCAAGCGTAGGCCTTTGCAGTTCGAGGTCGGGGAGAAAGTGTTTCTTAGAGTGTCACCTTTCCGCAAGATTCTCATATTTGGCCTTAAGGGCAAGTTGTCTCCCAGATATATCGGTCCGTTTGAGATCTTGGAGAGCATTGGCGATTTGGCTTATCGACTAGCTTTGCCACCGCATCTATCCAATATTCATGACGTGTTCCACGTATCTCTGTTGCGATGGTATGTGGCGGATGAATCTCATATTCTGCAGCGGTCTGAGGTTCAGGTAGACAAGGATTTGACTTATGTTGAGAAACCTCTTCGTATCCTGGATTATAAGGATAAGGTTTTACGGAACAAAGTCATTCCTTTGGTTTTAGTTCAGTGGCAGCGCCGAGGCACTGAGGAAGCTACCTGGGAGCTTGAGGACAGGATGCGTAAAGACCATCCTGAGTTGTTTTGATTTTATTCTTTAAGTTGTATTCAGTTTCAAACTCTGTAAACGTTTCATTTGAATAAAGAATGTTTTTGATTTTCGTATTTTGCATTCGGTACTTAAGATCTGATTTCGAGGACGAAATATCTTAAGTGGGGGAGAATGTAGTAGCCCGTAACCAAAATCAGTAATTGAGGGATTAATCATAATTACTTGGGTAAAGTTCAGAAGCTCCGAAGGTGAGTTCGGAAGCTCTGATCAGGATCGGAAGCTCCGAACAGGATCGGAAGCTCCAATCGATATTACGTCAGGCATGACGTGTGGCAAGATCGGAAGCTCTGATCAGGACCGGAAACTCCGATCACCCCTATCCGGAGTCAACAAGTGATATTTTGACACGTGGCAGATCAGGATCTTCGGAAGCTCCGATGGCAGGATCGGACGTTCCGATCGAGGTTCGGACATTCCGATCAAGGATCGGAAGTTCCGATCGTTGTATATAAATAGAAGGCCGAGGCTTCACTTTAATCTGCCAATTCCGAGTTCTCCTTTCCATTCTAGTCCTTTTTGGAGCTGTTCTAGTCTTCTTAGGATTGGTCCGGAGGTCGGCGAGGCGTTTGGTAGTCGTAGCGGAGTTGTGCCCAAGTTCTGGAGGCACCGACATCAAAGGGCTAACGACGGAAGAAGGTATAGCTTTTGCTTCCTATAAATATTTAGGAGTATGCAATAGCTTAGTTAAGGCTTTTAGAGCACTTTAATGATAGTAGTATCATTTGGCAGTGTAGGGCAGACTATAGGCGTGGACCTAGAGTTGGTAGAGCTTGCACTGTATTGAGGTACAAAAGTACTGTTCGAGATATCCTGACTGAGTAAGCATGTATTATGTGACTGCATGATTTATATGCCATGATATTATGCTGCATTCATTTGCATCATGCTGTATCTCTTTCGAGATGTCTGTTAGTAGGGTTGTACCCTATCCTGTTAGTGGATGAACTTCCATCGATTTGGGTCCGGCGTATCCACGGTTATCTCGGTATGGGAGCAACCTCCTGAAGCGACGGCACAGCGTGCTACATACCAGGGCCCGGTCTGTCTCTGTTATCTGATCCTTGACCTCGAGTCTATAGGGAGTTCACTTTGCATGCATGTATACTCATACTCTCGCACTGAGCGTTTTATGCTCACGTCTCGTACTCTGTATTTTTTTTGGACACCCTATTCCATGGGGCAGGTTTGCGATTGGACAAGGAGGGTGGATCCAGGAGGGGCTAGTCAGTGGTTGGCCAGCTGAAGCTTCGTCTAGGTTTTATTACTGTTGTTTGGGTTTATACAGCTATTCGATTTGGTTGTATATTATTGGATAAATTACAGATTCCTTTATTTGGGATTGTATATTTGTTTATGGATTCCGCAGTTTTATTTTGATATCTGTTTAATTAAGTTAATTGCATGCATAAGTTCTGTTTAGTAGGTGATCCGGGTAAGGGTCACTACAATACAATTCCCAGTAAAAGAGACAAAACATGTATATCAAGTAATATATCGAAACTGTTGTAGAACGCGGCGTTCAGATCAAACAAGATTGATACCCGGTGCAGCGGAAGTTTAAAATTTTTATTATATGGAACGATTCCATATTGGGTATCACATCTTTACGATTAAATTGTGTGTGTAAAAATTCAAATAACGATTATATAATTTTTACCTTTAATCTCGAATCGAGATTCTGGACACCAACAGATTTCTCTGCTCTTGTTGTATCTCCCTGGAACCGATGGACGAACAGTTCTTCTATCAGGTCCACGAATAGAGATTTAATCCCTCTGATAGATTGCACTAGAAAATCTATCAGAAGTTTTCTACGAAGAGAGTTAACGAATTTGATCCGTTAAACCAGACTGTAATTCAAAATCACAGGCTGGAATTTTTCTCGAGTAGAGAGAGGGAGAGGGGGCGGCCACTTTAAGAAAAATAGCTTAGGGTTTTCGAAAATTTTGTGTCTTGTTTTGTGTAATTTCTGTACTGCAATAACTTATTTATAATGTAGGCCACTAACAGCTTAGGGCCCATTAGTCATAAGTTCAGGCCCGACAAGCAAAGCCCGCATGTTCAGAAATTAATATAAAATTCATCGTGACTTCGATTGATAAACCGATTTTACCAATGTGCACAGAAACCATTTCTGCACCTTTTAAAGTCAAGATAAATTTTTCTGAATCCGAATTCAGTGATTTCCAAAAATGCCCATCACTATGTCATTTTAGGAAATCTCACTCCTCTACTCTTAAATAAGAAGTCCAACTTCTTCGTTCATTAAATTTAACTCTTTAAATTTAACTATCTCAACGGGGATTAAAAATCCATTACACTGTGTGACCCTCAATGGTTCAGGGATACAGCTAGCCGTGGGCTCACAACTCCTTGTGACTCGGAACAACAATTTCCGACTTGCCCATCGAATCATGGTATGAGCGCCTAGCAACATCGCCCCATGATTCCCTAGGTATCACTGATAGTGCCTACAAGAACCAGTAGATTTTGGTTAGCGTACAGTACGGTCCCTTCATCCATATATCCCGATCGAATCAACAACCATTGGTATATCGAGAGTCGCTCGAGATTCGATAACTATGCAATGCATCTTGAAGATCAAATAGTGACATCGCATGTGCTACTAAGAAACCATTTCTTAAATCACATCATGTACTCTGGCCAGAGATTCTTCACACTAGTATCTCCTCAGATCGCATAGGATATCCACACTCGCAAGTATGTGGTGAATCCTTGACAACAAAGCATCGACTCCTACATGTGTTGTAACTGTACCCAATCCCGACACCTGATGACCCCAATAGAGTCGGTAAACGAGTCAAAGCACAGTACTAGCATATAGAGTCTCAATGATGTCTCAAGTAGTAAGGACTAATGGTGTACAACCAAAACTGCGGACTATATCCACTCGATAAGTGATAACCACTTGGAAAGTCCGGATAGGGTAATTCGATCATTCATCATATGAATATCCATTTGCATGCTTCGAACATCTCTATGTTCCCTACCAATGAAACGTGGTACTCTGCATCGCAAATGCTAGTCTCACACTCGAGCGATCCTTATCCTTATTATCGGACGGCTCAATCGACTAGGAATAGTTTAGAATATACAGTGACTATAAGATGTGTTTCATGATAGACATCCCCATGTTCTACCACATCTTACATACACTATAGTATATTCAAGGTCTTTATCAAAACAACAATAGTATATCACAATATAACAATATGAAGAAAGATAAAGTCATTGCCATTAATAAAAGTGTAAATTATATTAAACAAAAGATTGTTTATACAAAGAGTCATCAAAGCCCTTAGCCACAAGTTGGCTCACTGGGCACCCACTCTTTCAGAAACAAGATATATTCATACAAGACAAGCAATTTCAAAATCATTCCTAAACTCAATTCAAATGCATACAATGCAATGCATGTCTATAAAACTCTGGGATTATCAAGTCTGTCTAATCACAAGGTAGAGATTCTCTTCTCTTATTTGGGATCCCGAGGATAAAATAACACCATCTCACTGACTCTCCCGATCGAGGTGGACGGTGAATATTTTACTCCTCTAGACTCTGGGCACCTATAGAGAGTGTTTCTCGATAATTGGTAAAAATCTGCTAACCAATGTCACTCAACTATAGTCCACAGAATGTCTAATTCTTCTGGGCCTCTCTGCCCGCAAAACAAAGGAACTTAGCTCAATATGAATGCAATGCTAAACCAAAACTCATTCATCTAATTTGAGTAAAACAATTAAAATATACTTCAAAATAGCATGCAAGTATGTGATTTCTTTTTGGCACTCGAATTAATTCAAATTCGAGTTAATCGACACATTCATTCAATTGTCGTCTTCTTACCTTTCCAAGTTTGTCGAGGATACAAATCTGAAAATAACAACGAACTCAATCAATATCGAATTGAATCAAAACAAGCCAAGCAAGAAGTTAAATACTATACCGTCTTCAATTCTCGAGAAGATTCAACTCCCAAGTTCGATCCAAACCCGAATCTTTCAACTCAAATCTGAAATGTTGATCATACGGATTCGATATCAATCTACTAATTCAAACAAACCCGGAAATCAAACCGAATAAACAACCGATAATCCAAAACTCAATTTCGACGGCATAACGGCTATAAACGGCCAAACCAAGAATCATCAACATCAATATTCCTCCTCAATAAACACAAACCAACTCATTCCATCTTCCAATCCCATAAAACAACCAAAATCCAAACAAAACCCAAGACTCATTTTTGAAATTAAGCCAAAAAATTCATATAAAATCCAAACTTCATTCTTTTTCCAAACCGACTTCGAATACACGATCTATGCTAGCTCAAGCACAACATACCCGAAAATTATCCAATTCTGACAACCCAAAAAAATTCAAAGTTCGTGGATCGTAGCAAAGCTTACGTTAAAATGATGCCCTCGTTGCGGTGATCGCGAATCTCAACTCAAATCTGAAATCTGACGGTCGGATCGAGCGAATCGAACGAAGCAAAAGCTTGAGAAATCGTTCATGGCTTTCTCTCGGTTTGTGCTTGAGGGAGAGGGGAGGAAGAAGTGATGGGTGATGGAGGGAGGTAGGGTTGAATTAAAGAGATAAGTCAAGGCTTTGACTTGGTCCAAACCCATCAATTGCAACTCGGTCTCTGAAACTCCAAATTAAATCAATTCCATCTCGGCTCAACTAATTCCCATCAATTCAATTCTAATAATTAATAAATTCCACTAATCCCAAAATGATTAATTTCAGGGCCTTACAATTCTCCCCCTCTAAGAATCGAGTCCCCGAAATTAATGCAGTTCCATCTTACAAAAACAAGATACAGTTCGAAGACTGCTATAAAAATTCTTCTCTCAAAACAACTTTGAAATCGCGGTTCTAATCAAACTTCTCTTCTTGCACCGTTTCTTTAAATCCGTAATGGCTCAACGGCACAAACTCATCTGAAACAGTTCCGCTAAGAAGCTGCAGCTATATACGATCAACTCTGAATCGGTTTCCTCAAACAAAACTGGCGACACATCAATTTCTGTCCCAACATCAAGAAAATCTGCGAACTTGGCAACAAAAGACGTGAAGCACGTCGAGAATACCCGAAGAATACAGAAGAACAAAGTGATGGAAACAAGGAGAACTGAAGGAGTAAAAGTCGGTAGGCGAGATCACCTATCTCCTCTAGAATCTTAAAGGAACCCGTGAGTTCAACGACATAGTTCTCTCTCTCTTATCATAACTGTCACAGCCTCTAAAAGGAGGAATCTTCTGAATTACTCGGCCTCCCTGCACATAAGTACAGAGATCTGCGCCAGAATTCGACTATTTCGTTTGTCCTTCTTCTCAAGTTGTCTACATTCTAGACAGGAATTCTCCATCCGTCTATCGAACCTCGAATCACAACTGATCCCAAGTCAGGGAACTCAGAAAATCATCCCAATTCAATTGGGATTCTCATTTCCTCTCGTACAACTCATTTTAAAAAATTGATATCAAGATACTCATCTGATAGCTGTTGTACAGAAACCTCTCAAAAGATGAGAAATCCATCCAGCTAGTGCCACAATCAAGCACTACAGCTCAGCATATCCTCTTAAAGTCTATAACGCTTATTCTTGGATGTCCGTCGTTCTGAGGACAATAAACCAAGCTCAATTATAATCCAATAACAAAAGTTTCTCAAAGACTGAGTTCAAGATGAGAGTTAACTCAAAATCTCATTCCAAAAGGACAGACTTGACAAGTCAACTATCTGAAAATCCTCCTGACAACAATTCCAAACATACTGTCATGTCTGAAATCCATTCTGTACGGAAACAGAAGCCGACTACAGTTGTATCTCAATTATAGTCAGATAGCATCTCCAAATCAAACAGTTCTATACCTCCGTGACCACATGTCGAACGCTCCCAATTCCATTCTGCACGGATAAAATGGCGATAGAGTAAAACAATCTGAAACTCTTTCTGACCAACTTGTCAACATTGGGTCGAGTCAAGAGTTCATTCCATACGAAAAAACAGTAGCAGATTCTGTAATCGGTCTAATAGTTTAGCTGACTACTAATTTCCAGACGGATTGATAGCTTCGGAAAGGTAATCGTCGAAAATAATCTTCTTTACAATCTGACAATAGTTGTACCACGGACATTCGGTTCATTAATCCTCTGAAAATCTGTTTTCTGC
This sequence comes from Henckelia pumila, assembly GCF_033568475.1. Lineage (NCBI taxonomy): Eukaryota > Viridiplantae > Streptophyta > Magnoliopsida > Lamiales > Gesneriaceae > Henckelia > Henckelia pumila. The sequence goes on from NC_133122.1 coordinate 107,795,883, forward strand.
GCTATCTCCATCTTCTAAATCAATTCTGGTTCAGTACGGATAAAATAATTCTGATAGACTTCCTATGTGTTCCAGACTCTAAGTCAGGAGTACAACCCTCATCGGTCGGCGAAGTCAAGAATAGTAGATAAAATAAGAACAGAATCATCGGCTCAAGAGAATGACGATAGTAAATAAAATAATAGTAGATCATTATGTTCAAACTTCGGTTGCTGCATTGTAATACTTCAGATCAAACTGTAATTCACCATCATATCCAATTTGTACCTCAATCTCAAAATCAGTTCGGTTGCGAAACTCATACTCTGACTTCTCAGTTCAACAAAAAGACTTCGAAAATTTCACTGGAGATAAAGATGCCCGATCTAACATCAATAAGATCACTGTCAATTCAATAACACGAATCGGATGTTGAGTCTCGTACTGCTCCAGCTGCTACTATGACTGAGCTATCACAGACTTCCTCTAAATAAGAATACCTCCAGAATCTGGATAAGAAGATGCAATGCACTGAAGATTATCAGTACAGAGGAAATAAGAAATACTGGAGTTTGGATCGATCTCTTCTTCATGTCAAACAAACTGATCTCATAAGATTCGGTTCAGATTCAAGTGCATTATCTGGAGTTAGATGAGAAATCGACTCCATGGAGATAAGAATCTCTCGAAACCCTGCTATAGAACTCAAAATCTTCAATTCTCAGGTACAGATGTTGGATTGGTTTCAATCAAAACAGCTTCGGTCTTGCAATGATCACAAAAATTCCCGATCTAGAATTAAATGATCGAGAAAAGGACATCTCGATACAATCAAAATTCAGACTTCAATAGTAAAGCATGCCTCATCTCGGCACAAAATTCTGTAAGACCATTCTCCAATACTCTGTATGATCATCACTATTCTTCGAACAGAACCGAAAAGATTGATAAGAATTTCTAATTCCATCTAACTATCTCTGATATATTCAGTTCAAAAGATCTACAATACTGTAGACGAGTTTCTCTTCAAACGATACGACTATACTCCAAAGAAGTCATACCTCGATCCAATTCCAGTCTTCAATATTACTTTCCATCAAACTCTCAGCTGATGATATCTGATCTCAAGTCATTGCTGAATCTAACCTCATGACTCAGAGGTAATCCAGAAATCTCATCTGGATGATAACATCAACTCTCTAACCACTGGTTTATCAACCAAATCAGGCTAGTTTCTAGGACATCAGTTGAACAAGAGAATTCCTCCGCAAAATTCTGAAATCAGAAGGTCATTTGGCAGATTAACTAACAAGGAATCCTGGAATCGAGAATCCTTACCGAAGGATTTCCATTCGTCTATTGACTCGGATCGGAATCTGTCGACTTCCTGAAAAAAATCCACCGTAGTCTTGTACTTGATAAAGCAACTAACAACCAATCAAATCAAAATCTGATAACTGAAGTACTGTACTGCTCAGTTATAATCAAACCAAAATCTCAATCAAATCAGAATCTGAAGTACAATACTGTTCGGTTCCAACTTATCCCATCAATTCAAAGAATTGCGACTACGGATAATCAAAATTCAACAAACCGAGATGCATTAATAAATATCAATAAGAAGAAAGATAAGGTGTGTAACCGATCATATCAGAATAATAAGAGAAACCATACTCTACTGATTCCTGCAGTCGTCATCAGTGAGAACTAAGTCTGATCCTCGATAAGAGTGCAACTAGAATCTGTTGCCTCAAAGATTAATTCGTCATAAGGTTGAGTTCTCCAAGATTCTGTTATTGCGGCCGAAGGAGCAACTGAAGTGGCTTGCATCTCTGTCAGAGCTGACTACAAAAGGAATTCCTCTTCGAAGATCTCTCGATAATATCAAGATGACGAACTCTGGCATTGTGTCCGAGCTGATGACAGATCTGACGGCGTCTTCTGATCTCAAGGCACTGCTCACAGATTCATAAACTGCTTCTACTTCGATTAAAGATGATCCCTACGTTCCTCTGACTCTGTTCAAATGGTAAAAAGGAATATGTCGAAGAAATTCGGAGGAAAGCGGATTCCAAAAAGTGATCGAACCTTGATTCCCTAATGCTCTCTTCTTCAAATTCTACCAACTTTTAACAATCCTCTAAGTTGGTACCACACTAACCAAATTCTCCGGTCATCTGTGTAGTTCAGAGAATCACCCAACTGATCGATCTCTTCTATTCGACTCCCGCATCCAACAGCATTCTAGGTACTCTTCAAAATCGGTAACCTAAACGACCAAAACTTTCTCGGTAGAACTCCCATCGATGTTAGAGTGACCTCTAACAGTGAAGTAGTGGTACGGTCTAGATCAGTTGAAGGAGTTACTGCTGATTGTCGTCTGCTAAAATTCTTTAGGAGGAAATTCTGATATTCAGTAAGAAAAGGATACCAAATCTTCATCTCAAAATTCGGTGTTCCACATCTCTGTTCGATAAGTTCGTTCAACTACAAATCATTGAATTTCGGTTCTCAATCAAATTCTAATTCTCATCGCAAACAATCTCTGATCTGCTAGCTCAAGCAGATGGTGGAACTCGTGTCCGAAATAAAAAAATACAGTTCATATTTCAAGTAATTCATGCTTTAAATTTTAAATCACATAATCATGTAATTTTAAGTAACTTACAAATAATAAAGCATGCTTCCAATCAAATCAAGTAATCGTGATTCGAAAATTAAATCACAACTCATGTATCTCAATTAATTTAAGAATCAATAAATCATGCTCGCAAGTATTTAAATAGTCATTTAAATAAATCAATCACATGCGAGAATTCAATTCATGCGGACTCAATCTATCCCGCTCGCTCTAATTCAATTCCAAGAATCTTATCGCTCTGATACCACTTAATGTGAGACCCCATTTCTAATCATCTAATCTCGAATAATTAAACACAATCAATCATGAAGATCCGCGGAAAAATTGAATCAAATTATTATAATTTTTTTTTAAAGGATTTCCTCGCGCCCGCGCGAGCTTTCTCCTCGCGCGCGCGCAGGCAAAAGGTCCAGAGGCTCACGGAAGTGCTCGCGCCCGCGCGAGGGGAGTGCTCGCACGCGCGCGGGCAAAATTTTCAGGGCCCTCTCAAAACATGTATATCAAGTAATATATCGAAACAAGATATATTCATACAAGACAAGCAATTTCAAAAGCATTTCTAAACTCAATTCAATTGCATAAAATGAAATGCATGTCTTTAAAACTCTGGGATTATCAAGTCTATCTAATCACAGGGTAGAGATTCTCTTCTCTTATTTGGGATCCGGATGATAAAATAACACCATCTCACCGACTCTCCCGATCGAGGTGGATGGTGAATATTTTACTCCTCTAGACTCTGGGCACCTATAGAGAGTGTTTCTTGACAATTTGTAAAAATCTGCTAACCAATGTCACTCAACTATAGTCCACAGAACGTCTAATTCTTCTGGGCCTCTCTGTCTGCAAAACAAAGGAACTTAGCTCAATATGAATGCAATGCTAAACCAAAACTCATTCATCTAATTTGAGTAAAACAATTAACATATACTTCAAAATAACATGCAAGTATGTGATTTCTTTTGGGCACTCGAATTAATTCAAATTCGAGTTAATCGACCCATTCATTCAATTTTCGTCTTCTTACCTTTCCAAGTTCGTCGAGGATTCAAATCTGAAAATAACAACGAACTCAATCAATATCGAATTGAATCAAAACAAGCCAAGCAAGAAGTTAAATACTATACCGTCTTCAATTCTTGAGACGATTCAACTCCCAAGTTTGATCCAAACCCGAATCTTTCAACTCAAATCTGAAATGTTGATCATACGGATTTGATATCAATCTACTAATTCAAACAAACCCGGAAATCAAACCAAATAAACAACCGATAATCCAAAACTCGATTTCGACGGCATAACGGCTATAAACGGCCAAACCAAAAATCATCAACATCAATATTCCTCCTCAATAAACACAAACCAACTCATTCCATCTTCCAATCCCATAAAACAACCAAAATCCAAACAAAACCCAAGACTCATTTTCGAAATTCAGCCTAAAAATTCATATAAAATCCAAACTTCGTTTTTTTTTCAAACCGACTTCGAATACACGATCTATGCTAGCTCAAGCACAACATACCCGAAAATTATCAAATTCTGACAACCCAACAAAATTCAAAGTTTGTGGATCATAGCAAAGCTTACGTTAAAACGATGCCCTCGTTGCGGTGATCGCGAATCTCAACTCGAATCTAAAATATGACGGTCAGATCGAGCGAATCGAACGAAGCAAAAGCTTGAGAAATTGTTCATGGCTTTCTCTCGGTTTGTGCGAGAGGGAGAGGGGAGGAAGAAGTGATAGGTGATGGAGGGAGGTAGGGTAGAATTAAAGAGATAAGTCAAGGCTTTGACTTGGCCTAAACCCATCAATTGCAACTCGGTCCCTGAAACTCCAAATTAAATCAATTCCATCTCGGCTCAACTAATTCCCATCAATTAAATTCTAATAATTAATAAATTCCACTAATCCCAAAATGATTAATTTCAGGGCCTTACAGGTTGAAGGAACACTTCCTCTCTCTTCTCAACCACAATGTCTTGTTGCCTCGAAGATTGATTCATCATCTGATTAAATTCCAATAGATTCTGTATTTGTGGCCGAAAGTAGTGAACTGAAACGGCTTGCATCTCTGTCGGAGCTAAAAACATAAAGAATTACTCTTCAGAGATCTCTCGATAATATGTTGATGGCGAACTCTAGCATAGTGTCTGGGTTGATGAGAGACCTGAAAGCTTCTTCGGATCTCAAGGCACTGCTCAAACTCTTCAGTGAGACAATTCTGATAATTCTAGATGATAGGGACACAATCATCTCTATCTCAAAAATTCGTGCCCAAAAATATTTGTTCGATAAGCTCATTCTACACCAAAGGTGTTGAATTTCGGATCTTAATCTGATTATCATTCGCATCTCAAACAACCTCAGTACTGCTTGCTCAAGCAATAGGAATTCGGTTCCAAGATGAAATACAGTTCATATCTCAAATAATTCATGCTTTACAAATCAAATCACAAAATCATGTAATTCAAAAAATTCTCAATTAATAAAGCATGCTCACATGGTATTTAAATAAAACAATTTAAATAACTCAATCACAAGCGTGAATTCAATTCATGCGAACTCGATCTACCCCGCTCGCTTCTAAATTCTGTAGCGACCCGACCCGGATCCACTACCTAATCAGAGTTAAGAGCATAATTGAGCATGCATTAAATAAAATCGCTGCGGAAGACTAAATACAAGTAGACTGGCAGAATACAACCGGCTAATCAAACTGGATTTATACAACCCAATCGAATTACTTTAAATAAAACCTACAGCTAATCCTGCTGTCTTCAAGGTTACTGGCTACTCCAGGCTCCTGGTGCTAAATCCTGTACCTACACCTGCCCCATCGAATGGGGTATCCAGATACACAGAAAATACTGGACGTGAGCTCTAAGCTCAATACGAAAGCACGGATAAACATACAAATATGATGCATGCAAATGACCGGGTATCCATATCTGGGATAACTGTATACAAACTGCTCAAACTGGCGCCTGGGATATAAGCTCGTCACATCGGGGTAGCTAACCACTGTGTGCGACCACTCATTCCCGAATCCCGGACGCGGACCGCGGAGTCCTCGAGGTATCAGTACCTAAGGGTACTCGATATCAAACGTCCTAACAGGGCTGAGCAACCCTAACTGGCTCATCTCGAAAGATATATAGATGTACAGGCACAAGATGATATGCACATGCCGCATAACAATAATAACATGCAAACACATAAATGCAACATATAAGCATGCATATCCACTGGCAATCTCAGTCAGTACTTACGTACCTTTCTAAGGCAGTCCTAGTAGTCCCACTCTAGGTTCCAAGCCTATCATCAAGTCTACAATGCAAATACCCATGCATCAAACAATAAGCTCTAAAAGCCTTAACTAAGCTATTGCATACTCCTAAATAATTTAAGGAGACCATAGCTATACCTGCGTCCGTCGTCAGCCCACTGATGGCGACCATCCCGCAACTAGGGCACTCCCCTGCTGCGAATCCACAGCCTCGAACACGGCTCTACAACATGAGCACTGCTCCGCTACTATGTCAGACACTGTCTGACTATACTAAAACAAATACCCTACTCCAACTCTAAAATAAGAGTACCAAAAGCCCTTAAATAGGACCACGAGGGCGAAGGATAGAATTCGGAATTGGCAAGAAATGAATGCCTCGGATCTTATATTTATAGGCATCGATCGGAACCTCCGATCCTCGATCGGAACGTTCGATCCTGCCATCGGAGATTCCGAACATCCTTATCTGCCACATGTCAAAATATCACTGGTTGACTTCGGATAGGGCTATCGGAGCTTCCGATCCCGATCGGAGTTTCCAATCCTGGCACACGTCATGCATGACGTAATATCGATCGGAGCTTCCGATCCTGATCGGAGCTTCCGATCTCACCTTCAGATCTTCCTATCCTCAGATACCAAATTGGTTTAATTAACATAATTAAAATAGACAAAACATGCAAATCAGTTAATATATCAACTCGCGATATACAAACATGAACAATGCAATTCAAAGAGACTCAAATATGAAATGTATGTCTTTAAAATTTGAGATTATCAAGTCTGGATAATCAAAAGGTAAAGATTCTCTGCTCTTTTTTGGATCCCGAAGACAAAATATCACCAACACACCGACTCTCCCGCTAGAGGTGGACTGTGCATATTTTACTCCCCTAGACTCTGGACATCTATAGAGAGTGTTTCTCGACAATTGGTTAAAATTCTGTTCACCAATGTCACTCAACTATAGTCCACAGAACATCTAACTCTTCTGGGCCTTTCTTGCCCATAAACAAAGGTAATTGGCTCAATATGAATGCAATGCAATTCATAACACATTAAACTAAATTCAAGTAAAACAAATAACATGCAAGTATGTGATTCTTCGGAACACTTGAATCAATTCGGATTCGAGTTACTCGTTCCATTCTAGCTCAAAAGGCTCAATCAAACATCATTCGATTCAAGTCAAAGAATAAAATAACCTCGATACCAAACTTTGATCAATTCTTCAATGATTCGAATTCTGTCAATTCTGGACTCCACGATCTGCAACTGAATCTGAAAGGAGATATAAAAGAATTCCTATGTCAAACCATTCAACTCAATTCCAACTCCTAAATCCAAAATCTCATCAATATAAACGATTGATATTCCAAAACTCAAACTGGCGGTGTAACGGATATATTCTGATCAATCCAAAATCATAGACATCAGTATACATAACGAATACACTCAAACCAAACAAATCTCAAAACCAAAATTCTCAAAAATCGTCTAAAAATTCATAACTAATCCAAACGACGCTCTATCTCAAAACCGACAGAGAATAAACGATACATGCTAGCTCGTGCATGACATATCCGAATTCAAAAAAATTCTGACAACATCTGATATGAATCTAGAAAGCACTCTAAGATTCATATTATTCCAAGATTTCTTCCGTGATTTACATTCGAGAGTTGAAGGGTTTGGAATTATTGGGAATCAAGTTGGAGTACTTGAAGATCAATTTGTAGGATGTTATAATGCTATTGAAGGCCAAAAAGATCAAAAAAATGAAAGATTTTCACGACAGGACAGCGCTTCAAATCTGGCGCTCCAGCGCCCAAACTTCGTAATTTTGCAACGTCCCTGTGCTAGTCCATCGGAGCTCCAGCGCTATGTGCCAAGCGCTCCAGCGCTACCGCTATTACACACAGTATGGCATGTAGTGTGTGTTTTCGGATTTTTTAGTATTTTTTATATTTTTTTCTATTTTTTAGTTTTCTAAACATACTAGGAAACTTTTTGAAGATATCGTTGATATCTTTAGATATATTTTGTATTATTTTGTGTTATCTTTTATTATTTTGTATTTGTATTATAAATACAACATAAACATTCATTATTCAATACAATTAAGAATTCAAATTCAGTTTATACACAAATTATTGAAATTCTCTCTAGAATTTTATACAAAGCTTTGCTTTGGCTTTTCAAATCAAACTTTCTTAGTTTAATTACTTGGAAGTGTTTGTCGATTGTTTCTAACTGAATATTTTCAGATACAAGTTATCTGAAGGTTTTCTTTGGTTTCAATTGTTGTGATTTATGTTGTTAATCGTCCCGTCGATTAAAGGTTAAAATCCAAAAATCCTATCAATTTTACTTGTTTCAAAGATTGGGCAAAACTTTGGATCTTTTGTTTATTGATTAGAGGATGCGATTCAAATTGTAATCGTGTTTGCTAATCTTACACATCAAGATTCATATCAACATCCCAAAATCGAAGTGAACTGGATCGAAGGAAAACTTACGGCATAACGGAGCTCTCGCAGCCGTGATCTCGAATCTGCCTTCAAAATGAAATTCTATCGGACGGATCGAGCTCGGGATGAAATCCCAAGAGCTTGAGAGGCGTTAATGGCAGTTTGGAGCATTGGAGGAGAAAGTGAATGGAGTGAAGGAGAACTTAAAGGGGCTTAAATATCTAACAATCTCCAAATTTGAATTTTAGTCCCTAAAATTTTTGAAAATTGCAAAATAGCCCCTCATCAAAATCAAATCGATCCTCGAATTTTATAATCTATGATTATCTCAATAAACTCAATTAAGATAATTTTGGGGAGTTACACATAAACACACACATAAAATAATATGAATGCTCACAAAATAGACATAAAAATAACACGAAATAATGCACACAAAATGCACTTATCAACACCCTCATACTTAAACCTTGCTCGCCCACGAGCAAGAAATGCAAAAAACAATATGCAAACAACGACATAAGTAAGAATGAATCATGAACAACATAGACTCCGATAAGTTTCAACTTCAACAACTAAAAACCACAAAAAACTTCTGATTGACCATAATACACTGTCGGTTTAACGTAAACGTGTGTGTGTGCCATGTTATTCTAGTTTCATGCAACTTCAAAAGAATATGTCCTAAGAATGCGTAGCGACCTATGACAATTCAGTGCAAGTGTCACAATCCAGCACTCCTTCATCCCAACAATCCCAAACAAAAACATGCACTTTCTTGAGATTAATTACGCACCGCCGGATTTTGCACCGGGTTTTTCTTAAGCTCCAATAATTACCCTCAAACTTAGCTATAACTAAAATAGAATTCGAATTTCAATCCCCTCATCTATAGCTCGGATGGAGCTACAATACCATTCAACCCGAAACTTAGCCATGGAAAATTAATTATGATTTCAATCATTTTCCAAGCCCGGATGGAATTGTCATTTTAAAATTTCAATTTTTTAACCCCATGGAACCCGCATACTTATTCAAGAACAAGGGATTAGGATTTCAATCCCTTGCTCGTAACCCGGATGGAGTTAAATTTAGTTTCAACCAAAAATTTTCAAAAACTTTTGTACGCCCAAGATCATATCTGATGCCCCAAAAATTAATTACCGAATTAATTAGCGATTGAAATAATTTTTGAGTTTATGAAATAATTATTATTACTAATGAGATTATACAGTGTATTTACAAAAGACATGTGTCAATTAATCAATGAGTTTGATTATTTTTAGAGATCTGGAATTTTTGGCATTTTGAAATAATTATTGAGATATTGAAATAAAAATAATTATTTATGCCAGATAAATTAATTGTGGAAACCTCGGGCTCGTCTACTTTAATCCAATGACTCAACACAAAGCATTAGAACTAAGCACAAGTAATACAAAAGAAATAAATAATTTTTTAAAAAAAATGGACTCTCCGCTCGATCGGTTAAAATTGACCGATCGAGCGGCCAAGAAATCCCAAACTCTCGGGTTTGACATTTCACATTCACTGCTCGATCGGTCAAATTGCACCGATCGAGCGGCACAGATTTCTTTGTGCTCTTGTGTTGTTCTTTGCTAGTCCCTTGCTATCTAATAACATGTAATTAAATGTAAACAAGGCTAAACATACTAGAACAACATGTATAAGATACATGACAACTTTATTCAAAAGCCAAGCTTACAAGATACTACAAATATTCAATCTAACTCCATGTTTACATCCACTAGGTTTATACAAACCACAACCAACACATGCTATAAACATTAACTCAAGTTATTGGTAGCACTTTTACATTCTTAGCCCGGAACGCCATTTCTCTAACTTCCAATCGCTCAAGACCTTCTATGACTCGGCACTGCATCCTCTGTTGTAATACACACACAACACAAAACAACATACGGATAAAACGGTAAGTATAAAACTTAGTATAAAACAATGAAATCATATATTAAAACATAAATAGCAAGTTTCATGCATTTCAATCTAAAATACAACTTCTATACCGCAAATAGTTAGCTACACAATAAAAATTCAAAGCCTAATGAACGACTCGATTTAGATGCTAAAACGCATCACTCATCATCAGGCTCAAACTCATCACTGATGCTATAACCGAAGTCGGTATATCAATGATAAATACTCGTCATTGATATTTGATATCGAAGTTTATAACTCATAGACGATATCATCAAGTCTTAAAGAAATGTTAGGCTCACATATATAATAAGATGGCATAACCAAAATCATCCTATCTTAGCTCAACAAGCCTAACCAACAATATAAACATGTATGTCAAGTAATGTGTGATTTAAGGGAATCGAGAAGGTAAACTCGTCTCGACGAACATCCCCAACTTGATCATCGTCGTATTATACCTTAGTCTTGATAAGGAATGAGCTAGATCCACAAGCTACAAAATAGACAATTGCAATCACAATTCTGCTCAAGATAAACTCAAGTATCAAAGTCTAAAGCTCACCAACTTTGATCAAATCTCTCCCGGTTCGACACCAAAACTCCAAAAGACGTTTTCCTTTTGATTAAATCTAAAATGAATGGTATTCAAGGCCATAACATCAGCAAGAATTCATTTATACCACAGCTCAATCATAAGGATTCATAGTCTATCAATTTCGCAAACCGACGGCGTAACGGTAACAAAATCGGTACTTCTAACAACCATATAAGTCTCATATACATATCATACCAAACAAATATCATCAAAACCCAGCCAAATGAGATAGCATAATTTTTTAATAAAATCTGGAAATTCATATTAATTTCAAACAACGTCCGTTCTTCGGTCCGACTTCGATACAATCACTCATACAAGCTCAAGAACGCATAGCCATAATCGAATTCCAAGTTCTCCCAATAGCATATTTTTCAAAACATACAGAATGAAGATAATAATTACATCACAACGAAGCTCTTGTTGCGAGGATTCCAAAACCGTGCTCAGAATTTTTTTCGGGCAGACGGATCTTGAAATAATGAAGATTAAGATCAAATTTAGACAAAGAAAATGAAGTCTTGGTTTTGCTGTTGAAGAAAAAGATACATCTGATGCAAATCCATGTACATACACGTATGTATACATAAGATTCCAAGTGTCCCACTAAAATATAGAAAATTACACTTTGGCCCTTAAAATTTCCACTATTTGCAATTCAGTCCTTACGAAAACTTTTAATTCAATTTCAATCCTAAATAATTTAAGAATATTAGAATTTGAATCTAAACTCTAAAAATTCTCAAATTAAATATACTCAAATTAAAACTAAATAATCTCGGGCCTTACAATTCTCCCCTACCAAGGTATGATTTCTTCCTCGAAATCGCATGCAATCTGAACACACACAAGATAATAAGATAGCAGAAATACTGAATAAGAACTCACATCAGTGAAATAGCTCTGGATAACGCTATCTCATATCATGTTCTATCTCCCAAGTAGCTTCTTCAATACCGTGTCTACTCCATTGCACTTTCACAAGTGGAATTGATTTGTTTCTGAGCTGCCTTTTCTTATGATTGTTGTGAAAATTCCTCGCAAGCGTACGAGTGTCAACTTTTAATATAGTGATAAAATCAGATATCGATCCCACAGGGAGTAATTTGAAAATAATCAGTTCTTGTAATTAAAATAGTCTAAACTTTATTTAAAAAATAAATATTTTAGAAATTTGCAATAAATAAAAATAATCATGATGTTTTTGATAGCACGCATACGACATGCAGAAATAATCAATCAGAGAATAATGGTCTAGAGGTATAGATTTCACCTGGTTTCAACAACAATCAATCCTAATTAATTAAGTTTCATGAATTCCAGTCAATTAATAGACAATAACACTTAAGTTTATTATTTCCCTCTCCCGAGCAACAAATAATTTTTATCAATTACAATTCAATTCCAATATCCCTATTGAGAATTTACTTGCAGTGATCTATCACAAAACAATGTTCTTTTTAAAAGCTCTAATAAAATTATACACTCTCCCGAGCTGTATAAATAATTAACAATGTATTTTCTATTTGTCCTATTCAAAATCTCCTCTCCCGAGTGCCAAATTTCAAATAAATATAACAAATCAATTATTGATCAGATAATTGAAAAGACAATCAATTCTAGAAAAAAAAATTAATCTTGAAGAAACTCAATTCAATAAAATCAAAAATTCATGAAAGTGTCTACACCAGGTTCCATCCGACCTCTAGACTCTAAAAAATTAGTTCATAATAAAATTTTGAATAAAACAAAACATATTCAAAAATCCAAACATAAATTCAGAATTAAAATAAAAGATAAGAAACAAATCCGTCGATGTGATGCCGTGTCCAGACTATCGAACTCCGTCTTCGTTCTTCACGTAAGCACAGAATTTCCTTCAGAATAATCCCACAATCACGTCCAGAAATCTTTCTCTGATATGTACGTGTATTGTGTGTGGCGGCCTCCCCCCATTGCACTCAGAAATCTTCTTTTTAAATGGTCTTCAAAAATCCCATCAAAAAGCCCGTAAAAATACAAAAGTTTCCTTTCCGGATAAAATTCTAAATTCAAAAATCTCTTCAAGGCGGGCGCGCATAGGCTACTGATTTCACTTTCTCACGCCTTCACAATGTAGCGCGTTAGCTCTTCACTTAGCGGTTAAGGCAAGCGCTGATCTTTTAAAGGCCCAATAAGAAAGACCAATTGCTTTACCCATTTCTTTCTTCTCATGTTCTTCTTTTCTTTTTACTTTTTATTTTATTTTCTTTTCTCCTTCTTTAATTCTTCTTTTCCACAAATTCTCATTTTCTTCTCTTTTCCAAATAAATCTCCATAATCTCCTACAAACACAAAAACAACAAAACTCAGGCATAAATCTGCTCGAAACAAATATTTAATAATTAAAATCATATATAAATTAAGTGTATAAAATACACTTATCAAATACCCCCAAACTTAGACTTTTGCTAGTCCCGAGCAAAACTAATAAATTCCAAACTCAAATCATCAACAACCAACAAGAATAGTCAAGAAATATTATGGAGCAATGGCATCAGCAATGATTTCAAAGAATGTTCAAATCAAATCATATCCAACCTACTAACACTTGAAAGTTTTAACCAATAACAAAATAACCTCATAAACTTACAATCTCTGCAACTCACGTTCAAAACACTCTTATCCAAATTCAATTCAAACATTCATAGATCATGAGGACTTTTCAGGGTAGCAAGGATCAAATATACGAATATTTATCAAAAACACACAATTAGGTAAATGCAACGAATAATAGTGTGTGCATGTTTCAATCAAAATTTATAATCATTAAAAGTATCAATCAACAGTCCATAGGCTAAATTCTCGCAACTCTTCTCCACTAGTATATTGGGCAACTGAGACTCGGTCAATAGGACTTAATCAGCTTATAACGTAGGGCCTGGCTCATGGCTACAAATGAAGGATAAAGAATTCAAAATAATGAGTAATTTATATTTATGCTCAATCTAACTTCAACTCCTTTTCATTCACATTTTCACACTTATTTTTCACTTCACTTAATTCATTCAATTTTTTTTTCTTCATTCTTCATCTTTCACAACCTTTTTCAACACAATTTTTTTTTCTTTTTTTTCTACTACCTCTTTTCATCTTTTCAATTCATCCACCACACCATTCCATTTTTCACAAATAAAACTTGGAGCATATAAAATTTTAGCATTCAAATTGCTCCCTTAAATGTAGGAATTAGTGTTTAGGCTATTCAGGTAGTCAATGTAGGACCTTGAAATAATGACGAATGAGGGTTTTATCACACATTTACACGCATGTCATTCGATTTTCAATAAGGCTCAAACAAGGTACTAGAGAGAACATATATAAATAGGTAGCTTGAAAGTCTCAAACGAATTCAGAAAATCGCCTAAATCATTCATAATCACAGTTGTGCCCATATTGCGCCTCGAAGAGTATCCGAACTAGTTCTAGACAAGTCTCGATCCACAATTAATTCATAAAAATTTCAATCAGTGCAAAAAAGATAATCATCAGCAGTAAACGATGATTTTCAACAAAAATTTCAGATTTTTCTATACCTCAATGTACTCATATACGTGTAGGCTCAAATGGGCAACTAAGGATAAATAAATGCAATAAAAATCAGGCCCAAAAATTCAAACAATGCCTCAATCATTTCTATGTTTGTATGTCTCAAAAATCAGATTCAAGCATTAATCACAGAGTATATAGGAAATTGTTCATCTAATTGGTTCCATTTTTTCAAAATTATTTGTCAAATAGGTAGACAATCATGGATTTCAGTTATAGCACAAAAAAAAAATTTCATCAGCCATGCATCCAATTCTTTCTCGACTTCTTTTTAACTCAACTCAACAAATAAACTCAACAAAAAAATTTATCTATGACGCACACAGTAAAACTCAACTACAATATCAACCAACCAACTAATTCAAACACTGATTCACCCCCCCCCCCCAAACTTAATGTAATCATTGTCCCTAATAATTAAAAAAAATAAAAATAAAAAGAACACGGGACTCATACCTTCAACACCGAGCATCAGTACTCGGCATTATCATCCTCCATGAGAAAAAAATTCTAGCATGTATAACACCATAAAATAAACCATCATGGAACATGAACATGCATAGTAACCTGAAAAAAATACATGCACCCGATACACACACGATAAGAGACAACAGTAAAGCCCAAAAGTAATTAAGATACAAAGCTTAATGTATAAGGGAAGAAGGAAGAGGGCAAGTCATGGCGAGCTTCAGATGCAAATTCGCAATGAAGAAGAGCCTTTGAGATGCATGGATCACAAGGCTGTGCTAGGGAATTTCTTGAGCTGTTGGGGAGGGCGCGATTGCGCTTGATATGGTGCTAACCAAGAGCGCACATGAGGAAGTATAAGGCTGCGCGTTTGCTCTCCGAGAGACACTGATGGGAGCTGGTAAGGCTCTTGGAAAGAGTAGTTGGGATGTTTGTGCACATGGTTGTGGAGTTGGATATGGTGGAGCGCAGATGATGGATGGGGATGCGAGATAGCGCAGGTGGGAGGGCTACTGGGGAGCGCGATAGCGCTCATGGAGGGCGCTAATGGAAAGGGTTGGAGCACGATAGCGCTATTGGTTACGCGGTTGGGGATATGTGAGGCGCGATAGCGCTTAGGTAGGCACCAATTGTTTGCACTTTTGCGCTAGTTCTTGCGCTGTTGGGCTTGCATCAATGGGTAGAGGAGCGGCGGGCGCGCTAAAAGGATGGGCGGGCGCGCATGAGCTGCTGCCAGAATTCCTATACACCTGAAAATTTAAAAAAAAAATTATTTTAAGCTCCAAAATTCCCAACAATGCATTTAAAAAAACAAAAATTAACTAAAGAACAAATAAAAAATTAAAGCAGAAATTGAATAAAAATAGAAAAGAAATAAAAATAAAATAAAACAAAAAATTTGGGTTGCCTCCCAAAAAGCGCTTGGTTTAGAGTCGTCATCCCGACTTTCACCGGTGTTAAGTCTTCCCTTTCTCTATATTTCACCAAATAAATTCCACGAACAGTCTTTTAAATTTCGCTCTCTTTTTTGTGGCGTACTTCGTTGGTAAATTCGGCGCTTCCAGCTTCTCAACCGGCTCAATCAAGCACAATTCCTCGATTGGTGGGCTAGGTATCTTCGTGAATAATTTAAAAATCACTCGTTCGCACTCCACACCCATCGACAATTCCCCTTTCTTCACTTCAATTTTGGCATCCGCTGTGGCCAAGAATGGTCTCCCAAAGATAAGTGGAGCACCATGATCTGCGCTAATGTCCAAAATTACAAAATCCGCTGGGAATATGAATTTATCCACCTTGACTAGCACATCTTCAACAATACCCAATGGATATGTGATGCTTCTATCCGCTAATTGCAATGAAATCATAGTCGATTTCATCTCTCCCAACTTCAAGGCCCTTTAAATAGACAACAACATTAAATTAATACTGGCCCCTAAATCACATAGTGCAGTAGTAAAATGAGAACCACCAATAGAACAAGGAATAGTAAAACTCCCTGGATCTTTCAGCTTTTTTGGCATTTTCTTTTGTAGCACCGTACTGCACTCTTCAGTTAGATTCACCACCTCGTTCTCTAGAAGTCTCCTTTTCTTGGACATCATCTCCTTGATGAACTTTGCATAATTTGGCATTTACTCCAAAGCATCAGCAAAGGGGATGTTGATGTCAATTTTCTTGAAAATCTCCAAAAACTTGGAGAACTGCTCATCTTAAGCTTTCTTCTTGAACCTCTGCGGGTAGGGCAGTGGAGGATTGTACATCGGTTTCGGCTCAGGTTCAGGTTCAATCTCTTTCTCCTTGATTTCCTTCTCTCCAACTACAGCTTTTTCCGTCCCTTTAGTTGGCTGAATTTCTTCTCTATCCACTTGCTTCTCACTCCTCAACATGATAGCATTGCACTGCTCCTTGGGATTTACCTCTGTGTTGCTCGGGAAATGGCCTCTATTATTATCCTTTAGTGCGTTTGCCAACGCCCTATGCTAGTCTCCATAGATTGAAGTACAACACCCATGTTGGCCATGTGCGTCTCCAAGCTGTCAAGGCGAGGCTCAGTTCTCGCCATCCTCTTACCTGATTCCTGCACAAAGTTACTAACAACGTCCTCCAAAAATGGCTTACCCTCACCCTTAATTGTGTTTTATCCCGAAGGAGGATTCAACACATGGTTATTGTTAGCATAAGAAAAATTTTCATGATTACGCATACTAGGGTGATAAGTATTAGGAATAGGATTACCTCTGTGAGCTCCATAACCTCGATAGCCATTAGGATTGATATAATTCACTTCTTCTGGGGTATATGATCCTTCAACTCCAGTTGAATCTTATTAAAAAAAGCTACCTGTATAGTCAGTGTAGATAATTGAGCGGTGATTGATGTGATAGGATCCACGGCATACACTCCAGCTGGCTTCTTGAATCCCATACGCTCAGATGGCCATTGAAAACTATTGACCGTCATCTGCTCCAGCATATCATAGGCCTGCACATGGTCCTTAGCAAAAATGGTACCTCCAGCCGCAGAATCCACATTCATCCTCGTAGGCGCATTCAGTCCATTGTAAAACCACTCGATCTGTTCCCAATCTGCAAAATTGTGGTTAGGACAACGTCTAAGTTTCTTTGTACCTTTCCCACGCCTCGTATAGCTGTTCAGTGTCCATCTGCCGGAAGGTACTGATCTCTATCTTCAGCAGGGTGGACTAGGCAGGTAGAAAATATTTAGCAAGAAATTTTTCTGCCATCCCCTCCCAAGTAGTGATGCTTCCAAACGGCAGTGATTGCAACCAACTCCTTGCTTGATCCCTGAGAGAAAAAGGAAACAAGCGTAAACGAATAATATCCTTAGATACACCATTAATTTTTACCGTATCGGTTATCTCCAGGAAAGTGCGTAGGTGTAGGTGAGGATCAGCAGTGGCGCTCCAATTAAATTGGTTATGTTGAACCATGTTGATCAAGGCCGGCTTTAGCTCAAAATTGTTTGCATTGATAGTTCCTCGAGCGATTCCAGAATAGTGAGCATGGATTACTGGCCTGAAGTGATCTCTAATTGGCACCAGGGGATCTTGTTGTGCTTCTTGTTCAGCCATTCTCACAATTTCTTCTCTTCTAATTCATCTTAAAGCCCGTGCAGTGCGCTCGATCTCCGGATCAACCAGTAAAGAATTCTCACTTTGAGATCGTCGCATAGACTGCAATTAAAATAAGAAGAAATCAATTAGTAAATTAAAATAAAAAAAAACTCTAAATTAAAATCTAGACTAATTGGTAACAAGACTAAAAAATAATCAAAATTTACTCCCCAGCAATGGCGCCAAAAACTTGTTGTGAAAATTCCTCGCAAGCGTACGAGTGTCAAGTTTTAATATAGTGATAAAATCAGATATCGATCCCACAGGAAGTAATTTGAAAATAATCAGTGCTTGTAATTAAAATAGTCTAAACTTTATCTAGAAAATCAATATTTTAGAAATTTGCAATAAATAAAAATAATCAGGATTTTTTTTATAGTATGCACACAACTTGCAGAAATAATCAATCAGAGAATAATGGTTTAGAGGTATAGATTTCACCTGATTTCAACAACAATCAATCCTAATTAATTTAGTTTCATGAATTCTAGTCAATTAATAACCAAGAACACTTAAGTTTATTATTTTCCTCTCCTGAGCAACCAATAATTTTTATCAACTACAAATTCAATTCCAATATCCCTATTAAGAATATACTTGCAGTGATCTATCACAAAACAATGTTCTTTTTAAAAGCTCTGTTAAAATTATACACTCTCCCGAGCTGTATAAATAATTAACAGTGTATTTTCTATTTGTCCTATTCAAAATCTCCTCTCCCGTGCGCCAGATTTCAAATAAATATAACAAATAAATTATTGATCAGATAATTGAAAAGACAATCAATTCTAGAAAAAACAATTAATCTAGAAGAAACTCAATTCAATAAAATCAAAAATTCATGAAAGCGTCTACACTAGGTTCCATCCGACCTCTAGACTCTAAAAAATTAGTTCATAATAAAATTCTGAATAAAACAAAACATATTCAAAAATCCAAACATAAATTCAGAATTAAAATAAAAGATAAGAAACAAATCCGTCGATGCGATGCCGTGTCCGGAATATCGAACTCCATTTTCGTTCTTCACGTAAGCACATAATTTCCTTCAGAATAATCCCACGATCATGTCCAGAAATCTTTCTCTGATATGTACGTGTATTGTGTGTGGCAGCCTCCCCCCATTGCACTCAGAAATCTCCTTTTTAAATCGTCCTCAAAAAGCCCATCAAAAAGCCCGTAAAAATACAAAAGTTTCCTTTCCGGATAAAATTCTAAATTCAGAAATCTCTTCAAGGCGGGCGCTCCATGGAATGCGCGGGCGCGCATAGGCTACTGATTTCACTTTCTCACGCCTTCACAATGTAGCGCGTTAGCTCTTCACTTAGCGCTTAAGGCAAGCGCTGATCTTTTAAAGGCCCAATAAGAAAGCCCAATTGCTTTACCCGTTTCTTTCTTCTCATGTTCTTCTTTTCTTTTTCCTTTTTATTTTCTTTTCTTTTCTCCTTCTTTAATTCTTCTTTTCCACAAATTCTCATTTT
Organism: Henckelia pumila; assembly: GCF_033568475.1. NCBI lineage: Eukaryota > Viridiplantae > Streptophyta > Magnoliopsida > Lamiales > Gesneriaceae > Henckelia > Henckelia pumila. Next base: position 107,815,497 of record NC_133122.1, read on the forward strand.
CTTCTCTTTTCCAAATAAATCTCCATAATCTCCTACAAACACAAAAACAACAAAACCCTGGCATAAATCTGCTCGAAACAAATATTTAACAATTAAAATCATATATAAATTAAGTGTATAAAATACACTTATCAAATACCCCCAAACTTAGACTTTTGCTAGTCCCGAGCAAAACTAATAAATTCCAAACTCAAATCATCAACAACCAACAAGAATAGTCAAGAAATATTATGGATCCTCCGATCATTACTTCGGATTGTCCGAACACGATCGAACCTTTCGATCTTTACTTCGGGTCCTCCGAAGTCCCATCAGTGATTTCATCCATGACATCACCTTGCTGACGTAATTGATGATGTAAGCCTAAACCCTGTTCGGGTCCTCCGATCCCACCGACGGAGCCTCCGATCCTCTTCGGATCCTGCAATAAATTGGCGATAATACCCGGCTAAACCCATGAAACTACGTATCTCAGGTACGAACGTAGGTTTATGCCAGTTAATAACTGCCTCTACCTTGCTAGGATCAACAGATATACCGTCTCCTGAAATAACATGGCCAAGAAACACAACTCTATCCAACCAAAACTCACACTTGGACAGCTTAGCATATGTTGGAGAACGCGGCGATCAGATCAATCAAAATTGATACCCGGTGCAGCGGAAGTTTAAAAATTTTATATGGAACGATTCCATAATGGGTATCAAAACTTTACGATTAAATTGTGTGTGTAAAAATTAAATAACGATTATAAATTTTTACCTCCAATCTCGAATCGAGATTATGGACACCAACAGATTGCTCTGCTCTTGTTGTATATCCCTGGAACTGATGGACGAACTGTTCTTCAATCAGGTCCACGAACGGATATTTAATCCCTCTGATAGATTGCACTAGAAAATCTATCAGAAGTTTCTACGAAGAGAATTAACGAATTTGATCCGTTAAACCAGACTGTAATTCAAAATTCACAGACTGGATTTTACCGAGCAGAGGGGAAAAGGGGGCGGCCACTTCAGAGGAAAAAGACTAGGGTTTTTCGAAAATTTTGTGACCTGTTGTTTTAATTTCTGTACTGCAATAACTTATTTATAATGTAGGCCACTAACAGCTTAGGGCCCATTAGTCATAAGTTCAAGCCCGACAAGAAAAGCCCGTATGTTCAGAAATTAATATAAAATTCATCATGACTCCGATTGATAAACCGATTTCACCAATGTGTACAGAAACCATTTCTGCACCTTTTAAAGTCAAGATAAATTTTTCTGAATCCGAATTCAGTGATTTCCAAAAATGCCCATCCCTATGTCATTTTAGGAAATCTTACTCCTCTACTCTTAAATAAGAAGTCCAACTTCTTCGTTCATTAAATTTAACTATCTCAACGGGGATTAAAAATCCATTACTCTGTGTGGCCCTCAATGGTTCAGGGATACAGCTAGCCGTGGGCTCACAACTCCTTGTGACTCGGAACAACAATTTCCGACTTTCCCATCGAATCATGGTAAGAGCGCCTAGAAACATCGCCCCATGATTCCCTAGGTATCACTGATAGTGCCTACAAGAACCAATAGATTTTGGTTAGCGTACAGTACGGTCCCTTCATTCATATATCCCGATCGAATCAACAACCATTGGTATATTGAGAGTCGTTCGAGATTCGATAACTATGCAATACATCTTGAAGATCAAATAGTGGCATCGCATGTGTTACTAAGAAACAATTTCTTAAAACACATCATGTACTCTGGCCAGAGATTCGTCACACTAATATCTCCTCAGATCGCATAGGATATCCACACTCGCAAGTATTTGGTGAATCCTTGACAACAAAGCATCGACTCCTATATGTGTTGTAACTGTACCCAATCCCGACACCTGATGACCCCAATAGAGTCGGTAAATGAGTCAAAACACAGTACTAGCATATAGAGTCTCAATGATGTTTCAAGTAGTAAGGACTAATGGTGTACAACCAAAACCGCGGACTTTATCCACTCGATAAGTGATAACCACTTGGAAAGTCCGGATAGGGTAGTTCGATCATTCATCGTATGAATATCCATTTGCATGCTTCGAACATCTCTATGTTCCTTACCAATGAAACGTGGTACTCTGCATCGCAAATTCTAGTCTCAAACTCGAGCGATCCTTATCCTTATTATCGGACGGCTCAATCGACTAGGAACAGTCTAGAATATACAGTGACTATAAGATGTGTTTCATGATAGACATCCTCATGTTCTACCACATCTTACATACACTATAGTATATTCAAGGTCTTTATCAAAACAACAATAGTATATCAAAATATAACAATATGAAGAAAGATAAAGTCATTGCCATTAATAAAAGTGTAAATTATATTAAAAAAAAGATTGTTTATACAAAGAGTCATCAAAGCCCTTAGCCACAAGTTGGCTCACCGGGCACTTACTCTTTCAATCTCCCACTTGCCCTAAAGCCAACTATTCATACTACGTAGACCCATTGCTTCGCGATGTTTGTCAAATAATGGTCCTGGCAAGGGCTTAGTAAGTGGATCAGCGATATTGTCTGCAGAGGCCACTCTTTCGACAGTGATGTCTCCTCTTTCCATAATCTCCCGGATGATGTGGTATTTCCTCAGTACGTGTTTGGATCTTTTATGAGACCTTGGTTCCTTTGCCTGAGCAACGGCACCCATGTTGTCACAGTACACCGGGACTGGACCAACAACTTCAGGAATGACGCCCAACTCTTGGACGAAATTCCTCATCCAAACGGCCTCTTTAGCAGCAGCTGATGCTGCAATGTATTCTGCCTCAGTGGTGGAATCCGCTGTGGTGTCCTGCTTGGAACTCTTCCAAGAGACAGCACCGCCATTGAGCATGAACACAAATCCAGAGGTTGACTTCGAGTCATCCACGTCACTTTGGAAGTTAGAGTCGGTATAGCCTTCCAATTTTAGTTCTCTTCCTCCATATACCATGAACATATTCTTAGTCCTTCGTAAGTACTTAAGAATGTCCTTCACGGCTTTCCAATGCATTTGACCGGGATTAGCTTGATATCTGCTCGTGACACTCAGAGCAAATGCTACATCCGATCTGGTAGATATCATCCCATACATGATACTACCTATGGCTGACGCATATGGTACATGTGTCATTTTCTCTATCTCTTCATCCATCTTGGGACACATAGACTTGGATAGAGAAACTCCATGACACATGGGTAGATGTCCTCTCTTGGACCCATCCATTGAAAACCGTTTCAATATGGTGTCGATGTAGGTTGATTGAGTGAGTCCTATCATTCTCTTAGATCTATCTCTATAGATCTGTATTCCTAGAATATAGGATGCCTCACCCAAATCCTTCATCGAGAATCTACCTAATAACCATATCTTTGTTGACTGCAACATCCCTACGTCATTCCCAATGAGTAGGATGTCATCAACATAAAGTACTAAGAATGTCACAGCATCCTTAACTACTTTCTTGTACACGCATGGTTCCTCCAGGTTCTTGATGAAACCAAAATCCTTTATTGTTTCATCAAATTTCTGGTTCCAACTTCTTGATGCTTGTTTTAGACCATAAATTGATCTCTGAAGCTTGCATACCTTATGCTCGCTTCCCATGGATGTGTAACCCTCGGACTGCTTCATATAGATTTCTTCCTTAATGTCTCCATTAAGAAAAGCAGTCTTCACATCCATTTGCCATATCTCATAGTCATACCAAGCAGCTATGGCAATAAGGATTCTTATGGACTTGAACATTGAAACTGGTGAAAAGGTTTCATCATAGTCAACTCCTTGTCTTTGAGTATAACCTTTCGCCACCAATCGCGCCTTGTAGGTCAATACCTTACCATCAGGCCAAAGCTTTCTCTTGTAGATCCATTTACACCCTATTGGAACAATTCCATCAGGAGGATCTACTAAAGACCAAACTTGGTTTGTATGCATCGAATCTATTTCCGACTGCATAGCTTCAAGCCATAAATTTGAATCCGCATCAGAAATTGCTTCCTTGAAGTTTCTTGGATCACATCCAACATCGGGTTCATCTTGATCCCCTTCAAGAAGAAGACCATATCGAATAGGAGGTCTAGAAGTCCTCTCGGATCTTCTAGGTACAGGCGTGTCTATCAATGGTTCCTGAGGTGTAGGATCGTTATTTTGTATTTCGGGTTCTTCTCGAATTTCTTCGAGTTCCATCATCTCGCCTTTCTTATCCAATAAGAACTCCTTCTCCAAGAAGGTGGCATTCCTTGAAACAAACACCTTTGTTTCAGCAGGATAATAGAAATAATATACGATTGAAATCTTTGGATACCCTACAAAATAACATAAGGTGGATCGACTATCCAACTTATCTCCCACTGTCTGCTTCACGTAAGAAGGACATCCCCAAATCCTCAAGTACGAATACTTAGGAGCTTTGCCATTCCATAACTCGTATGGTGTTTTGTCCACTGCTTTAGTGTGGACGTTGTTCAACAACAATACCGCCGTTTCAAGCGCATAGCCCCAAAACGAAGGTGGAAGCTCAGTGAAGCTCATCATGGATCGAACCATGTCCAACAAAGTTCGATTACGACGCTCCGATACACCATTCAGCTGTGGTGTCATAGGAGGAGTCCACTGAGAGAGAATCCCATTCTCTTTCAGATAGTCCAAAAACTCGGTACTTAAGTATTCTCCACCTCGATCCGATCGAAGTGCTTTAATACTTTTACCTAGCTTGTTTTCTACTTCAGCCTTGAATTCTTTGAACTTTTCAAATGCTTCAGACTTATATTTCATTAAATATAAATACCCATACCTAGAATAATCATCAGTAAAGGTAATGAAGTAGGTGTGGCCATATTGAGTACCAACTCTAAATGGACCACAAACATCTGTATGGATCAAATCCAACAGATTTTGACTACGCTCAGGTTTCCCCTTAAAAGGAGATTTAGTCATTTTCCTTTCAGGCAGGATTCACAAGTAGGTAGAGAGTTAATATCAGACATATCAAACATGCCCTCTCCCACTAGCTTGTTCATCCTCCTTGAGGAAATATGACCTAGCCTAGCATGCCAAAGGTTTGCCGGGTTTTGACTATCGATTTTCCTTTTGTTTGTTGTTGCCGGTTTATCAACATAATTTATTGGAACGTCTTTTAGTTTTAATTTGTATAGATCGTTTTCAAGTTGTCCATTTTCAATCAAACATTCATTCTTGTAAATATTGCAAATCCCATTCACAAAATTGCAAGAATAACCATCTCTATCAAGCATAGAAACAGAAATAATGTTTTTAATCAAATCTGGAACAAATAAAACATCTCTCAAAAGTAACTTAAAACCGTTCTGCAAAATTAAATAAATATCTCCCACAGCTTTAGCTTCAACTCTGGAACCATTTCCGAGCCTCAGCTGGGTCTCACCCATTCTAAGCCTGCGACTTCTTGTCATCACCTGCAAATCATTGCAAATGTGAGATCCACATCCAGTATCCAATACCCAAGAAGTAGTATTAAGAAAAACATTTATTTCAATGTAAAACATACCCTTTGCAGTTCGCAACTGCTCGAGGTATTCCTTGCAGTTACGTTTCCAATGACCGGGTTTCTTGCAGTAATGGCAAACTTGTTTAGACTTGTCCAATTTTGCATGTAACATTTTGCCTTGAGATCATGGTCCAACCATTTCTCTAGTTCGGCCAACCTTTCGGCAGTTACATTAGCCGGGGCTGTTTTCGGAGAAGCCTTTTCTAACACTTAGAAAATCTTTTCCGAACTTAGGACAATCTTGACTTTATGGAACCATTCCGTATAGTTGCGCCAGAAAGTTTGTTTTGTTCGAGAACATGTGGATTACGAATTCATTGTAATGAAATACTGAGTTGAAACAGACAATAATCGATGATTGTTTAATGAATTTACTAAGAAATAAAATAGGCAAAATTTATTTTATGAATCTCACTCCCACTATTTTAACGATTTCACTACCCTCTAGTGAAAACGGGAAACTGTTTTCCTTAGTGAGAACATGGAGTCCAATTGACAAACTATGGTCCCGAATAATATCAGCCAACCATAATTTTCAAAAGGTAGAGCCCAATTGCTTCCAAAGCAACCTCCACGTTTTTACCTCATGTCCAATAAGGGCCCAATAATATGACGCCGTTTATTGTGACATGTCAAGATGACCCATCAATATTAAGTTGTGATGGACGGTCGCCATGTGGATCCCCCAATAATATGAGCCGATCCCATGGGAGTTCCACCCAACTTACAACATGTGTCGATCCAATGTACAGCTTTCCGACGAACGGGCCCCCCCAATAATATGAGCCGGACCGTATCCGCGGGTAGCATCTCATACATTGATCGTTGATGGAAGGTAGGAACATTTACACAAATTTAAATTTCCTTTATTTATCTTGATATCAATTTTAAATCATATTTAAAATGAGGGATTTTAATTTTGAAAATTTGTCTCATCATTTTTAAAATTTTGTATGCTTGCCGGATTCACACAATTTTGTCTAAAACATACATACAACAATAATATCACATATTATATAGGATGATCGATTCCATTTCTAATCGACCCGTGGTTGCCAATCACGAGTCTTAGTCCAATCCTAGGTAATATGTAGTATGCAATGCAATCCTATTACATTGTGCTTCCAATTTACATTTCTTCTGTCTTTATTGTCTGCTGGGCCCACCTCCGTTTTCAAATCTTCATCTCCCACTAAATCTAATGTATTTACAATAAATAACAATGACAAGTAGGGGATACATTTTCAAGGGGTGGGAACGGGCCATAAACCAAGCCCACTTTTATTACATATGACAATTTATATTGGGCCATAAACTTGGCCCATTAATAAATCCAACAACAATAAAACAAATGTAAATTCCTAACATACACCTACAAAATTGGTCATGGCAATCGATCATCCTTATCCAATAACATTTAATTCAAAATTAATTTATTGGATAACATGAAATGGCAATTTAAATTTAAAAGGATAAAATCATATTTCATATATAAAATCTTATTTTACATACAAAATCATATTTTATCTTTTTATCAAATAAAATCATATTTTATCTATAAAATCCAATTTTATACATAAAATCATATTTTACTCAATATATCCATAAGATCATATCTTATCATCAATTGTACCAAAAATAATTAATTTCAAAATTCAATTTAACGGATAAAATATTTAAATTTTCCAAAAATTCAAATTTATCCAAAAATCAATTTTAAAATTTTCGGACTCGAACAATTCGATCCGACGCCTCGTGGACCAATCAAAAACAATTTTCGATCGGACCAAAAATAGAATTTTAACATATTAAAATTTAATTTAAAATTAAAAAAAATTAATTTTTCCGCGGGCCGCCCGGGACATTCCCGGGCTGCCCGCGCCCCCTAGGGCTCGGGCCGGGCAGCCCGGCTGCCCCTAGGGCAACGACGATTGCTGCCCTGGGCAGCGCCGTGCGCTGCCATGGGCAACGATCACATCGCTGCCCATGGCAGCGCCGAGCGCTGGCCTGCGCAGCGCCGTGCGCTGCCCCCCCCGGGCAGCGATCCAATCGCTGCCCGGGTTTTTGCCCGAATTTTTTTTATTTTTTTTATTTTTAAATATTTATTTTGTTTCAAAAACCGAGGCTTAAAAATTTTTGTACAATCGATTAATTTAATCGTTTGATCTGAGCAACTTGGCTCTGATACCACTGTTGGAGAACGCGGCGATCAGATCAATCAGAATTGATACCCGGTGCAGCGGAAGTTTAAAAATTTTATATGGAACGATTCCATAATGGGTATCAAAACTTTACGATTAAATTGTGTGTGTAAAAATTAAATAACGATTATAAATTTTTACCTCCAATCTCGAATCGAGATTATGGACACCAACAGATTGCTCTGCTCTTGTTGTATATCCCTGGAACTGATGGACAAACTGTTCTTCAATTAGGTCCACGAACGGATATTTAATCCCTCTGATAGATTGCACTAGAAAATCTATCAGAAGTTTCTACGAAGAGAATTAACGAATTTGATCCATTAAACCAGACTGTAATTCAAAATTCACAAACTGGATTTTACCGAGCAGAGGGGAAAAGGGGGCGGCCACTTCAGAGGAAAAAGACTAGGGTTTTTCAAAATTTTGTGACCTGTTGTTTTAATTTCTGTACTGCAATAACTTATTTATAATGTAGGCCACTAACAGCTTAGGGACCATTAGTCATAAGTTCAAGCCCGACAAGCAAAGCCCGTATGTTCAGAAATTAATATAAAATTCATCATGACTCCGATTGATAAACCGATTTCACCAATGTGTACAGAAACCATTTCTGCACCTTTTAAAGTCAAGATAAATTTTTTTGAATCCGAATTCAGTGATTTCCAAAAATGCCCATCCCTTGTCATTTTAGGAAATCTTACTCCTCTACTCTTAAATAAGAAGTCCAACTTCTTCGTTCATTAAATTTAACTCTTTAAATTTAACTATCTCAACGGGGATTAAAAATTCATTACTCTGTGTGACCCTCAATGGTTCAGGGATATAGCTAGCCGTGGGCTCACAACTCCTTGTGACTCGGAACAACAATTTCCGACTTGCCCTTCGAATCATGGTAAGAGCGCCTAGCAACATCGCCCCATGATTCCCTAGGTATCACTGATAGTGCCTACAAGAACCAATAGATTTTGGTTAGCGTACAGTACGGTCCCTTCATCCATATATCCCGATCGAATCAACAACCATTGGTATATCTAGAGTCGTTCGAGATTCGATAACTATGCAATACATCTTGAAGATCAAATAGTGACATCGCATGTGTTACTAAGAAACCATTTCTTAAAACACATCATGTACTCTGGCCAGAGATTCGTCACACTAATATCTTCTCAGATCGCATAGGATATCCACACTCGCAAGTATGTGGTGAATCCTTGACAACAAAGCATCGACTCCTATATGTGTTGTAACTGTACCCAATCCCGACACCTGATGACCCCAATAGAGTCGGTAAACGAGTCAAAACACAGTACTAGCATATAGAGTCTCAATGATGTTTCAAGTAGTAAGTACAAATGGTGTACAACCAAAACCGCGGACTTTATCCACTCGATATGTGATAACCACTTGGAAAGTCCGGATAGGGTAGTTCGATCATTCATCGTATGAATATCCATTTGCATGCTTCGAACATCTCTATGTTTCTTACCAATGAAACGTGGTACTCTGCATCGCAAATGCTAGTCTCAAACTCGAGCGATCCTTATCCTTATTATTGGACGGCTTAATCGACTAGGAACAGTCTAGAATATACAGTGACTATAAGATGTGTTTCATGATAGACATCCCCATGTTCTACCACATCTTACATACACTATAGTATATTCAAGGTCTTTATCAAAACAACAATAATATATCACAATATAACAATATGAAGAAAGATAAAGTCATTGCCATTAATAAAAGTGTAAATTATATTAAACAAAAGATTGTTTATACAAAGAGTCATCAAAGCCCTTAGCCACAAGTTGGCTCACCGGGCACCTACTCTTTCAGCATACAAATGCTCAGTTCTCAAAATCTGCAAAACAATCCTCAAATGCTCTGTATGCTCAGTCTTAGTCTTAGAATATATCAGAATATCATCAATAAAAATGATAACAAACTCATCCAAGTACTTCTGAAATATTCTATTCATTAAACTCATAAAGACAACATGAGCATTTGTTAAACCGAATGGCATTACTATAAACTCATAATGGTCATACCTCGTTCAAAAAGCAATTTTAGACACATATTCTTCTCTTACCCTCAACTGGTGATAACCAGACCTCCAATCAATCTTTGAATAGATGGAAGAAACCTGCAATTGGTCAAACAAGTCATCTATTCGAGGTAATGGATATCTATTCTTTACTGTGACCTGATTTAATTGGCGGTAGTCGATACATAATCTCATCGACCCATCCTTCTTTTTGACAAATAAAACCGGAGCGGCCCAGGGTGACACACTTGGCCTAATGTAACCTTTGTTCAGCAAATCTGCAAGTTGATCTTTCAACTCTTTCAGTTCAAGTGGTGTCATCCTATAAGGAGCTTTAAAGATATGTAAAGTACCTGGTACCAACTCGATACTGAAATCAATCTCATGCATTGGAGGCAATCCCGGTATTTCATCCAAAAAATATCTGCAAACTCACATACAACAGGAATGTTCGCCAGTACAGGACTAGCTTTCAACACATCCAATGCATAAACTAGAAATCCTTCAGCACCAGTCTGCAATAACTGTTCCATAGATAAGCTAGAAATCAAAGGAATCTTAGCACGAGAACCCTTACCAAATAATTTCCAATCATTAGCCATGTCTGGTCTAAATCGGACAATCTTATGAAAACAGTCAATCGTGGCCCTATACTTGGTTAGTGCATCAATGCCAATAATACAATCAAAATCAGACATACCAAGTACTATACAATCAAGCTCAATCACATTACTGTGAAACTGTAATTCACAACTCCTAACTATACTTGCAGATGTCATATATTTTCCCATGGGCGATGAGATAGCAAATACAGAAGACAAACGCTCAACAGGCAAAGCAAGCAATTCAACAAATTTTTCAGATATAAAAGTATGTGATGCTCCAGTGTCAATCAACACATAATCAGGATAACCAGAGAGAACACAATTACCTGCAATCACATTGTTTGGTACGTGCCGCATGTGCCTGATCTTTTGTCAATGCAAAAACTCTAGCTGGTTGTCGTGGAGGTTGGACTACACTCTGGCTCACTCCCTGTCTACTCTGAGCTGGTCTACCTGAAGATTGAAAGGAAAGCACATCAGGAGTTTGTCTATCAGCTTGAGTTGCTCCTTGTATTTATATCAATGCTTCATATTGAGCGTTCTAGCTCACGCCCCTGTGTTTGGGTATTGTGTACCTTGTGGCGGAGCAGGTTTGAAGCTTCTTGGTTTGAGTTCCGTACTGCCTATCAGAGATTTTATTTTCCTCCAGCTCCTCTTTAGGCGAAAGCCAGTGAGTTGTTGAGTTTGCGACAGGGGACGATGACGATCGAGGAGTACTAGCAGAAGTTCTTTGATCTGCTACCATTTTGTCCTCATATTGCTGATAGTTCTATGGCGAAGTTTGATCATTTCCTTCAAGGTTTGAACCCTGACATTCATCGTATGGTTGATGTGGGCGGCGATGGGACTTACGAGGATTTGGTGGACCGTTGTCGCCAGGCCGAGGACAGTATTCGGAGGAACAGGGGACTTTACTCTTCTTCTTCCAGGCCAGCGAGCTCTAGTCCTTTGGGTCCGAGAGGACAGTCCTTCAAGAAGCCAGGAGGTACTTCTTCTTCTTCCTCTTGATCTGGTGGAGTGCATCGTTTTGGTGGACAGAGACCGAACCAGTGTACTCAGTGCCGACGCAGACATCTACCAGGGCAGTGTGGTCGATCGACCACTGCATGCTTTCAGTGTGGCCAGGAGGGTCACATGAAGAGAGATTGTCCTATGCTGATTGGGGCAGCGAGTGGTTCTGGAGGTTCTCAGGCATCTGTTCAGCCACCTCAGTACCAGCAGCCACCTTTTTAGCAGCAGTATTCACAGCAGCGCCAGCATCCGCAGCAGTCTCACAGACAGCCTACTCAGACTCCTTCTCGGGGTCATTCTTCTTTGAGGCCACGTACCCAAGGTCAGGTCTTTGCACTTAACCAGGAGCAGGCAGAGGCTGACAGCGATCGGATGATTGCAGGTATCTGTAGTTTATGTGGTTTTCCTGCATATGTTTTAATTGATACCGGTGCATCGCATTCTTTTGTCTCAGCACGTTTTGATAAGAAGTATAGATTGCCATTTATTCCTTTAGACGTGTTTCTAGTGGTTTCTACTCCTATGGGGAGCGAGGTGTTAGCCAAGCGTCTAGTTGTGGGTTGTGTTCTAGATTTTGAGGGACATCAGCTTAGTGCTAACCTGATTATTCTAACGATGGAGGATTTCGATTGCATCATTGAGATAAATCTATTTACTACCCACCGAGCGATAGTGGATTGCTATAAGAGGTTTGTCCAGTTTCGTCCAAAGGATGACGAGTCATGGTATTTCTATGGTGAGGGAGCGCGACCCCCGATGCTAGTGGTTTCAGCTCTGAGGGCACGACGTGCTTTAGAGTCTGGCGGGGAAGGTTACCTTATCTACGCCATTGACGCATCCTTAGGAGAGCCAGATATCCAAGAGATACCAGTGGTTCGTGACTTTCCAGATGTGTTTCCGGATGAGATTCCAGGTTTGCCACCAGTAAGGGAGATTGAGTTTGTCATTAAGTTAGTGCCAAGGACTGCACCGATTTCAAGAACTCCTTACCGATTGACACCGTCAGAAATGAAAGATCTGTAGAAGCAATTGCAAGATCTTCTTGATAAGGGTTATATTCGACCTAGTGTTTCGCCATGGGGAGCCCCAGTACTGTTTGTCAAGAAGAAGGATGGTTCGATGCGGTTGTGTATTGACTACCGTCAGTTGAATCATGTGACAGTGAGGAATAAGTATCCTCTTCCGCGAATAGATGATCTCTTTGATCAGTTGCAGGGTACTTCTGTCTATTCGAAGATTGATCTTCGGTCTGGGTATCATCAGTTGCGAGTTCAACAAGAGGATGTTCCTAAGACAGCATTTCGTATGCGGTATGGACACTATGAGTTTCTAGTGATGCTGTTTGGTTTGACGAATGCTCCAGCTGTTTTTATGGATCTGATGAACAGAGTTTTCCGCGACTTTCTGGATAAGTTCGTGGTGGTGTTCATCGATGACATTTTGGTGTATTCTTGCAGCTTGGATGAGCATGCCTACCATCTCTATACTGTACTGCAGGTCTTGAGGGAGAGACAGTTGTACGCAAAGCTGAGTAAGTGTGACTTCTGGATTGACTGAGTTGTGTTCCTTGGTCATGTCATTTTTCAGGATGGCGTATCTGTTGATCCTAGCAAGACAGAGGCTATTCAGAATTGGTCACGACCGACTACAGCTTCTGAGATTCGTAGTTTTCTTGGTTTAGCAGGATACTATCGTCGTTTTATGGAGAATTTCTCTCAGATAGCTAAGTCTTTGACTCAGTTGACGAAGAAAGACTTTTCTTTCATTTGGTCTGATGTTTGTGAAGACAGTTTTCGTGAGTTGAGACGTCGTCTGACGACAGCTACAGTTCTTGCTTTACCATCTGGATCAGGTGGTTTTGTAGTCTTCACTGATGCTTCTCTCCAGGGTTTGGGGTGTGTGTTGACTCAGAATGGCCACGCGATCGCTTATGCCTCCAGACAGCTGAAGACTCACGAGGAGAACTATCCCGTACATGATTTAGAGCTTGCAGCCATTGTCTTTGCTCTTAAGATATGGCGTCACTATTTGTACGGAGAATGATTTGAGATCTTCACCGATCATAAGAGTTTGAAATATCTGTTCACTCAAGCTGAGTTGAACATGCGGCAGCGTCGTTGGATGGATCTGTTGAAGGATTACGATTGTGAGATCAAGTACCATCCAGGTTGTTCAAATCCCGTTGCTGATGCTCTTAGTCGCAAGGTTTATGTGAGTTCCCTTCGTACCAGTTCGGTTTCGAAGGCAGTGTAGGAGTGTTGTTCTTTGGGATTCACGTTCCGTCATAAGAAAGAACAACAAGGGATTCATGTCTCTTCTGTGCTTGCAGAGCCAGCGCTATACAGACGAATCTGGGAAGCTCAGAATTCTGATCTGAAGACTCAGAAGTTGGCCCGGCTGGCTGAGGGTGATAATACTTCTGGTTTTCATCTGCAAGGAGACGGTCTGTTGTGTCTTTCTGGTCGAGTTTTGGTACCCGAGGATTCTACTTTGAGGGATGAGATCTTATCGCAAGCTCACCGTAGTCGATTCTCTATACATCCAGGCAGCATGAAGATGTGAAGGATCTTTGCACTCGATTTTGGTGGAAAGGGATTAAGCGCAGCGTTTATCCGTTTGTGTCCCGATGCCTTGTGTGTCAACAAGTCAAGGCAGAGTTTAGACGACCCGGAGGGTTACTTCACAGCCTAGAAATTCCTGAATGGAAGTGGGAACATGTGACGATGGACTTTGTCACCCACTTGCCTATGTCTTCCAGAAATTTTGATGCTATTTGAGTTGTCGTGGATCGGTTGTCGAAGTCAGTGCATTTTCTTCGCTATAACCGCGATTACACCTTTGATAGGATGGCGCAATTGTATGTGCAAGAGATTGTTCGATTGCATGAGATTCCATTGAGCATTGTCAGCGATAGAGATCCGAGGTTCATCTCAAGATTTTGGGGTAGTTTCCAGCGAGCCCTTGGTACTACTTTGAGCTTGAGTACGGCTTATCATCCAGAGACGGACGGACAGTCGGAGCATACTATTTGCACTCTAGAGGATATGTGTGGGGACCCAGGTTGCTAATCTCATCTTAGGACAATAAATGATTAATTAACAATTAATCAAACAATACATGAATAATAAACCAAGAGCTAAAAATTTTTTTTTTAAAGAAGGCCCCTCGCTCGATCGGGTAAATGTTACCGATCGAGCGAGCATAAAATTGCAGCTCTCGGGTCTGAATCCATTTTGGCCTCGCTCGATCGGTGGAAATCACCCGATCGAGCGAGCCCAAAAGCTCAATACTCTGTTTTTGCAAACACAGGCCGCGCTCGATCCGTGGACTTACCCGATCAAGTGGGCACTCTGTCCAGGAAATAAAAATGCAACTTTGTTGTACACTTTGATTCCAAATCTCATATAAACTTCTCAACATCATGTTAGATAATTTACATGCATTTAAACTAATAGCAAGTGATCTAGAATACATGAACTATCAAGTATAAATCAATACTTGACAAAAACAACATATACAAATATTCTTGCTTTCTAACATGTTTACCAAATCATAAATACATGTCATCTGCTTAAAACCCCGAATCACCACATGCTATCTCTCTTCTCAAGCTATCCAAGCCAACTCTAGTTTGATCATGCCCCAACCTGATGCAATGCACACATACAAACAAAGCAACAGCCGGATAACTTCGGTGAGAATAAATCTCAATATGAACAACATGTATATACATCAAATAAACATATGATAGTATATTTGTTCATCTCAATAACAAGCATATAAACTCATTCAAATCTTAAATGTCATAACATAACATGCTAGCATTTATAAACACATATTCTAAACCATAGAAATCTCTAGGTTAATGCATAAATGCAATGCATGTGCCAAGGAATAGGCTATCAAATCTGATATCAATAAATCGTAGTTCTGGGATCCCGAGGAAATAAAATCTTCAACAAACACCAACTCACCCAATCGAGGTGAAGTTGAATACTTCATTTCCTCTGACTTTGGTGCAACTATAGTGAGTCTTCTGGCTTTGTAAGTAAGTCTACATTTCGTGCCACTCAACTACAGCCCTCCAAACGTCATATGCACTCTAGGCCTTTCAACCCTCTGTGCTTTACTGGCTGGAGTTCAAGATGAATGAAACATGTTCTGTATGCATTAAATGCTATAAAACACCTTGAACACTTACTCAATTAAACCAACAAAGCAGTCAAAGCATCTAATCACATAAGGATATTGACAAATCTGTAAGCATCACATAATATATGTAAAACATGTTCAATACAGAAAATACTATAAATCAAATTAAACAAGTAAACATTTAGATATATATTCTGGGAATTCAAGAAGATAGTTATCTTGAATAATCTATCCCATCTATGTAAACGTAAACAATAACATATATTAAAAACATGCATGTATGTCATTTTAGGCAACTCGATATTCAAAAACAATCTCGAGTTATTCTGCCCATCTTCTTAATGTCTATTCATACCTGTATTCTGAATAACATATCTGACATTCTTGCACTTCTTGATCAACTACAAGCTGCCCAAATCTGTCATCAAATTCTGCTCATTTCAATCTTTGCTAATTGAAGGTGTTCTTGATTCAATCTCAAACACTTCAAGTCATTCGAACTCGAACTCATCGATTCAAATTTGATAATCTTCAATTCAAATCTGAAATAGATTATAACATATCTAAACATCAATTTCCAATCTGAATCGATGATTCTTTAAAGCTTATTCAGTTCAAATCTTGCTAATAACATCGGAATTCAAACCGACGTCGCAACTATTCGAGTTCGATAAATCTTTCGATTCAAATATCATTGTATCTTCATTCTAAACATAATCTCATATTCAATTCATCCACAATAAACTTTAAGATGAGCTCTAGACATTTAGAATGCATAACAATTCAAAATATTGAACCGGCGGCGTAACGGTACGATTTCGGTCTTTCCAAATGCTTAAACATCAATAGGACAATCATATCAATCTCATATCATCACCACTTCTACAGCTAAATTTCGAAATATGCAGCCCCATAATTTCAGAATTTCGAAAATTCTTTTAAAATTCCAAAACATGTCCAAACGACGATCTTTTCTCGATCTGTCTTAGATATGCTATCGTCGTATATGATAGAACATGTTTATACAATCAAATCATATTTCTAACAACAACTTAAAATTCAAACATGGTAGAACTTCATAAAACTTACGTCAAAACATAGCACTCAGAGCTGTGATCGCAAATATATGCTTAATCGGAAATTCTACCGTGCGGATCAAAGATATTAGAGTTTAAAGAATTGAAAATGGCTTGAAAGCCTTCTCCCTCCTCTCTCGGTTCTTGGCTGCCACCTTTCTGATTTCTCACGTTAATTCTAAGTCAAAATAGATATATATTGACCTATTTGCACTTTAGTCCCTGAACTAGGACATAATTGCAAATTAGTCCCCGAACAAGCGATATAATTCAATTTCAATCCTAAATCACTTAAAAATATTATAATTTAATTCTAAACTCAAAATATTCTCAAATTAAATATTCTCAAATTAAAATTAAATCATTTCGGACCTTATCACATTTTAGTCCTTGAACTATTCAATATTTGCAAATTGGCCCTTGCTCGGATTTCATCCTCATATTCTATTCTTGATATTTATCATCTTGGAATTCACATATTAAATTCCATAAATATCAATTTAAATATTTTTAATCTTTTAATTTAAGAAATTCCGGATATTAAAATCTTAAAATCCGAAAATCCTCAAATTAAATATTTCTGACCCGAAATTGAAATCTCTAATTTCTTAACTTCTTCAAATAACTCTTTTCTCATTTTCGGAATTTAAATCTTAAATCCCGTAATTAAGAACTTAATATTTTTGGGCCTTACATATGCTTCGCGCGGCGGTGATGGATTTTTGTCCAGCGTGGCATGATCATTTACCCTTGGTGGAGTTCGCCTACAACAATAGTTTCCATCGCAGCATTGACATGGCACCATTTGAGGCTCTTTATGGACTCCGTTGTCGTACACCTTTGTTTTGGGACGAGGTTGGCGAGCGTCAAGTTGAGGGTCCTTAGATGATTCAGCAGATGATTGATGCAGTAGAGTTGATCCGACGCAGGGTTAAGGTAGCCCAGGATCGACAGGCTAGCTACGCGAACACCCACCGCAGGCCACTTCATTTTTAGGTAGGAGAGTATGTTTTCTTGCGTGTGTCACCTTTCCGGAAGGTGATCAGGTTTGGTCGCAAGGGTAAGCTGACACCTAGATTTATTGGTCCTTTCGAGATTCTCGAGAAGGTTGGGGATGTTGCTTATCGTCTGGCCTTGCCACCCGATCTTTCGGAGATCCACGACGTGTTCCACGTGTCCTTGTTGAGGCAGTATGTGGCGGACAAGTAGCATATCTTGCATCCAACCGAGGTAAAGGTAGATCGGGATCTGTCGTATGTGGAGAAATCCCTACGGATTCTTGACAGGAAGGACAAGGTACTTCGTAACAAGCGTATACCGTTGGTGATGGTACAGTGGCAGCGCAGAGGTACAGAAGAAGCTACTTGGGAGTTGGAGAGTCGGATGTTAGCCGAGCACCTCGAGTCATTTTGAGATATTTTTACTTCTTAGTATCGAGTTTGTACTTGTTCAGTTGTAATAAAGAAGATTTGGTTGGCTATTTATGTTTTCCTCTTAGACTTTAATTTCGAGGACGAAATTTCTTAAGTGAGGGAGAATGTAGTTGTAGTGACCCTACCCGGATCCACTACCTAATCAGAGTTTAAGAGCATAATAAACATGCATTAAATAAATCGCTGCGGAAGACTTAAATAAAAACAGACCGGCATAATACAACCGGTTAAAACAATTCGATTTATACAACCAAATCGAATAAATAGCCTAAAGAAAAAACCTACAGCTAATCCTGCTGTCTTCACTGGTCACTGGCTACTCCAAGCTCCGGGTGCTCAATCCTGCACCTACACCTGCCCCGTCGAATGGGGTGTCCAAATACACAGAAAAGACTGGACGTGAGCTCTAAGCTCAATACAAAAGCACTGGGTAAAACATACAAATATGATGCATGCAAATGATAGGGTATCCATATCTGGGATAACTGTATATAACTGCTCAGTAAAGGCGCCTAGGACATGAGTGGTACAACCCAGGGAGCAAACCCTGCGTACACTGCTAATTCCTACAGGACGTGGACCGTGTCCCCTGATGCTAGCCACCCATGACCCGTCAGTCAATAGTCCCTAGACATCAACCGTACAGACAGGGCTGAGCGACCCTACGTGGCTCATCTCACAAGATGGACAGGCACAATATGATATCCACATGCTGCATAATAAATGACATACAAAATGCAACATATAAGCATGCAAAACCCGCTGGCAATCTCAGTCTGTACTTGTGTACCTTTCTACAGGCAGTTCCTAGCAGTCCCACTGTAGGTTCCAAGCCTATATCAGCTCTACAATGCAAATACCCATGCATTAATAATTAAGCTCTAAAAGCCTTAACTAAGCTATTGCATACTCCTAAATAATTTAAGGAGATCATAGCTATACCTGCGTCCGTCGTCAGCCCGCTGATGACAATTGCCTCAAAACTAGGCCACAGCTCCGCTACGACGCCTGGATCGCTATGCCATTTCCGGATTCCCAATAGGATGCCTAGAACTCCCTAGATCTGAGTTAGAAGGCTTAGGAATCAGAGAGAAGAGAGGGAAAGGTGCACTTTGAAATGAAATCTCGGTCCCCTATTTATAGACGAAGTTCGGAGCCTCCGAACCCGGTTCGGAACATCCGAACACGATCGAAACCTCCGATCCCATCTTCGGAGCGTCCGATCGCCTCAATATTACGTCAGCCATGACGTCACCTTGCTGACGTAAGCGATGACGTGTGCCCTGGTCCCGATCGGGCGTCCGATCATACCGACGGAGCTTCCGATCCACTTCGGAGCCTCCGATCCTGAGTTCGGATCCTCCGATCCAGTTCGGAGCCTCCTGACTTGGTTCGGAGCTTCCGAACCCTCCGGGCCTTCGGAACCTTCAAGGCTATTTTGAGTGTCCTGAATCCATTTCTTGACTCCGTTAACCCATTTGAAATTTCCTTAATCATGTTTTACTTAATCTAAACATGATTACACAATTAATATACTTATTAATCGCAAATTTTGGATACGGGTTACTACATTCTCCCCCCCTTAAAATATTTCGTCCTTGAAATCTAAGGTAATACCTCGGGAACGTAGAAAAAACCCTTGCTCGAGTGACTGGTCGAAATATCCTCCGACACACTCAGACTCCCGTTGAATTCTCTGCAAGCTCCATTAATGCTGAACCGCATTAACATTTTCCCACCTGAAAATTACTGCGCTACTGGCCGAAAATCGAACTTCCCTAGCGCTAGCGTATCGTAACACTGATACATCTTTCACTCGGACCACAATCTTCCTGACCACGAAGGATTCCATACCCGCTTGATAATGATTATCGTCATAAATGAAATCTTATACTGATGAAGACCAAGTCATAACCTGACTGGTTTATGACATTCGTCGAATTACTTATCAAAACTAACCATCTAATGGTTCCAAAAGTTCTCGGTGCTCAACACCTCTAGTTAGGAAACACTTTTCCCAACACCGTGCCGACACAACAAAACTCAAATTTCTCCCCAAGAGAATCTAGTTGACTCAAGTATATACTTCAACGTAACTGCTCACGATGTTTCCTAGACTGGTTATCCTTCACATGCTCTACCGAAGCCAACGAGCTTCCCAAGCAATTACTGGGAACTCAGACCATCCAGTCTAGTACCAATCACAGCTCATGTTTCTTAGTATAACTCAACACTGTGCTCTGATGAAAACTATCATCGCTCACCGATAATGACACTAAGTCATCTTCTAACCATCGGCCTGCGAAGTCACGCATACATTGCAATAGAAGTTATCACACCTCTGATGATCTACATCATCTCGACCATAGGTTTTTCACCCACGAATTTCAATCGATAGACATCCTACTGATAGTTATACATACTCGCAATCACTGTACGCTCATCAAGACTAAGGCAAGCTCCCACCAATATGCTCGACTGGGACATTCCACAGTGCACAGACATATGGAAACGCTTCCTATTCCGTCTCAAATCTCGACAGTTATTGCACCTAGTATAACTCAACTCAGAGTCTCTGTTAATACCATCAGCTCATACCAATCTCCCAAGGTTGAACATACTGATCTTGGAACTAAATCCCAACGGATTCTCAATAGTCAAACCGCTCCCTTGCCGAAAGAATCATTCTCAGCACTGAACGATCTAATTGGTCGATTCCCTAGTCAATCCTGGGAAATACTTGTGCTCGAAGTAACTTGCCACACAATGCATCTCTGATTGTCGTTCATTGCTAACGCGCAATATCTTTGAAAAATAGTCCGCACGGATGTGACTCACGGCTTGAAAGAAATAACTTGATCCGTCACGATCTTGCGAAATCTTTTATCCCAAAGGCAAACCTCATTGGCTACTAAGTCGATCCTTGACTATCTATCTCATTTCAGAGACATCGTTCTTCATGCTAGAAGACTAGTGACACATCCTCCTAGATCTCGAGGATCAGATCCTAGCTAATGTCACACAGATCAGACAACTGATGTTTCCTTACTAATGTCCATTAGCATTTCCAACTACTCGTCGGATCCAACCACAACGGTACACATAGATGCCCTCACTTAACCGAAATGTCCGGTCAAAAATCTTCACTATTGTTGTTCAATGGAAAACTCTTACCTGAAACAACAACATGATCTTTTCCTGACCTATTGCTATCACTAAGCAATTGATTGAATCAATATCAGCTTCCTTCTTAACAAGAATGCACTATACTGGAAATTACCAATTCCCTTGCTTGTCTCCACTTTCAAGTTAGCACCTAACTTGATCATACAAGTCCACTTGCAATCGTTCCCGATTACAGCAATCCCAGAAGATTCATCTCTGGCGATCATTGAGACTAAATAACTCTAATCTCCGATTTCTCTGAGATGGTATTCAGTACTCATCCCATAAGCATTTACTCGCCAAAATACTATCCCAAGTATTTCTTAATTGCTACATCCTGATCAACCCTGATTGGCTCAACCAATCGAATTCTTTGATCTACTTAAGCTCGCACTTATCAGATCAAACCACCACTGATCATCCAACCTACATGGCTTGGTCAATAACCATGACTCAGCTGCCACAAAGAACCATTTCCAAATGGTGTCAGATCACGGTACATAAGTAGTTTACTTTGCACAAGTCCTGCGCCCTTTTCAGCACTACTAACCGCTGCTTCGTATTCTGAACTTAACCATCCTAACTCTGACAGAGTTACCCAATAACCACTAGTAGTCACTAGTACAGATCATGTGCCACCTTAGCACTTCTAATTGTTTTCTTGTTCACCCAAGGCAAACATCAAGAGAAACTAAGCCCATTTCCATCCCATGAAAGATCCTACGCTCAATCTCTGAAATTATCATACTGTACTTAGCGCAACCACTAGACTCACTATCCTTACCTCATTCATTCAGAATGAACACCACGGCTCGTCAAGTCCAAGAAGAATAACTAAAGAATCCCAAAGATTTCCAAAATCTTCGAACACTCTCCTGATCATATCCCTCGCCAAGATTGTTCAAAAAATTAAGACCGAGGTAGCCTACCATCATGTCCCACATGGAATCACCATTAAGTGAATATTGGTATCACGCTTCCCTCATGCCTTAAGTAGTCTTATACAATCCTTAGCGTCTGATACAATCCAATACTGATGAAGCCAATCATCAAGGAGTAGTCCTCGTATTCGAGTCTAAGTCTTAGAACAACATCCCATTCATGTTCTTAGATAATTCCTATCACAAGCAAATTCTAACCACAATTTTGATGACAACCCATAGCCATCACTGGTAGAATCCGTCCACCTACTAGATCCATACGTCTAACAGTAACCCAAAGGTTAAAACCTATATGCTCAGAGTACACACTTGTCAAGAAAATCCCTCCATGACTAGTTCCCATAGCAGAACACTCAAATTATATCTCTGGCACACCAGACGATATCGAACCATCGATATCAAACCTGATATCTAATCCAAGGTCATACCTCGTCGTGACTGTTACCAAATCCCTAGACTGAGTAGCCTTCCCACCGCCATCTCCTGAAGCACCAAAGCTCCTAGATAACCTCTAAAGTACAAAGACTCCCCGAGTAACACTGGCATAGGGTCGCGCCCTATCACATCTAGTCCTGGTCATAGTCCACAACTCCCGGCATATACTGGACCTGGTATCTCGATGAAAACCCATCATCACAAGTCTCAACCCAACGAAGGTCAGACAACCTACTGTTCTAAGGAAACAACCTAGAACAAAGCCCAAATGTTCTGAACTGAACAATATGCCTAATGCCTCTAGATGAGTCCACTCATCGCTGGCACTAACATAGTCCACTGACTAACTAGGTCAATCCTAGGAAAACGCCTAGACTAACCACAAGTCAAACTGTGACAGTCGACCCACTCAAATCCCATGAGCTGCAATAGTTGAACGCTAATCAACTAAAACAATGCCAATCCTAGCAAAATCACTTGCAATCATTCACGAATTTCTTGGATAAATAAAACATGTATCATTGCTTCCATTTATGTGCAATTTCTCAATTACAATCCCATGTAATACATACAGTATTCAAAATACAATGAAATGTACAATCGAACTTGAAATGATATAACCAAAGTATGATGATTCATTACAACTGAAATATTGTTTACAACTACATCAATACAGTATTTAAATCATCGTACACGTCTTCGTTTCTTGAGCATGAAGCTTCTAATCGACACACGCATCGATACAAGCATACTCCCGACCAAGTCTCTCTACATGTCCTCCTATGAAGAACTCCGGAGAAATGGCTCGTGATAGCTATCCAGCTATGCTCTGTATCAGTGCATGTCAGTCGACCTCTTTTGCTCACGATCTACCATCAGCGTTCTTCTTTTAACCAAATCATGCTTCTGAACATGAAGTTTCCCGTGTGCCTACCGAAAGTATCGATACAAGCATACCGGCAAAACCATGTTCTACATGAGGTTAAAGACCTCACGCTCGAAACCTGTCATGCTTTAGGCACTCGAGGCATTCTCTGGTAAAGGTCTATCTGACAATCTCTCCAACTATGACTGGAGAATCTTCAGAGTAGTGTCACCATGGTATGGACGATACAGATGCAAGCATCAAGTGCGTCCCATCCAATGTTTTGCCACTGCTTGACATCCGGTACTCGATCCAAAACTAGGATCCACATGAGTAGAAATCTTGAAAACTCGGACACGATTCATCACTCCTGTCCGCACTTGCTGGAATCCCATAAGCCAAATCTTTAGAAATCCTGCCGATGATGATAGTCTCTGGGAAAACTAATTACCGCATCATCACCTCTTCCAAGGTCTCATCAATGCTATAAGGATAACCCAAAGTCATATTACTATATCACAATTCTCTTGCATGCATATGCTCTGATACCAATAAATGTAGTGACCCTACCCGGATCCACTACCTAATCAGAATTTAAGAGCATAATTAAACATGCATTAAATAAATCGCTGCGGAAGACTTAACTAAAAACAGACCGGCAGAATACAACCAGTTAAAAAAATTTGATTTATACAACCAAATCGAATAAATAGCCTAAAGGAAAAACCTACAGCTAATCCTGCTGTCTTCACTGGTCACTGGCTACTTCAAGCTCCGGATGCTCAATCCTGCACCTACACCTGCCCCGTCGAATGGGGTGTCCAAATACACAGAAAAGACTGGACGTGAGCTCTAAGCTCAATACAAAAGCACTGGGTAAAACATACAAATATGATGCATGCAAATGATAGGGTATCCATATCTGGGATAACTGTATATAACTGCTCAGTAATGGCGCCTAGGATATGAGTGGTACAACCCGGGGAGCAAACCCTGCGTACACTGCTCATTCCTATAGGACGTGGACCATGTCCTCCGATGCTAGCTACCCATGACCCGTCAGTCAATGGGCCCTAGATATCAACCGTCCAGACAGGGCTGAGCGACCCTACGTGGCTCATCTCACAAGATGGACAGGCACAGTATGATATGCACATGCTGCATAATAAATGACATACAAAATGCAACATATAAGCATGCAAAACCTGCTGGCAATCACAGTCTGTACTTGCGTACCTTTCTACAGGCAGTTCCTAGCAGTCCCACTCTAGGTTCCAAGCCTATATCAGCTCTACAATGCAAATACCCATGCATTAATAATTAAGCTCTAAAAGCCTTAACTAAGCTATTACATACTTCTAAATAATTTAAGGAGATCATAGCTATACCTGCGTCCGTCGTCAGCCCGCTGATGACAATTGCCTCAAAACTAGGACACAGCTCTGCTACGATGCCTGGATCGCTATGCCACTTTTGGATTCCCAATAGGATGCCTAGAACTTCCTAGATCTGAGTTAGAAGGCTTATGAATCAGAGAGAAGAGAGGGAAAGGTGCACTTTGAAATGAAATCTCGGTCCCCTATTTATAGACGAAGTTCGGAGCCTCCGAACCCGGTTCGGAACGTCCGAACACGATCGGAACCTCCGATCCCATCTTCGGAGCGTCCGATCGCCCCAATATTACGTCATCCATGACATCACCTTGCTGACATAAGCGATGACACCGATGGAGCTTCCGATCCACTTCGGAAACTCCGATCCATTTCGGAGCCTCCTGACTTGGTTCGGAGCTTCCGAACCCTCCGGGCCTTTGGAACCTTCCAGGCTATTTTGAGTGTCCTGAATCCATTTCTTGACTCCGTTAACCCATTTGGAATTTCCTTAATCATGTTTTACTTAATCTAAACATGATTACACAATTAATATACTCATTAATCGCAAATTCTGGATACGGGTTACTACAGTAGTAACCCGCATTTCTAATTAGTGATTAATGAGTAATTAATCACGTGATCATGTTTAGATTAAGTAAAACATGATTAAGCAAAACATGATTAAGCAAATTCCAAATGGATTAATGGAGCCCGAAATTAGATCCAGAATACTCAAAAATAGTGGGCATGGCTCGGGAGGTTCGGACGCTCCGAACTGGAGTTCGGATGATCCGAAGAGGATCGGAGGCTCCGTCGGTGGGATCGGAGGACTCGAACAGGGTTTAGGCTTACATCATCAATTACGTCAGCAAGGTGACATCATGGATGAAATCACTGATGGGACTTCGGAGGAACCGAAGTAAAGATTGGACGGTCCGATCGTGTTCGAACGATCCGAAGTAATGATCGGAGGATCCGAACCAGGTTCGGAGGCTCCGAACGTTGCCTATAAATGGAGGGTCCGAGAATTCATTTTCTCGCACCAATTCCCTCTCTTCTCTCTGATTTCTAAGCCTTCTAACTCAGATCTAGGGAGATCTAGGCGTCCTATGGGGAATCCGGAAGTGGATTAGTGATCTAGACGTCGTCGCTAAAAGAGTGGGTGCCCGGTGAGCCAACTTGTGGCTAAGGGCTTTTATGACTCTATGTATAAACAATCTTTTGTTTAATATAATTTACACTTTTATAATGGCATTTACTTTATCTTTTATCATATTATTATGTTGTGACATACTATAAGATGTTTAGATGAAGACCTTGAATATACTATAGTGTATGTAAGATGTGGTGGCACATGGGGATGGCTATCATGAAACACATCTTATAGTCACTGTATATTCTAAACAGTTCCTAGTCGATTGAGTCGTCCGTTAATAAGGATAAGGATCGCTCAAGATTGAGACTAGCATTTGCGATGCCGAGTACCACGTTTCATTGATATGGAACATAGAGATGTTCAAAGCATGCAAATGGATATTCATACGATGAATGATCGAACTACCCTATCCGGACTTTTCAAGTGGTTATCACTTATCGAGTGGATAAAGTCCGCGGTTTTGGTTGTACACCATTAGTCCTTACTACTTGAAACATCATTGAGACTCTATATGCTAGTACTGTACTTTGACTCGTTTACCGACTCTATTGGGGTCATCAGGTGTCGGGATTGGGTACAGTTACGACACATATAGGAGTCGATGCTTTGTTGTCAAGGATTCACCACATACTTGCTAGTGTGGATATCCTATGCAATCTGAGGAGATATTAGTGTGACGAATCTCTGGCCAGAGTACATGATGTGTTTTAAGAAATGGTTTCTTAGTAGCACATGCGATGTCACTATTTGATCTTCAAGATGCATTGCATAGTTATCGAATCTCGAACGACTCTCGATTTACCAATAGTTGTTGATTCGATCGGGATATATGGATGAAGGGACCATACTGTACGCTAACCAAAATCTATTGGTTCTTGCAGGCACTATCAGTGATACCTAGGGAATCATGGGGCGATGTTGCTAGGCGCTCTTACCATGATTCGATGGGCAAGTCGGAAATTGTTGTTCCGAGTCACAAGGAGTTGTGAGCCCACGGCTAGCTGGATCCCTGAACCATTGAGGGTCACACAAGTAATGGATTTTAATCCCTGTTGAGATAGTTAAATTTAAAGAGTTAAATTTAATGAACAAAGAAGTAGGACTTCTTATATCAGAGTAGAAGAGTAAGATTTCCTAAAATGACATAGGGATGGGCATTTTTGGAAATAACTGAATTCGAATTCAGAAAATTTATCTTGACTTTAAAAGATGCAGAAATGGTTTCTGTGCACATTGGTGAA
Source organism: Henckelia pumila (assembly GCF_033568475.1). Lineage (NCBI taxonomy): Eukaryota > Viridiplantae > Streptophyta > Magnoliopsida > Lamiales > Gesneriaceae > Henckelia > Henckelia pumila. Next base: position 107,842,741 of record NC_133122.1, read on the forward strand.
ATTGGTTTATCAATCTGAGTCACGATGAATTTTATATTAATTTCTGAACATGCGAGCTTTGCTTGTCAGACTTGAACTTATGACTAATGGGCCCTAAGCTGTTAGCAGCCCACATTATAAATAAGTTATTGCAGTACAGAAATTACACAACAGAGGTCACAAAATTTTCGAAAACCCTAGCTGTTCTCTCTAGGTGTGGCCGCCCCCTCTCCTCTCTCTGTTCGAAAATTCCAGCCTGTGAATTTCGAATTTGCAGTCTGGTTTAACGGATCAAATTCGTTAATTCTCTTCGTAGAAACTTCTGATAGATTTTCTAGTGCAATCTATCAGAGGGAATCAAATTCTGTTCGTGGACCTGATTGAAGAATTGTTCGTCCATCAGTTCCTGGGATATACAACAAGAGCAGAGTTATTTGTTGGTGTCCATAATCTCGTTTCGAGATTCAAGGTAAAAATTTAATTGTTATTTAATTTTTTACACGCACAATTTAATCGTAAAGTTTTGATACCCATGATATGGAATCGTTCCATATAAAATTTTAAACCTTCCGCTGCACCGGGTATCAATTCTGATTGATCTGAACACCGTTTTTCAACAGTGGTATCAGAGCCAGGTTGCTCAGATCAAGCGATTAAATTAATCGATTGTAAAAAAATTTTAAGCCTTGGTTTTTTGAAACAAAAGGATTTTAAAAATTTAAAATTAATGGGAAAACCCGGGGCAGCGAACGTCGCTGCCCAAGGGCAGCGATTGGATCGCTGCCCAGGGCAGCGCATGGGCAGCGATTTGATCGCTGCCCAGGGCAGCTATCGTCGCTACCCAAGGGGCAGCGACGGGCTGCCCGGGATCGTCCCGGGCGGCCCGGGAATATTAATTTTTTATTTTTAATTAAAATTTTAATATGTTAAAATTCTATTTTTGGTCCGATCGAAAATTGTTTTTGATTGGTCCACGAGGCGTCGGATCGAATTGTTCGAGTTCGAAAATTTTAAAATTGATTTTTGGATAAATTTGAATTTTTGGAAAATTTATAGATTTTATCCGTTAAATCAGATTTTATGAAATTAATTATTTTTGGTACAATTGATGATAAGATATGATCTTATGGAAATATTGAGTAAAATATGATTTTATGTATAAAATAAGATTTTATATGTAAAATATGATTTTATTTGATAAAAAGGTAAAATATGATTTTGTATGTAAAATAAGATTTTATATATGGAATATGATTTTATCCTTTTTAATTTAATTGCCATTGCATGTTATCCAATAAATTAATTTTGAATTAAATATTATTGTATAAGGATGATCGATTGTCATGACCAATTTTGTAGGTGTATATTAGGGAATTTACATTTGTTTTTATTGTTGTTGGATTTATTAATGGGCCTGGTTTATGGCCCAATATGAATTGTCATATGTAATAAAAGTGGGCCTGGTTTATGGCCTGTTCCCACCCCTACAATGTATCCCTTTATTTGTCATAGTAATTTATTGTAAATTCACTAGAAATATTGGGAGTTTTTGAAGATGGAGGTGGGACCAGCAAGCAATGATAAAGACTGAAGAAATGTAAATTGGAAGCACAATGTAATAGGATTGCATTGCATACTTGCATATCACCTAGGATTGGACTTAGACTCGTGATTGGCAACCACGGGTCGATTAGTAATGGAATCGATCATCCAAAAAATAATATATGATATTATCGTTGTATGCATGTTTAGACTAAATTGTATGAATCCCGCAAGCATACAAATTTTAAATGATGAGACAAATTTTCAAAAATTAAAATCCCTCATTTTAAATATGATTTAAAATTGATATCAAGATAAATAAAGGAAATTTAAATATTGTTTAAATGTTTCTACCTTCCATCAACGATCAATGTATGAGATGCTACCCGCGGATACGGTCCGGCTCATATTATTGGGGGGGCCCATTCGTCGGAAAGCTGTACATTGGATCAGCACATGTTGTAAGTTGGATGGAACACCCATGGGATTGGCTCATATTATTGCGGATCCCATTGGCGACCGTCCATCACAACTTAATATTGATGGGTCATCTTGACATGTCACAATAAACGGCGTCATATTATTGGGCCCTTATTGGACATGAGGTAAAAACATGGAGGTTGATTTGGAAGCAATTGGGCTCTACCTTTTGAAAATTATGGTTGGCTGATATTATTCGGGACTATAGTTTGTCAATTGGACTCCATGTTCCCACTAAAGAAAATGTTTCTCGTTTTCACTAGAGGGTAGTGAAATAGTTAAAATAGTGGGAGTGAGATTCATAAAATAAATTTCGCCTATTTTATGTCTTAGTAAATTAATTAAACAATCACTGATTATTGTTTGTTTATTTTTATTATTTCATTAAGATGAATTCGCGCAATCCACTATTCTCTATTCTCGAACAAAATAAACTGACTGGCGCAAACTATACGGAATGGTTCCGTAAGTTATAGATTGTCTTGACCTCGGAGAAGATGCTCTACGTGTTAGAAAAATCTCCTCCGAAGGAAGCACCAGCTGATATAAGTCCGGAAGAGTTGGCCAAACTTGATAAATGGTGGGACCATGATATCAAGGCCAAATGCTATATGCAAGCTTCGATGTCTGATGAACTCCAGAGGCGATTTGAGGATACCGTGAATGCTGCTGACATTCACGTGCAACTCAAGGAACTTTTTGGGGCTCAATCGAGAGCTGAAAGGTTCGCTACTGTAAAAGAGTTAATGACATGTCGCATGCGTGAAGGGACTTCGGTCCGTGATCAAGGGGTACGCGTGATTTGGCTCATTCAGAAGTTGGTAACGCTTGATTTGGTATTGGAGCATGAACTCAATGTGGACTTATTACTTCTCTCTTTTCCTTCATCGTTTGACGGTTTTGTGGTGAATTTCAATATGAACAAGATAGAGGCCTCCCTAGAAGAGATGGTCAATATGCTTGTAACTTATGAAGCCACTTTAAAGAAGGATAAACCGGTTCTCTTGGTGGGCTCCTCTTCTTCTGCTATGAAGGGGCCAAGTACAAAGGGTAAGAAACGTTCTACCCCATCCAAGAAAACCGGACTCGAGAAGAAGAACAAGACAAAGCCTTCAAACATGGAAAAGTCCAAGGATGTTTGTCATCACTGCAAGAAACCCGGTCATTGGAAACGTAACTGCAAGGAATATCTAGAGCAGTTGCAAACTGCGAAGGGTATGTTTTATATTGAAATAAATGTTTCACTTAATACTACTTCTTGGGTATTGGATACCGGATGTGGATCTCACATTTGCAATGATTTGCAGGTGATGACAAGAAGTCGCAAGCTTAGAACGGGTGAGACCCAGCTGAGGCTCGGAAATGGTTCTAGAGTTGAAGCCAAAGCTGTGGGAGACGTTTATTTAATTTTGCAGAACGATTTTAAGTTACTTTTGAGAGATGTTTTATTTGTTCCAGACTTGATTAAAAAAATTATTTCTGTTTCTATGCTTGATAGAGATGGTTTTTCTTGCAATTTTGTGAATGAGATTTGCAATATTTACAAGAATGAATGTTTGATTGGAAATGGACAACTTGAAAACGATCTATATAACTTAAAATTAAAAGACTTTCCAATAAATTATGTTGATAAACCGGTAACAACAAACAAAAGGAAAATTGATAGTCAAAACCCGGCAAACCTTTGGCATGCTAGGCTAGGTCATATTTCATCAAGGAGGATGAACAAGCTAGTGGGAGAGGGCATGTTTGATATGTCTGATATTAACTCTCTATCTACTTGTGAGTCCTGCCTAAAAGGAAAAATGACTAAATCTCCTTTCAAAGGAAAACCTGAGCATAGTCAAAATCTGTTGGATTTGATCCATACAGATGTTTGTGGTCCATTTAGAATTGGTACTCAATTTGGCCACACCTACTTCATTACCTTTACTGATGATTATTCAAGGTATGGGTATTTATATTTAATGAAATATAAGTCTGAAGCATTTGAAAAGTTCAAAGAATTCAAGGCTGAAGTAGAAAACAAACTAGGAAAAAGTATTAAGGCACTTCGATCGGATCGTGGTGGAGAATACTTAAGTGCCGAGTTTTTGGACTATCTAAAAGAGAATGGGATTCTCTCTCAATGGACTCCTCCTATGACACCACAGCTAAATGGTGTTTCGGAGCTTCGTAATAGAACCTTGTTAGACATGGTTCGATCCATGATGAGCTTCACTGAGCTCCCACCATCGTTTTGGGGCTACGCGCTTGAAACGGCGGTTTTGTTGTTGAACAACGTTCACACTAAAGCAATAGATAAAACACCATACGAGTTATGGAATGGCAAAGCTCCTAAGTATTCGTACTTGAGGATTTGGGGATGTCCTGCTTACGTGAAGCAGACAGTGGGAGATAAGTTGGATAGTCGATCCATCTTATGTTATTTTGTGGGGTATCCGAAGAATTCAATAGGATATTATTTCTATCATCCTGCTGAAACAAAGGTGTTTGTTTCAAGGAATGCCACCTTCTTGGAGAAGGAGTTCTTATTGGATAAGAAAGGCAAGATGATGGAACTCGAAGAAATTCGAGAAGAACCCAAGATACAAAATAATGATCCTACACCTCAGGAACCATTGATTGACACGCCTATTACTAGAAGATCCGAGAGGACTTCTAGGCCTCCTATTAGATATGGTTTTCTTCATGAAGGGGATCAAAGTGAACCCGACATTGGATGTGATCCAAGAAACTTCAAGGAAGCAATTTCTGATGCGGATTCTAATTTATGGCTTGAAGCAATGCAGTCGGAAATAGACTCGATGCATTCAAACCAAGTTTGGTCTTTAGTAGATCCTCCTGATGGAATTGTTCCAATAGGATGTAAATGGATTTACAAAAGAAAACTTGGGCCTGATGGCAAGGTGTTGACCTATAAGGCACGATTGGTTGCAAAAGGTTATACTCAAAGACAAGGAGTTGACTATGATGAAACTTTTTCACCAGTCGCAATGTTCAAGTCCATAAGAATCCTAATTGCCATAGCAGCATGGTATGACTATGAGATATGGCAAATGGATGTAAAGACTGCATTTCTTAATGGAAACATTAAGGAAGAAATCTATATGATGCAGCCTGAAGGATTCACCTCCATGGGAAGCGAGCATAAGGTATGCAAGCTTCAGAGATCAATTTATGGTCTAAAACAAGCATCAAGAAGTTGGAACCAGAAATTTGATGAAACAATAAAGGATTTTGGTTTCATCAAGAACCCGGAAGAACCATGCGTGTACAAGAAAGTAGTTAAGGATGCGGTAACATTCTTAGTACTTTATGTTGATGACATCCTACTCATTGGGAATGACGTAGGGATGTTGCAGTCAACAAAGATATGGTTATCAGGTAGATTCTCGATGAAGGATTTGGGTGAGGCATCCTATATTCTAGGGATACAGATCTATAGAGATAGATCTAAGAGAATGATAGGACTTACTCAAGCTACTTACATTGACACTATATTGAAAAGGTTTTCAATGGATGAGTCCAAGAGAGGACATCTACCTATGTGTCATGGAGTCTCTCTATCCAAGTCTATGTGTCCCAAGACTGACGAAGAGATAGAGAAAATGACACACATACCATATGCGTCAGCCATAGGTAGTATCATGTATGGGATGATATCTACCAGACCGGATGTAGCATTTGCTCTGAGTGTCACGAGCAGATATCAAGTCAATCCCGGTCAAATGCATTGGAAAGCCGTGAAGGACATTCTTAAGTACTTACGAAGGACTAAGAATATGTTCATGGTATATGGAGGAAGAGAATTGAGATTGGAAGGCTACACTGACTCTAGCTTCCAATGTGACGTGGATGACTCGAAGTCAACCTCTGGATTTGTGTTCATGCTCAATGGCGGTGCTGTCTCTTGGAAGAGTTCCAAGCAGGACACCACAGCGGATTCCCCCACTGAGGCAGAATACATTGCGGCATCAGCTGCTGCTAAAGAGGCCGTTTGGATGAGGAATTTCGTCCAAGAGTTGGGCGTTATTCCTGAAGCTGTTGGTCCAGTCCCGGTGTACTGTGACAACACGGGTGTCATTGCTCAGGCAAAGAAACCAAGGTCTCATCAAAGATCCAAACACGTACTGAGGAAATACCACATCATCCGGGAGATCGTGGAAAGAGGAGACATCACTGTCGAGAGAGTGGCCTCTGCAGACAATATCGCTGATCCACTTACTAAGCCCTTGCCAGGACCATTATTTGACAAAAATCGCGAAACAATGGGACTACGTAGTATGACTAGTTGGCTTTAGGGCAAGTGGGAGATTGAAAGAGTGGGTGCCCGGTGAGCCAACTTGTGGCTAAGGGCTTTTATGACTCTATGTATAAACAATATTTTGTTTAATATAATTTACACTTTTATAATGACATTTACTTTATCTTTTATCATATTATTATGTTGTGACATACTATAAGATGTTTAGATGAAGACCTTGAATATACTATAGTGTATGTAAGATGTGGTGGCACATGGGGATGGCTATCATGAAACACATCTTATAGTCACTGTATATTCTAAACAGTTCCTAGTAGATTGAGCCGTCCGTTGATAAGGATAAGGATCGCTCAAGATTGAGACTAGCATTTGCGATGCCGAGTACCACGTTTCATTGGTATGGAACATAGAGATGTTCAAAGCATGCAAATGGATATTCATACGATGAATGATCGAACTACCCTATCCGGACTTTCCAAGTGGTTATCACTTATCGAGTGGATAAAGTCCGCGGTTTTGGTTGTACACCATTAGTCCTTACTACTTGAAACATCATTGAGACTCTATATGCTAGTACTGTACTTTGACTCATTTACCGACTCTATTGGGGTCATCAGGTGTCGGGATTGGGTACAGTTACGACACATATAGGAGTCGATGCTTTGTTGTCAAGGATTCACCACATACTTGCTAGTGTGGATATCCTATGCAATCTGAGGATATATTAGTGTGACGAATCTCTGGCCAGAGTACATGTGTTGGAGAACGGCGATCAGATCATTTAGAATTGATACCCGGTGCAGCGGAAGTTTAAAAATTTTTTATATGGAACGATTTCATAATGGGTATCAAAACTTTACAATTAAATTGTGTGTGTGTAAAAATTAAATAACAATTATAAATTTTTACCTCCAATCTCGAATCGTGATTATGGACACCAACAGATTGCTCTGCTCTTGTTGTATATCCCTGGAACTTATGGACGAACTGTTCTTCAATCAGGTCCACGAACGGATATTTAATCCCTCTGATAGATTGCACTAGAAAATCTATCAGAAGTTTCTACGAAGAGAATTAACGAATTTGATCCTTTAAACCAGACTGTAATTCAAAATTCACAGACTGGATTTTTCCGAGCAGAGGGGAGGGGGGTCGGCGGCCACACTTAGAAAAATAGGGTTTTTCGAAAATAATTTTGTGACCTCTTTTTTCTAATTTCTGTACTGCAATAACTTATTTATAATGTAGGCCGCTAACAGCTTAGGGCCCATTAGTCATAAGTTCAAGCCCGACAAGCAAAGCCCGCATGTTCAGAAATTAATATAAAATTCATCATGACTCCAATTGATAAACCGATTTCACCAATGTGCACAGAAACCATTTCTGCACCTTTTAAAGTCAAGATAATTTTTTCTGAATCCGAATTCAATGATTTCCAAAAATGCCCATCCCTATGTCATTTTAGGAAATCTTACTCCTCTACTCTTAAATAAGAAGTCCAACTTCTTTGTTCATTAAATTTAACTCTTTAAATTCAACTATCTCAACAGGGATTAAAAATTCACTACTCTGTGTGACCCTCAATGTTTCAGGGATACAGCTAGCCGTGGGCTCACAACTCCTTGTGACTCGGAACAACAATTTCCGACTTGCCCATCGAATCATGGTAAGAGCGCCTAGCAACATCGCCCCATGATTCCCTAGGTATCACTGATAGTGCTTGCAAGAACCAATATATTTTGGTTAGCGTACAGTACGGACCCTTCATCCATATATCCCGATCGAATCAACAACCATTGGTAAATCGAGAGTCGTTCGAGATTCGATAACTATGCAATGCATCTTGAAGATCAAATAGTGACATCGCATGTGCTACTAAGAAACCATTTCTTAAAACACATCATGTACTCTGGCCAGAGATTCGTCACACTAATATCTCCTCAGATCGCATAGGATATCCACACTCGCAAGTATGTGGTGAATCCTTGACAACAAAGCATCGACTCCTATATGTGTTGTAATTGTGCCCTATCCCGACACCTGATGACCCCAATAGTGTCGGTAAACGAGTCAAAGCACAGTACTAGCATATAGAGTCTCAATGATGTTTCAAGTAGTAAGGACTAATGGTGTACAACCAAAACCGCGGACTTTATCCACTCGATAAGTGATAACCACTTGGAAAGTCCGGATAGGGTAGTTCGATCATTCATCATATGAATATCCATTTGCATGCTTCGAACATCTCTATGTTCCCTACCAATGACACGTGGTACTCTGAATCGCAAATGCTAGTCTCAAACTCGAGCGATCCTTATCCTTATTATCGGACGGCTCAATCGACTAGGAACAGTTTAGAATATACAGTGACTATAAGATGTGTTTCATGATAGACATCCCCATGTACTACCACATCTTACATACACTATACTATATTCAAGGTCTTTATCAAAACAATAATAGTATATCACAATATAACAATATAAAGAAAGATAAAGTCATTGCCATTAATAAAATTGTAAATTATATTAAACAAAAGATTGTTCATACAAAGAGTCATCAAAGCCCTTAGCCACAAGTTGGCTCACCGGGCACCCACTCTTTCAATCTCCCACTTGCCCTATAGCCAACTAGTCATACTACGTAGACCCATTGCTTCGCGATGTTTGTCAAATAATGGTCCTGTCAAGGGCTTATTAAGTGGATCAGCGATATTGTCTGCAGAGGCCACTATTTCGACAGTGATGTCTTCTCTTTCCACAATCTCCCAGATGATGTGGTATTTCCTCAGTACGTGTTTGGATCTTTGATGAGACCTTGGTTCCTTTGCCTGAGCAACGGCACCCGTGTTGTCACAGTACACCGGGACTGGACCAACAACTTCCGGAATAACGCCCAACTCTTGGACGAAATTCCTCATCCAAACGGCCTCTTTAGCAGCAGCTGATGCTGCAATGTATTCTGCCTCAGTGGTGGAATCCGCTGTGGTGTCCTGCTTGGAACTCTTCCAAGAGACAGCACCGCCATTGAGCATGAACACAAATCCAGAGGTTGACTTCGAGTCATCCACGTCACTTTGGAAGCTAGAGTCGGTATAGCCTTCCAATTTTAGTTCTCTTCCTCCATATACCATGAACATATTCTTAGTCCTTCGTAAGTACTTAAGAATGTCCTTCACGGCTTTCCAATGCATTTGACCGGGATTAGCTTGATATCTGCTTGTGACACTCAGAGAAAATGCTACATCCGGTCTGGTAGATATCATCTCATACTTGATACTACCTATGGCTGACGCATATGGTACATGTGTCATTTTCTCTATCTCTTCATCAGTCTTGGGACACATAGACTTGGATAGAGAAACTCCATGACACATGGGTAGATGTCCTCTCTTGGACCCATCCATTGAAAACCGTTTCAATATGGTGTCGATGTAGGTTGATTGAGTGAGTCCTATCATTCTCTTAGATCTATCTCTATAGATCTGTATCCCTAGAATATAGGATGCCTCACCCAAATCCTTCATCGAGAATCTACCTGATAACCATATCTTTGTTGACTGCAACATCCCTACGTCATTCCCAATGAGTAGGATGTCATCAACATAAAGTACTAAGAATGTCACAGCATCCTTAACTACTTTCTTGTACACGCATGGTTCCTCCGGGTTCTTGATGAAACCAAAATCCTTTATTGTTTCATCAAATTTCTGGTTCCAACTTCTTGATGCTTGTTTTAGACCATAGATTGATCTCTGAAGCTTGCATACCTTATGCTCGCTTCCCATGGATGTGTATCCCTCAGGCTGCGTCATATAGATTTCTTCCTTAATGTCTCCATTAAGAAAAGCAGTCTTCACATCCATTTGCCATATCTCATAGTCATACCAAGCAGCTATGGCAATAAGGATTCTTATGGACTTGAACATTGCAACTGGTGAAAATGTTTCATCATAGTCAATTCCTTGTCTTTGAGTATAACCTTTCGCCACCAATCGCGCCTTGTAGGTCAATACCTTACCATCAGGCCCAAGCTTTCTCTTGTAGATCCATTTACACCCTATTGGAACAATTCCATCGGGAGGATCTATTAAAGACCAAACTTGGTTTATATGCATCGAATCTATTTCCGACTGCATAGCTTCAAGCCATAAATTTGAATCCGCATCAGAAATTTCTTCCTTGAAGTTTCTTGGATCACATCCAACATCGGGTTCATCTTGATCCCCTTTAAGAAGAAGACCATATCGAATAGGAGGTCTAGAAGTCCTCTCGGATCTTCTAGGTATAGGCGTGTCCATCAATGGTTCCTGAGGTGTAGGATCATTATTTTGTATTTCGGGTTCTTCTCGAATTTCTTCGAGTTCCATCATCTCGCCTTTCTTATCCGATAAGAACTCCTTCTCCAAGAAGGTGGCATTCCTCGAAACAAACACCTTTGTTTCAGCACGATGATAGAAATAATATCCGATTGAATTCTTCGGATACCCTACAAAATAACATAAGGTGGATCGACTATCCAACTTATCCCACTGTCTGCTTCACGTAAGCAGGACATCCCCAAATCCTCAAGTACGAATACTTAGGAGCTTTGCCATTCCATAACTCGTATGGTGTTTTGTCCACTGCTTTAGTGTGGACGTTGTTCAACAACAATACCGCCGTTTCAAGCGCGTAGCCCCAAAACGAAGGTGGAAGCTCAGTGAAGCTTATCATGGATCGAACCATGTCCAACAAAGTTCGATTACAACGCTCCTATACACCATTCAGATGTGGTGTCATAGGAGGAGTCCACTGAGAGAGAATCCCATTCTCTTTTAGATAGTCCAAAAACTCGGTACTTAAGTATTCTCCACCTCGATCCGATCGAAGTGCTTTAATACTTTTACCTAACTTGTTTTCTACTTCAGCCTTGAATTCTTTGAACTTTTCAAATGCTTCAGACTTATATTTCATTAAATATAAATACCCATACCTTGAATAATCATCAGTAAAGGTAATGAAGTAGGTGTGGCCATATTGAGTACCAATTCTAAATGGACCACAAACGTCTGTATGGATCAAATCCAACAGATTTTGACTACGCTCAGGTTTCCCCTTAAAAGGAGATTTAGTCATTTTTCCTTTCAGGCAGGATTCACAAGTAGGTAGAGAGTTAATATCAGACATATCAAACATGCCCTCTCCCACTAGCTTGTTCATCCTCCTTGAGGAAATATGACCTAGCCTAGCATGCCAAAGGTTTGCCGGGTTTTGACTATCGATTTTCCTTTTGTTTGTTGTTGCCGGTTTATCAACATAATTTATTGGAACGTCTTTTAGTTTTAATTTGTATAGATCGTTTTCAAGTTGTCCATTTTCAATCAAACATTCATTCTTGTAAATATTGCAAATCCCATTTACAAAATTGCAAGAATAACCATCTCTATCAAGCATAGAAACAGAAATAATGTTTTTAATCAAATCTGGAACAAATAAAACATCTCTCAAAAGTAACTTAAAACCGTTCTGCAAAATTAAATAAATATCTCCCACAGCTTTAGCTTCAACTCTGGAACCATTTCCGAGCCTCAGCTGGGTCTCACCCATTCTAAGCCTGCGACTTCTTTTCATCACCTGCAAATCATTGCAAATGTGAGATCCACATCCAGTATCCAATACCCAAGAAGTAGTATTAAGTGAAACATTTATTTCAATATAGAACATACCCTTCGCAGTTCGCAATTGCTCTAGATATTCCTTGCAGTTATGCTTCCAATGACCGGGCTTCTTGCAGTAATGGCAAACATCCTTGGACTTTTCCATGTTTGAAGCCTTTGTCTTGTACTTCTTCTCGGGTTCTATTTTCTTGGGTGGGGCAGAACGTTTCTTGCCCTTTGTACTTGTCCCCTTCTTAGCAGAAGAAGAGGAGCCCACCAAGAAAGCCGGTTTATCCTTCTTTAAATTGGATTCATATGTCACAAGCATATTGACCATCTCTTCAAGGGAGGCCTCTATCTTGTTCATATTGAAATTCACCACAAATCCGTCAAACGAAGAAGGAAGAGATAGAAGTAGTAAGTCCACGTTGAGTTCATGCTCCAACACCAAATCAAGCGTTACCAACTTCTGTATGAGCCAAATCACTCGTACCCCATGATCACGGACCGAAGTCCCTTCACGCATGCGACACGTCATTAGCTCCTTTACAGTAGCGAACCTTTCAGCTCTCGATTGAGCCCCAAAAAGTTCCTTGAGTTGTACGTGAATGTCAGCAGCATTCACGGTGTCCTCAAATCACCTCTGGAGTTCATCAGACATCGAGGCTTGCATATAGCATTTGGCTTTGATATCATGGTCCCACCATGTATCAAGTTTGGCTAACTCTTCTTGACTTATGTCAGCTGGTGCTTCCTTCGGAGGAGATTTTTCTAACACGTAGTGCATCTTCTCCGAAGTCAAGACAATCTTCAACTTGCGAAACCATTCCGTAAAGTTTGCGCCAGTCAATTTATTTTGTTCGAGGATCGAGAAAAGTGGATTACGCAAATTCATCTTTATGAAATACTGAAAAGAAACAGACAAATATCAGTGATTGTTTAATTAATTTACTAAGACATAAAATAGGCGAAATTTGTTTTATGAATCTCACTCCCACTATTTTAACGATTTCACTACCCTCTAGTGAAAGCGGGAAACTGTTTTCCTTAGTGAGAACATGGAGTCCAATTGACAAACTATGGTCCCGAATAATATCAGCCAACCATAATTTTCAAAAGGTAGAGCCCAATTGCTTCCAAAGCAACCTCCACATTTTTACCTCATGTCCAATAAGGGCCCAATAATATGACGCCGTTTATTGTGACATGTCAAGATGACCCATCAATATTAAGTTGTGATGGACGGTCGCCATGTGGATCCCCCAATAAAATGAGCCGATCCCATGGGAGTTCCACCCAACTTACAACATGTGTCGATCCAATGTACAACTTTCCGACGAACGGGCCCCCCCAATAATATGAGCCGGACCGTATCCACGGGTAGCATCTCATACATTGATCGTTGATGGAAGGTATGAACATTTAAACAAATTTAAATTTCCTTTATTTATCTTGATATCAATTTTACATAATTTTTAAAATTTTGTATGCTTGCCGGATTCACACAATTTAGTCTAAAACATGCATACAACAATAATATCACATATTATATAGGATGATCGATTCCATTTCTAATCGACCCGTGGTTGCCAATCACGAGTCTTAGTCCAATCCTAGGTAATATGCAGTATGCAATGCAATCCTATTACATTGTGCTTCCAATTTACATTTCTTCTGTCTTTATTGTCTGCTGGGCCCACCTCCGTCTTCAAATCTTCATCTCCCACTAAATCTAATGTATTTACAATAAATAACAATGACAAGTAGGGGATACATTTTTAAGGGGTGGGAACGGGCCATAAACCAAGCCCACTTTTATTACATATGACAATTCATATTGGGCCATAAACCAGGCCCATTAATAAATCCAAAAACAATAAAAACAAATGTAAATTCCTAACATACACCTACAAAATTGGTCATGGCAATCGATCATCCTTATCCAATAACATTTAATTCAAAATTAATTTATTGGATAACATGCAATGGCAATTTAAATTTAAAATGATAAAATCATATTCCATATATAAAATCTTATTTTACATACAAAATCATATTTTATCTTTTTATCAAATAAAATCATATTTTACATATAAAATCCAATTTTATACATAAAATTATATTTTACTCAATATATCCATAAGATCATATCTTATCATCAATTGTACCAAAAATAATTAATTTCAAAATTCAATTTAACGGATAAAATATTTAAATTTTCCAAAAATTCAAATTTATCCAAAAATCAATTTTAAAAATTTCGGACTCGAACAATTCAATCCGATGCCTCGTGGACCAATCAAAAACAATTTTTGATCGCACCAAAAATAGAATTTTAACATATTAAAATATAATTTTAAAATTAAAAAATTAATTTTTTTCGCGGGCCGCCCGGGACACTCCCGGGCTGCCCGCGCCCCAAAGGGGCTCGGGCCGGGCAGCGACGATCGTTGCCCTGGGAAGCGATCACATCGTTGCCCTGGGCGCTGCGCTGGGCAGCGCCGTGCGCCGCCCTGCGCAGCGCTGGGCAGCACCGTGCGCTGCCCGGGGCAACGACCATCGCTGCCCGGGTTTTGCCCGAAAAAAAAAATTTTATTTTTAAAATATTTATTTTGTTTCAAAAACCGAGACTTAAAAAATTTTTGTACAATCGATTCATTTAATCGCTTTATCTGAGCAACCTGTCTCTGATACCACTGTTGGAGATCGGCGATCAGATCAATCAGAATTGATACCCGGTGCAGCGGAAGTTTAAAAATTTTTTATATGGAACGATTCCATAATGGGTATCAAAACTTTACGATTAAATTGTGTGTGTGTAAAAATTAAATAACAATTATAAATTTTTATCTCCAATCTCGAATCGAGATTATGGACACCAACAGATTGCTCTGCTCTTGTTGTATATCCCTGGAACTGATGGACGAACTGTTCTTCAATCAGGTCCACGAACGGATATTTAATCCCTCTGATAGATTGCACTAGAAAATCTATCAGAAGTTTCTACGAAGAGAATTAACGAATTTGATCCGTTAAACCAGACTGTAATTCAAAATTCACAGACTGGATTTTTCCGAGCAGAGGGGAGGGGGGTCGGCGGCCACACTTAGAAAAATAGGGTTTTTCGAAAATAATTTTGTGACCTCTTTTTTATAATTTCTGTACAGCAATAACTTATTTATAATGTAGGCCGCTAACAGCTTAGGTCCCATTAGTCATAAGTTCAAGCCCGACAAGCAAAGCCCGCATGTTCAGAAATTAATATAAAATTCATCATGACTCCGATTGATAAACCGATTTCACCAATGTGCACAGAAACCATTTCTGCACCTTTTAAAGTCAAGATAAATTTTTCTGAATCCGAATTCAGTGATTTCCAAAATTGCCCATCCCTATGTCATTTTAGGAAATCTTACTCCTCTACTCTTAAATAAGAAGTCCAACTTCTTTGTTCATTAAATTTAACTCTTTAAATTCAAATATCTCAACGGGGATTAAAAATTCATTACTCTGTGTGACCTTCAATGGTTCAGGGATACAGCTAGCCGTGGGCTCACAACTCCTTGTGACTCGGAACAACAATTTTCGACTTGCCCATCGAATCATGGTAAGAGCGCCTAGCAACATCGCCCCATGATTCCCTAGGTATCACTGATAGTGCCTGCAAGAACCAATAGATTTTGGTTAGCGTACAGTACGGTCCCTTCATCCATATATCACGATCGAATCAAAAACCATTGGTAAATCGAGAGTCGTTCGAGATTCGATAACTATGCAATGCATCTTGAAGATCAAATAGTGACATCGCATGTGCTACTAAGAAACCATTTCTTAAAACACATCATGTACTCTGGCCAGAGATTCGTCACACTAATATCTCCTCAGATCGCATATGATATCCACACTCGCAAGTATGTGGTGAATCCTTGACAACAAAGCATCGACTCCTATATGTGTTGTAACTGTACCCAATCCCGACACCGGATGACTCCAATAGAGTCGGTAAACGAGTCAAAGCACAGTACTAGCATATAGAGTCTCAATGATGTTTCAAGTAGTAAGGACTAATGGTGTACAACCAAAACCGCGGACTTTATCCACTCGATAAGTGATAACCACTTGGAAAGTCCGGATAGGGTAGTTCGATCATTCATCATATGAATATCCATTTGCATGCTTTGAACATCTCTATGTTCCCTACCAATGAAATGTGGTACTCTGCATCGCAAATGCTAGTCTCAAACTCGAGCGATCCTTATCCTTATTATCGGACGGCTCAATCGACTAGAAACAGTTTAGAATATACAGTGACTATAAAATGTGTTTCATGATAGACATCCCCATGTACTACCACATCTTACATACACTATAGTATATTCAAGGTCTTTATCAAAACAACAATAGTATATCACAATATAACAATATGAAGAAAGATAAAGTCATTGCCATTAATAAAAGTGTAAATTATATTAAACAAAAGATTGTTCATACAAAGAGTCATCAAAGACCTTAGCCACAAGTTGGCTCACCGGGCACCCACTCTTTCAACATGATGTGTTTTAAGAAATGGTTTCTTAGTAGCACATGCGATGTCACTATTTGATCTTCAAGATGCATTGCATAGTTATCGAATCTCGAACGACTCTCGATTTACCAATAGTTGTTAATTTGATCGGGATATATGGATGAAGTGTAGTGACCCTTACCCGAATCACCTACTAAACAGAACTTATGCATGCAATTAACTTAATTAAACAGATATCAGAATAAAACTGAGGAAACCATAAACAATATACAATCCCAAGTAAAGGAATCTGTAATTTATCCAATAATATACAACCAAATCGAATAGTTGTATCAACCCAAACAACAGTAAATAAAACCTAAGCGATGCTCCAGCTGGCCAACCACTGACTAGCCCTTCCTGGATCCACCCTCCTCGTCCAATCGCAAACCTGCTCCATGGAATAGGGTGTCCAAAAAATACAGAGTACGAGACGTGAGCATAAAACGCTCAGTGCGAGAGTATGAGTATACATGCATGCAAAGTGAACTCCCTATAGACTCGAGGTCAAGGATCAGATAATAGAGACATACCGGGCCCTGGTATGTAGCACGTTGTTCCGTCGCTTCAGGAGGTGGCTCCCATACCGAGATAACCGCGGATACGCCGGACCCAAATTGATGGAAGTCCATCCACTAACAGGATAGGGTACAACCCTACTAACAGACATCTCGAAAGAGATACAACAAGATGCAAATGAATGCAGCATAATATCATGGCATATAAATCATGCAGTCACATAATACATGCATACTCAGTCAGGATATCTCGAACAGTACTTTCGTACCTCAAAACAGTGCAAGCTCTACCAACTCTAGGTCCACGCCTATAGTCTGCTCTACACTGCCAAATGATACTACTATCATTAAAGTGCTCTAAAAGCCTTAACTAAGCTATTGCATACTCCTAAATATTTATAGGAAGCAAAAGCTATACATTCGTCCGTCGTTAGCCCTTTGATGTCGATGCCTCCAGAACTTGGGCACAAATCCGCTACGACTATCGAACGCCTCGCCGACCTCCGGACCAAGCCTAAGAAGACTAGAACAGCTCCAAAAGGACTAGAATGGAAAGGAGAACTCAGAATTGGCAAATGAAAGTGAAGCCTCGGCCTTCTATTTATAGACAATGATCGGAATTTCCGATCCTTGATCGGAACGTCCGAACCTCGATCGGAACGTCCGATCCTGCCATCGGAGCTTCCGAAGATCCTGATCTGCCACGTGTCAAAATATCACTTGATGACTCCGGATAGGGGTGATCGGAGCTTCTGGCCCTGATCGGAGCTTCCGATCTTGTCACACGTCATGCCTGACGTAATATCGATCGGAGCTTCCGATCCTGATCGGAGCTTCCGAACACACCTTCGGAGCTTCCGAACTCTACCCAAGTATTTATGATTAATTCTTTAATTACTTATTTTGGTTACGGGCTACTACATTCTCCCCCACTTAAGATATTTCGTCCTCGAAATCAGATCTTAAGTACCGAATGCAATTACAGAAATCAGAAACATTCTTTATTCAAATCAAATGTTTACAGAGTTTGCAACTGAATACAACTTAAAGAATGAAATCAAAACAACTCAGGATGGTATTTACGCATCTTGTCCTCGAGCTCCCAAGTAGCTTCCTCAGTGCCTCGGCGCTGCCACTGAACTAAAACCAAAGGAATGACTTTGTTCCGTAAAACCTTATCCTTATAATCTATGATACGAAGAGGTTTCTCAACATAAGTCAAATCCTTGTCTACCTGAACCTCAGACCGCTGCAGAATATGAGATTCATCCGCCACATACCATCGCAACAGAGATACGTGGAACACGTCGTGAATACTGGATAGATGCGGTGGCAAACCTAGTCGATAAGCCAAATCGCCGATGCTTTCCAAGTTCTCAAACGGACCGATAAATCTGGGAGACAACTTGCCCTTAAGGCCAAATCTGAGAATCTTGCGGAAAGGTGACACTCTCAGAAACACTTTCTCCCCGACCTCGAACTGCAAAGGCCTACGCTTGATATTAGCATAGCTGGCCTGACGATCCTGTGCAGTCTTAATCCGTTTCTTGATTTGATCAACAATATCTATCGTCTGCTGGATAAACTCCGGTCCCTCAGCCTGTCTCTCCCCCACTTCTTCCCAGAAGACTGGAGTACGACAACGTCGTCCATACAACGCCTCAAAAGGTGCCATCCCAATACTAGTGTGATAGCTGTTGTTGTAAGCGAACTCGATCAACGGCAAATGATCCTGCCAGGCTGAACCAAAATCCATGACGCACGCTCTAAGCATATCCTCTAAAGTACGGACAGTGCGCTCTGACTGACCATCATTCTCCGGATGATAGGCTGTACTCAAACTGAGAGTAGTACCCATCGCACGCTGAACGCTCCCCCAGAATCTAGAAGTAAACCTGGGGTCCCGATCGCTGACAATGCTCACAGGCACTCCATGAAGTCGGACGACCTCCTGAATGTACATCCGTGCCATGCGATCCACAGTGTATTCTTAGTAACACATGCGATGTCACTATTTGATCTTCAAGATGTATTGCATAGTTATCGAATCTCGAACGACTCTCGATTTACCAATGGTTGTTGATTCGATCGGGATATATGGATGAAGGGACCGTACTGTACGCTAACCAAAATCTATTGGTTCTTGCAGGCATTATCAGTGATACCTAGGGAATCATGGGGCAATGTTGCTAGGCGCTCTTACCATGATTCGATGGGCAAGTCGGAAATTGTTATTCCGAGTCACAAGGAGTTGTGAGCCCACAGCTAGCTGTATCCCTGAACCATTGAGGGTCACACAGAGTAATGGATTTTTAATCCCCGTTGAGATAGTTAAATTTAAAGAGTTAAATTTAATGAACAAAGAAGTTGGACTTCTTAATTATGAGTAGAGTAGTGAGATTTCCTAAAATGACATAGGGATGGGCATTTTTGGAAACCACTGAATTCGAATTTAGAAAAATTTATCTTGACTTTAAAAGGTGCAGAAATGGTTTCTGTACACATTGGTGAAATCGGTTTATCAATCGGAGTCATGATGAATTTTATATTAATTTCTGAACATGCGGGCTTTGCTTGTCGGGCTTGAACTTATGACTAATGGGCCCTAAGCTGTTAGTGGCCTACATTATAAATAAGTTATTGCAATACAGAAATTACACACAACAGGTCACAAATTTTCGAAAAACCCTAAGTATTTTCTCTGATAGTGGCCGACCCCCCTTCCCCTCTGCTCGGAAAATCCAGTCTGTGAATTTTGAATTACAGTCTGGTTTAACGGATCAAATTCGTTAATTCTCTTCGTAGAAACTTCTGATAGATTTTGTAGTGCAATCTATCAGAGGGATTAATTATCCGTTCGTGGACCTGATTGAAGAACAGTTCGTCCATCAGTTCCAGGGATATACAACAAGAGCAGAGCAATCTGTTGGTGTCCATAATCTCGATTCGAGATTGGAGGTAAAAATTTATAATTGTTATTTAATTTTTACACACACAATTTAATCGTTAAGTTTTGATACCCATTATGGAACCGTTCCATACAAAATTTTTAAACTTCCGCTGCACCGGGTATCAATTCTGATTGATCTGATCGCCGCGTTCTCCAACATATTCAGACTCCTTCTTGGGGTCATTCTTCGTTGAGGCCACGTACCCAGAGTCAGGTCTTTGCCCTTAACCAGGAGCAGGCAGAGGCTGACAGTGATCGGATGATTGCAGGTATCTGTAGTTTATGTGGTTTTCCTGCATATGTTTTAATTGATACCGGTGCATCACATTATTTTGTCTCAGCACGTTTTGCTAAGAAGTATACATTGCCGTTTATTCCTTTAGACGTGTTGCTAGTGGTTTCTACACCTATGGGGAGCGAGATTTTAGCCAAGCGTTTAGTTGTGGGTTGTGTTTTGGATTTCGAGGGACATCAGCTTAGTGCTAACCTGATGATTCTAGCAATGGATGATTTCGATTACATCATTGGGATAGATCTATTGACTACCTACCGAGCGATAGTAGATTGCTATCAGAGGTTTGTCCAGTTTCGTCCAGAGGATGACGAGTCATGGTATTTCTATGGTGAGGGAGCGCGACCCCTGATGCCAGTGGTTTCAGCTCTGAAGGCTCAGCAAGCTTTAGAGTCTGGCGGGGAAGGCTACCTTATCTACGCCATTGACGCATCCTTAGGAGAGCCAGATATCCAAGAGATACCAGTGGTTCGTGACTTTCCTGATGTGTTTCCTGAGGAGATTCCAGGATTGCCACCAGTAAGGGAAATTGAGTTTGGCATTGAGTTAGTGCCAAGGACTACACCGATTTCAAGAACTCCTTACCGATTGGCACCGTCAGAAATGAAAGAGCTGCAGAAGCAATTGCAAGATCTTCTTGATAAGGGTTATATTCGACCTAGTGTTTCTCCATGGGGAGCCCCAGTACTGTTTGTCAAGAAGAAGGATGGTTCGATGCGGTTGTGTATTGACTACCGTCAATTGAATCAAGCGACAGTGAAGAATAAGTATCCTCTTCCGCGGATAGATGATCTCTTTGATCATTTGCAGGGTACTTCTGTCTATTCGAAGATTGATATTCGGTCTGGGTATCATCAATTGCGAGTTCGACAGGAGGATGTTCCTAAGACAGCAATTCGTACGCGGTATGGACACTATGAGTTTCTAGTGATGCCGTTTGGTTTGACGAATGCTCCAGCTATTTTTATGGATCTGATGAACAGAGTTTTCCGCGACTTTCTGGATAAGTTCGTGGAGGTGTTCATCGATGACATTTTGGTGTATTCTCGCAGCATGGATGAGCATGCCTACCATCTCTATATTGTACTGCAGGTCTTGAGGGAAAGACAGTTGTATGCGAAGCTGAGTAAGTGTGACTTCTGGATTGACTGAGTTGTGTTCCTTGGTCATGTCATTTCTCAGGATGGCGTATCTGTTGATCCTAGCAAGACAGAGGCTATTTTTAATTGGTCACATCCAACTACAGCTTCTGAGATTCGTAGTTTCCTTTGTTTAGTAGGATACTATCGTCGTTTTGTGGAGAATTTCTTTCAGATAGCTAAGCATTTGACTCAGTTGACGAAGAAAGATGTTTCTTTCGTTTGGTCTAATGCTTGTGAAGACAGTTTTTGTGAGTTGAGACGTCGTCTGACGACAGCTCTAGTTCTTGCTTTACCGTCTGGATCAGGTGGTTTTGTAGTCTTCACTGATGCTTCTCTCCAGGGTTTGGGGTGTTTGTTGACTCAGAATGTCCACGTGATCGCTTATGCTTCCAGACAGCTAAAGACTCACAAGGAGAACTATCCCGTACATGATTTAGAGCTTGCAGCCATTGTCTTTGATCTTAAGATATGGCGTCACTATTTGTACGGAGAACGATTTGAGATCTTCACCGATCATAAGAGTTTGAGGTATCTGTTCACTCAGGCTGAGTTGAACATGCGACAGCGTCGTTGGATGGATCTGTTGAAGGATTACGATTGTGAGATCAAGTACCATCCAGGTTCTTCAAATCCTGTTGTTTATGCGCTTAGTCGCAAAGTTTATGTGAGTTCCCTTCATACCAGTTCGGTTTCGAAGGCAGTAGAGGAGTTTTGTTCTTTGGGATTCACGTTCCGTCATAAGAAAGAACAACAAGGGATTCGTGTCTCTTCTGTGCTTGCAGAGCCAGCGCTATACAGACGAATTCGGGAAGCTCAGAACTCTGGTCTAAAGACTCAGAAGTTAGCCCTGCTGGCTGAGGGTGATAACACTTCTGGTTTCCATTTACAGGGAGACGGTCTGTTGTGTCTTTCTGGTCGAGTTGTGGTACCCGAGGATTCTACTTTGAGGGATGAGATCTTATCGCAAGCTCACCGCAGTTGATTCTCTGTACATCCAGGCAGCATGAAGATGTATAAGGATCTTCGCACATGATTTTGGTGGAAAAGGGATGAAGCGCAGCATTTATCAGTTCGTATCCCGATGCCTTGTGTGTCAGTAGGTCAAGGCAGAGTTTAGACGACCCAAAGGGTTACTTCACAGCTTAGAGATTCCTGAATGGAAGTGGGAGCATGTGACGATGGACTTTGTCACCCACTTGCCTATGTCTTCCAGGAATTGTGATGCTATTTGGGTTGTCGTGGATCAGTTGTCGAAGTCAGCGCATTTTCTTCCCTATAACCACGATTACACCTTTGATAGGATGGCGCAATTGTATGTGCAGGAGATTGTTCGATTGCATGTGATTCCGTTGAGCATTGTCAACGATAGAGATCCGAGATTCACCTCGAGATTTTGGGGTAGTTTCCAGCAAGCCCTTGGTACTACTTTGAGCTTGAGTACGGCTTATCATCCAGAGACGGACGGACAGTCGGAGCGTACTATTCGCACTCTAGAGGATATGCTTCGCGCGGCGGTGATGGATTTTGGTCCAGCGTGGCATGATCATTTACCATTGGTGGAGTTCGCCTACAACAATAGTTTTTATCGCAGCATTGGCATGGCACCATTTGAGGCTCTTTATGGACGCCGTTTTCGTACACCTTTGTTTTGGGACGAGGTTGGCGAGCGTCAGGTGGAGGGTCCTCAGATGATTCAGCAGATGATTGATGCAGTAGAGTTGATCCGACGCAGGGTTAAGGCAGCCCAGGATCGACAGGCTAGCTACGCGAACAATCACCGCAGGCCATTTCATTTTGAGGTAGGGGAATACGTTTTCTTGTGTGTGTCACCTTTCCGGAAAGTGATGAGGTTTGGTCGCAAGGGTAAGCTAATACCTAGATTTATTGGTCCTTTCGAGATTCTCGAGAAGGTTGGGGATGTTGCTTATCGTCTGGCCTTGCCACCCGATCTTTCGGAGATCCACGATGTGTTCCACGTGTCCTTGTTAAGGCAGTATGTGGCGGATGAGTCGCATATTTTGCATCCAACCGAGGTAAAGGTAGATCGAGATCTATCGTATGTGGAGAAACCCCTGCGAATTCTTGACAGGAAGGACAAGGTACTTCATAACAAGCGCATACCAGTGGTTATGGTACAGTGGCAATGCAGAGGGACATAGGAAGCTACTTGGGAGTTGGAGAGCCGGATGTTAGCCGAGCACCCCGAGTTATTTTGAGATTTTGTACTTCTTTGTATCGAGTTATACTTGTTCAGTTGTAATAAAGAACATTTGGTTGGCTATTTATGTTTTCCTCTAAGACTTAAATTTCGAGGACGAAATTTCTTAAGTGGGGGAGAATGTAGTAACCCGCATTTCTAATTAGTGATTAATGAGTAATTAATCACGTGATCATAACTAGATTAAGTAAAACATGATTAAGTAAGTTCTTGTTGGAATAACGGACTTCAGAAATGTTTTCAGAGCACTCGAATTAGTTGAATTGGTTCAGCAGGATCGGACGGTCTGAAGAGGTGTTCGGACGATTCGAAGTGGATCGGAAGCTCCGTGCCAGGATCGGAGGCTCCGATCAAGATCGGACGCTCTGTCGGCAAGATCGGAAGATCCGATCTGGACCAGGGCACACGTCATTGCTTACATCAGCAAGGTGACATCATGGCTGACATAATATTGAGCAATCGGACGCTCCGAAGGTGCGATCGGAGGTTCTGATCGAGTTCGGACGGTCCGAACTGGGTTCGGAGGCTCCGAACATTGCCTATAAATAGAGGGTCCGAGAATTCATTTTCTCGCACCAATTTCCTCTCTTCTCTCTCAATTCCTAAGCCTTCTAACTCAGATATAGGGAGATCTAGGCATCCTACGGGGAATCCGGAAGTGGCTTAGTGATCTAGACATCGTCACGGAGCTACGGCCTAGTTTTGAGGCTATCTTCAACAAAGGGCTAACGACGAACGCAGGTATAGCTTTGGCATCCTAAAAATATTTAGGAGTATGCAATAGCTTAGTTAAGGCTTTTAGAGCTTAATTGTTGATGCATGGATATTTTCATTGTAGTAGCTAGTAGACTGGACTAGTAGGCTTGGAGTCTAGACCAGAAGAGCTAGGTTTGTCCAGTAGTGTTAGAGGTACGTAAGTACTGACCGAGATAGCCGACATGATATATTTGCTTGTATGTTGCATGAGTATGTGCTATATGTTTTACCATGTTTTAGCATGTTTTATCGTCTTAGCACATACATGATTTTACGTGTGACTGCATCCGGAGAGATGTGAGTCATTGACAGTCTCCATAGGGAACAATGACCTTATTTTGGACTCGAGTCAGGTATGACAGTTTCCATATGAGGCTTGTATCCTGTTTTGGATTCGGGTCAGGATGGGGTTGGTTCAGCCCTGATATGGAGTATACGAGTACCCCGTGGAGTAGCTCTCTAGCCGGTACTGTATATTTCCGGCGCCATGAGCAAGTGTTTTCACTTGAGTTTTAAATCATCTGCGTGCGCATATGTGTATTTATATCATTGCTTTGTATTGAGCGTTGTAGCTCACGCCCCTGTATTTGGGTATTGTATACCTTGTGGCGGGGCAGGTTTGAGGCTGGATGGTCCAGGCGGCTCTCAGCAGGATTGAGCTTGGGGAGTGCGAAGGATGTAGAGGGTAGGAATTTATTTACCCTGAACCTTCGATTTGGTTGTATAACAGTATTTATACACTTGTGATAGCGTCGGTTGTATTCTACCGATTGGATTTGTTGTATTTTAATTATCCGCACTTTACGCTTTAAGCTTTAATTGTGTGCACTTTTACTATAATTCTGATTAGGTAGTGGATCCGGGTTGGGTCACTACAAAGCATCACTCGAGTGTCTTCCTCCACACTTACTACAAAACCAACCTGTATACCCTGAACCCTGACTTGATCTATATGGCTTTGAACCACCAGAACTAGAGGAACTACTTTCTTGCTTCTTGAACTATTTACCTTTGGGACTAAAACGATCTCTTTTGTTTCTACTGCTGCCACCTCCTTCATATCTGCTTTGCTATTGAGGAACGGATGATTGAGGTTGCACTGGTGGTAGCTGTGGCTGTTGAGATGGTTGAGGCCTGAAAGAAATTCCTTTCTATCTAATGATACCAGCTTCAGCACCCTTGGCTTTATCCAGAGCATCAGCAAGATTATTAGTTAGCCCCGTGTTGACAAAGGTAGAGACATCAGGATTAAGACCGTTGATGAATTGATCGGCCTTTGCTTCCTCATTATCAGCAATATGAGGTTCGGAACTAAGTAAAGTGGAAAACTTTGCAACATAATCTTCAATACAAATATTTCCCTATTGCAAATTAGCGAACTCCGCTCCCTTGTCCTTTCTGTATGACGGAGGAATGAAATGTTTGAAAAACTCAGCTTTAAACACATTCCAAGTAATAACAGTACCTCGATTTTCCAACGCTTTCTTGGTCATGATCCACCAACTTTTAGCCACATCATGCGACTGATGAATAACCAATCTAACTCGTCGGTCATCGGTGTAATCAATAAATTCAAACAGTTGCTCGATATCATCAAGACAGCTTTCACATGCTACCGAATCCTCTGTACCTTTCAAACTCGCTGGTTTAAATGACAGGAATTGCTTCAACAACACCTCCATCGGATTAGCAGTAGTATCCATTGGAGTAACAGTAGTACTTCCTTGCTCAGTCGTAGGTACCGGTGGAATATTAGAAACTACCGGAGGAACCTGTTCAATCGGAGGTACTTGCTCAGTCGGTGGTGACTGTAGATTCGTTCGACCACTGCGAAGAGGTAACGATCGGGGAGGCATAGTTGATAACTGAGAGTAGACAACAATTCAGCACATAACAACATCATATCTCTGTTCCAATATCTCATACTCTTTAATCTCATGAGCATGCCTTATTCCATCACACAACACTTCCATTTCATGCTTAGCAATTCATATTATAAGCACATACTTGCAATAAGTAAACATGCTAGCATATAACATGTGATTACAAGAGTAGAACATGCTCGCATAAAATTCACATAAACAAACCATGCATTAAACTCATGCATCATGAATTTATGCGACTCACTCTACCCCGCTCAGCTTCTAATGTCGACTCAAGACAACTTAAACTCTGATACCAAACAATGTGGCAACCCCGGGCTCGTCTACTTTAATCCAATGACTCAACACAAAGCATTAGAACTAAGCACAAGTAATACAAAAGAAATAAATAAATATTTTTTTTAAAGTGGACCCTCCGGTCGATCGGTTAAAATTGACCGATTGAGCGGCCAAGAAATCCCAAACACTCGGGTTTGGAATTTCACATGCACCGCTCGATCGGTCCAATTGCACCAATCGAGCGGCATCCTTCAGTGCAGAAATCTGCAGATTTCTTTGTGCTCTTGTGTTCTTTGCTAGTCCCTTGCTATCTAATAACATGTAATTAAATGTAAACAAGGCTAAACATACTAGAACAACATGTACAAGATACATGACAACTTTATTCAAAAGCCAAGCTTACAAGATACTACAAATATTCAATCTAACTCCTAGTTTACATCCACTATGTTTATACAAACTACAACCAACACATGCTATAAACATTAACTCAAGTTCTTGGTAGCACTTTTACATTCTTAGCCCGGAACGCCACTTCTCGAATTTCCAATCGCTCAAGACCTTCTACGACTCGGCCTTGCATCCTCAGTTGTAATGCACACACAACACAAAACAACAGCCGGATAAACCAGTAAGTATAAATTTTAGTATAAAACAACGGAATCATATATTGAAACATAAATAGCAAGTTTCATGCATTTCAATCTAAAAGACAACTTAGATACCGCAAATAGTTAGCTACACAATAAAAATTCAAAGCCTAATGAACGACTCAATTTAGATGATAAAACGCATCACTCATCATCAGGCTCAAACTCATCACTGATGTTATAACTGAAGTCGGTCTATCAATGATAAATACTCATCATTGATATTTGATATCGAAGTTTATAACTCATCGACGATATCAGCAAGGCTTGAAGAAATGTTAGGCTCACATATATAATAAGATGACATAACCACAATCATCCTATCTTAGCTCAACAAGCATAACCAACAATATAAACATGTATGTCAAGTAATGTGTGATTTAAGGGAATCGAGAAGGTAAACTCGTCTCGACGAACATCCCCAACTTGATCATCGTCGTATTATACCTTAGTCTTGATAAGGAATGAGCTAGATCCACAAGCTACAAAATACACAATTGCAATCACAATTCTGCTCAAGCTAAACTCAAGTATCAAAGTCTAAAGCTCACCAACTTTGATCAAATCTCTCCCGGTTCGACACCCAAACTCCCGAAGTTGATGTCCTTTGATTAAATCTGAAATGAATGGTATTCAAGTCCACAACATCAGCAAGAATTCATTTATACCACAGCTCAATCATAAGGATTCATAGTCTATCAATTTCGCAAACCGGCGGCGTAACGGTAACAAAACTAGTACTTTTAACAACCATATAAGTCTCATATACATATCATACCAATCAAATATCATCAAACCCCAGCCAAATGAGATAGCATGATTTTCGAATAAAAGCTGTAAATTCATATCAATTTCAAACGACGTCCGTTCATCGGTCCGACTTCGATACAATCACTCATACAAGCTCAAGAACGCATAGCCATAATCGAATTCCAAGTTCTCCCAACAACATATTTTCAAAATATACAGAATCAAGATAATACTTACATCACAACGAAGCTCTTGTTGCGAGGATTCCAAAACCGTGCTCAAAATTTTATTCGGGTAGACGGATTTTGAAATAATGAAGATTGAAGATCAAATTTAGACAAAGAAAATAATGTTTTGGTTTTGTTGTTGAAGAAGAAGATACATCTGATGCAAATCCATGTACATACACGTATGTATACATAAGATGCCAAGTGTCCCACTCAAATATAGAAAATTTTACTTTGGCCCTTAAAATTTCCACTATTTGCAATTCAGTCCTTACGAAAACTTTTAATTCAACTTCAATCCTAAATAATTTAAGAATATTAAAATTTAAATCTAAACTCTAAAAATTTTAAAATTAAATATACTCGAATTAAAACTAAATAATCTCGGGCCTTACATTAATTTGGAAAAATATTTGACCGAGTGGACTGGTCAGAGTCTAAATTATATTTAGTATTTAATCTGGAAAATTACGAGTCCAATTGACTGGTCAAAGTCAATAATTTCAGAAATGGTATTAATTGATGTTGGGTGTGTGTATCATAAAAATACCAGATTGGAGACTAGTTTTACCATTTGGGTATCAAATAAATTAGTGCGAGACCCGAAAATATTAGATTACTATAAATATAAAAACAGGCATGAAACATCATAAAGGAAAACACAGATTATATATTTTTCCCAATTTTTCCCCAATTTTCGGATTCACTATAGCAGTCAAACGTTTGCCATCGCCGACCATTCACCGATGCTCTGATCAAAGATCCGATTGGTCACTTTGTATCCAACATCAAGACGAAGCTATTGGTGTAAATAAATCGACAATCGGACGGTTGGATCGTCAAGAAATCGAGTTAGAACAGATGGGTTTTGCACATAATTTCGTCAGCACTGTTCATCGGCTTCTTCTTTGAGATTTCGATGTTTTGAGCTCATTTTTGTTGGTTTTAAAGCTAGTAATCGATTCTTTGAGTTGTGGAGAGCATTTCCCTAGCTCATGGTAGCATTTTTTTCCAGAAATCGTGCAGATCGGAGTAAAAACCATCTTCGCCGGCCGCCACTATTTTTCGCCGATCTCCGATGCGTCAGACCTGTGTTCTGGTCGTGGCTTAGATGGTTGGAATCATCTCGTCGAGCTCTACATATCTGGAAAATTTCATAATTTTTGGAGCACGTTTGGATATCCGCCGCCGCGTCACCGCCGTCTTCTCCGATTTTCCGGTGACCTCCGATGAGTTAACCAATTTTGATCGTCTCGATGTGATAGATCCAAATATCCAAGTTTTGAGTCAAGATTCAAAACGGTGAAGCGGTGAGAATGCGATAAAAGTTTGCAAATTTATCGGTCAAAGTTTGGCCAGAGTTGACCAATATTGATTTTTGTATATTATGTGATTTTCCGCAGATTCGAAGCAAGTCTAGGACATTTAAAGGTAGAGATCAACATACTAGGGGTTTGAACTTTTCCAGACATGGAAAATTGAGGTATGAGCTGATGTTGATTTTCGAATGGAATGAATACTCGAGCGAGTTTGAGATTTTTGAGTTCCCGATTAAAATCACATACTTGCATGTTTATTTGATTATTTGATATTGAATGAGAATTTGAATGATTTAATTGATTTTTGATATTATTTTAAATACATAAGTTTGTCTATAAGAAATTGTTTAAAGTAAGTGATTTATATATTTGATTTGAAAAGCATGAGATTGCTTATTTGAATTATTTCAATGATTTTCGATATTATATTCATGAGTTTGAATATACGAGTTGAATGTGTTGACATCTTCGATAAAATTATGTCTGAATACACATATTTATTATTTTTGATTCGATTAAATTGCATTTAATTCATATGCATTTATCTTGAGACAAATTTCTTGATTTTTAGAGGGCTGAGTTGCCTTGATTCGAATTAGACGTTTGGGAGCTATATCGAGTGACCTGGGATGTTGAGTTCCCCCAGTGTCAGCATACTCCTATAGTTGTGCCAAAGTCTAGAGGTTTGAGACGCGTAGCGCCACCCCGAGCGGGAGCGGGAGCGTAGGTGGGTTAGTTGCATGATCTTGACCTCGGGATCCCAACCGATTGTCCGATATTCCTTTGATTATCTGATTTGATAATCCCAATTTTTAAACACATGCATTTCATTTGCATTTTCATTGAAGAATATGACTTTATATTATGATTTTAATATACTTACTTTATATTACATGTTACGTCGCTTTTACTAAGATTTTATTCTCACCAGAGTTATCTGGCTGTTTTCTTGTTTTGTATGTGTACTTGACAACAGGTGGGGCAGGAGCTAGTCAGAGTCGGCATGGTTAGCTCGGGATTGAATGATATATGTGAGGCGTCGATTTAGAAGTCGAATAACTCTTAGAACTTGGTTAATTTTTGAAGCCTGCTTTTATTGTCTAATTTATTGTATTGCATGTATTTTAAACCCCGTTTATTTTTTAGAATTGATATATGTCTAAGACCGAGTTTAAAATTGTTTCTTTAGTGAGCCAGAGATGATCTCGCCCGAGCCGAATATTTTTCTAATGCTCGGGCGAGACACTGTTCTTGATAAAAAAAAAAAAATTTGTTGATTGTCTTGGCTCATTTATTTATGGAAGATTATTTTACTATTCAAGATTATATGATTAGAATCGAGGTCCTCACATTAAGTGGTATCAGATCGATTAGATTCTTGGATTGAGTTAGAAGTGAGTGAGCGGGGTAGATCGAGTCCGCATGAATTTATTTCTTTCGCATGTGATTGATTTCAGTGTTTGATTTCCTGAATTACATGCGAGCATGCTTTACTGATTCAAAATTATATGTTTACATGATTATGTGAATTGATTTTTTTTAAGCGTGCATTATATGAAAAAAGGATTGGAACTGATTCGAGATGAGAATTTGAACGCTCGTGCGAATACATGTATGAGTATGATGATAGGAGGATGATCGAAACAGAATTGATGATTTTGATATTTCGAGATTTGTGCTTGTGATTATTTGAGATTATAATTGTTAGGCCGATATGATTGAGTAAGCTAGCAAATCAGATTTGAGTGTGATGATTAGATTGCTCGCTCCGGAGAATTGAAATTATGAAAGGAATTTGATGTTCACGAATTGTTGATCAAAATTAGATTACAGGTGAGAATTTTTTAAATATGATATTTTGGATTGTTATATCATTGTCGTTACCAGCTAAATCTCCCTGTTGAGCTAAGAATTGTATACTCTAGAAATTGATAATTTGTATTGATGATGAATGAGATGATCTAGAATATGATTAGATTATGTCTATTTTGTTAGATTAAGGAATTCGTATGATATTTTGGGATGTCTGCATGAGATCTAATGCAGGATTTTTTACGAGATAGATAAAGATAAGCCAAATCAAGATTTGATGAGATTGGCTACAGATGTCATGAGATTGACATGATAAAGATGATGTATGTTCTTGAGAAGATTGAATTTAAACCACTCGAAGTTTATTGTGGATTAGAATGATCGAGGTAAGAGTTGATATTTTAATTCTTAGCAATGATTGAACTTATTCGTATCAGATGAACTTTAAGATAAAACATAGATAGAAACTCGATTTTAATAATTTCAGATTTTCAGAATGAGATCAGATTTGAGCAGCGATTGTATTGGAATGGTAAGAATCCTCTAGATAAGAATTTTATTGATCTTCACTTGTCGATGTGAAGAATGTGGTGTAAGTTTTGAGAGAGTGTTGTAAAAACTCTGAGATCAAAGCTAGATGTTTCAAACGCCCATTCTGAATAGATGATTCGATTTATAAGAAATTATAAGCTTTAATTGTGTGTGATATCAAGAGATTGAGTAGAAGTGAATTGAGATCGATATATGAATGAACAAATTGTATCTGATTACTTGGATCTAAGATGATTAGATTTTGATAATAGCTTGAATTATCTGGAATTGATCTAAGTATGTGATACTTTTGAAAGATGTTAGTTGATTTTCAGAATGTCAACACTCATGTGCTAAACTTTTGGGATAAGTAAGATTGATAGAATATTTTGAGAATTTGATTAGGTCCCAATCGATGATATCGAGAATTTATTGATGTATCCAATATTGTTCTTTCGAGAATGATGTTTTATCGGGTCTTAAGAGAACTTGTACGAATTTTTAGTATTGAATTGGTTCGAAGAGTTATTGTGATTGATATTTTGGAAAGATATGAGTTTGAGAATTTCCGAGGAAAAGAATTTTTCCGATAGAATAAGAGGATGGAATTATTGCTTTTGGGATAATATCAAATTCAGTTACAATTGAGCCTTCCTTCGATTAATCTGAAAATACTTGAATCTTACTGTAGTAATGCATCTTTGATTCGCATAACATTGAATTCGATGAATATTACCTTTTGGTATCGATTGTTCTTCGTGTATGAATTCAGAAATTAATATTTCTTGACATTGGAATTCTAATTCTGGACATTGATATTGATTCGGGTGAATTTTGATTATCTGATTTCTTGATGATCTCGATTTATTTGTTTCGACATTCGAATATGCCTTAAAACTGAGTCCTAATCGATGAGTACGTGCGGATTCCTTGTGGTTGAGGCCACATTGGCAACCATGATTTTGGTTTGTCTTGATGATGGGCATTATGTCGGACCTATTGATGAGTGATCCCTTGATTTGATATTGATTGATTGGCTCGCTTTCCTTATTCTTTGAGCCTGATTTGATGTATTCACCCTCAATTTTGGAATTCAAGTGAGTTGTTTTCACTTAGAAGAGTTTGTTGTCCATAATTCCTTTTATCTGATAATCATGACTTGAGAGATTTTCTTTGATATTAATTTTATTCTGACTTTGAGAGTCATTGATGATTTGAGGTATATCTTCAGTATATACGATTATATTTGAAAGAGTAGGTGCCCGGTGAGCCAACTTGTGGCTAAGGGCTTTGATGACTCTTTGTATAAACAATCTTTTGTTTAATATAATTTACACTTTTATTAATGGCAATGACTTTATCTCTCTTCATATTGTTATATTGTGATATACTATTGTTGTTTTGATAAAGACCTTGAATATATTATAGTGTATGTAAGATGTGGTAGAACATGGGGATGTCTATCATGAAACACATTTTATAGTCACTGTATATTCTAAACTGTTCCTAGTCGATTGAGCCGTCCGATAATAAGGATAAGGATCGCTCGAGTTTGAGACTAGCATTTGCGATGCAGAGTACCACGTTTCATTGGTAAGGAACATAGAGATGTTCGAAGCATGCAAATGGATATTCATACGATGAATGATCGAACTACCCTATCCGGACTTTCCAAGTGGTTATCACTTATCTAGTGGATAAAGTCCGCGGTTTTGGTTGTACACCATTAGTCCTTACTACTTGAAACATCATTGAGACTCTATATGCTAGTACTGTGCTTTGACTCGTTTACCGACTCTATTAGGGTCATCAGGTATCGGGATTGGGTACAGTTACAACACATATAGGAGTTGATGCTTTGTTGTCAAGGATTCACCACATACTTGCGAGTGTGGATATCCTATGCGATCTGAGGAGATATTAGTGTGACGAATCTTTGGCCAGAGTACATGATGTGTTTTAAGAAATGGTTTCTTAGTAACACATGCGATGTCACTATTTGATCTTCAAGATGTATTGCATAGTTATCGAATCTCGAACGACTCTCGATATACCAATGGTTGTTGATTCGATCGGGATATATGGATGAAGGGACCGTACTGTACGCTAACCAAAATCTATTGGTTCTTGCAGGCACTATCAGTGATACCTAGGGAATCATGGGGCGATGTTGCTAGGCGCTCATACAATGATTCGATGGGCAAGTCGGAAATTTTTGTTCCGAGTCACAAGGAGTTGTGAGCCCATGGCTAGCTGTATCCCTGAACCATTGAGGGTCACACAGAGTAATGGATTTTTAATCCCCATTGAGATAGTTAAATTTAAAGAGTTAAATTTAATGAACAAAGAAGTTGGACTTCTTAATTATGAGTAAAGGAGTAAGATTTCCTAAAATGACATAGGGATGGGCATTTTTGGAAATCACTGAATTCAGATTCAGAAAAATTTATCTTGACTTTAAAAGGTGCAGAAATGGTTTCTGTGCACATTGGTGAAATCGGTTTATCAATCGGAGTCATGATGAATTTTATATTAATTTCTGAACATGTGGGCTTTGCTTGTCGGGCTTGAACTTATGACTAATGGGCCCTAAGCTGTTAGTGGCCTACATTATAAATAATTTATTGCAGTATAGAAATTACACATAACAGGTCACAAATTTTCAAAAACCCTAATTATTTTTCTCTGAAGTGGCCGCCCCCTTTTCCCCTCTGCTCGGTAAAATCAAGTCTGTGAATTTTGAATTACATTCTGGTTTAACGGATCAAATTCGTTAATTCTCCTCGTAGAAACTTCTGATAGATTTTCTAGTGCAATCTATCAGAGGGATTAATTATCCGTTCGTGGACCTGATTGAAGAATAGTTCGTCCATCAGTTCCAGGGATATACAACAAGAGCAGAGCAATCTGTTGGTGTCCATAATCTCGCTTCTAGATTGTAGGTAAAAATTTATAATCGTTATTTAATTTTTACACACACAATTTAATCGTAAGGTTTTGATACCCATTATGGAATCGTTTCATATAAAATTTTTAAACTTCCGCTGCACTGGGTATCAATTCTGATTGATCTGATCGCCGTGTTCTCCAACAATATTGTCTCGTAACTGATAGGGATTGATAGCACTATTAGAATTTATTTTTGGACCGATATCAAATACAACTTAAGTCCGAAGATCGTTCAATTTTTGGCACCTTGGGTGAAAACTTGGATAAAAATTGCAGTGGATTCGAATAGATGAATTATGATGATATTGAATTAGTCTAGAAAACCCTTAGGATTTGAATTTAGATTTTGAAGAACATTTCAGATATTTTAGAAGCAATGGACAGGATTCACTCAATGAATCAGTGATATCGGATTTATCTTTTGATATTTGGATTTTGTGATGCTTGTTTCGGGAATTTATGGAATTTTGCGGTTAAATTCATTGTTGGACTAAGTGTAAAATTTTGAATTTATAAATAAGATAGTAATTTTAGTGTTAGTAGAGATGTTTAATCTCATTTTAGCATTCGAACTTGATGGCGGGAATTACTAACACTTGAGATCAGATGGATCGAATAAGAAGAAGAAGAAGAAACTTGAATTAATGAAACTGGTACTGAATAAGTTCCAGAGCAGTTAGATGAATAGCTGAATATTGTTCTTCCAATTTATGAGATTAATACGGTGTTGTTTGCGATTTATAATCGAATGAGAATTTTTGGGATTTAAACTTGCCTTTTTGATCGATTATTCGATTGATATTGGGAAGAATTTGATGGGAACTTTCGAATTTTGATATGTGATTGCTCCGTGATTGCGAGAACGGATTGTGACTCGCAGATGAAAATGTGATCTTACTAAATGACATCGAAGACAGAACTTTTCGATAAAGAATTTTAAGATATGTAAAATGATTGATTGATCGAAATTGACTTATAAGGCATTAGAGGAAGATCAAATTATTTGAGAATAACTCAGTATATGAGTTTAAGATGTTTGGAACTGTCTGATTTACATAAGTTCCTCTGAATTCTAAACTTATGGATTGGGTTTAGTTTGAGATTGATTGATCAAAGATTGAATTATGGACTCCTTAAAAGTTTTTGAAGTATCTTTGGTTGATTCCTTATCAACTAACATACATATATGATCCGATGACTGACTTTAGGTCAAAGTTAAATATTCAAGAAACTCTTTTTCCTTTTTTATCAGAGTACAGTATACTAGACTGTCCGACGTTCAGAACAGAATGTTCATATCTTTTGAGAGGACATTCTACGAGCCGTAGTGCTAAATTTTGGCACTAGTTGGCTAGATTCATGACTTTGATTGAATGTTCTGATTTGAACTATTAACAAGAGTTTAGAGATTACTCTTTTCGAAACGATATACGAAGAGTACTGCGAATTTTTCTCATTTCGAGAATGATGTTTTTGAAATACATCAGTTGCAGAGTCAGATTTGACCTGATATTGTCGTTGTAGTGACCTTTACCGAGATCACCTACTAAACAGAACTTAGGCATGCAATTAACTTAATCAAACAATAAATCAGAAATAAGCTGCGGAAACAATAAATTTAATACAATCACAAGGAAAGGAATCTGTAATACCCAAATAGTTTATACAACCAAATCGAACGATGTATCAACCCAAATACACAGAATAAAAACCTAAACAAAGCTCCAGCTGGCCATCCACTGCCTAGCCCCTCTTGGATCCACCCGCCTCATCCAATCGCAAACTTGCCCCATGGAATGGGTGTCCAGAAACACAGAGTACGATACGTGAGCATAAAACGCTCAGCACGAGAGTATGAGTATACATGAATGTGGGAAAACTGTGTTCAGATCAATCAGAATTGATACCCGGTGCAGCGGAAGTTTTAAAATTTTATATGGAACGATTCCATATCATGGATATCAAAACTTTACGATTAAATTGTGCGTGTAAAAATTAAATAACAATTAAATTTTTACCTTGAATCTCGAACGAGATTATGGACACCAACAGATAACTCTGCTCTTGTTGTATATCCCAGGAACTGATGGACGAACAATTCTTCAATCAGGTCCACGAACAGAATTCGAATCCCTCTGATAGATTGCACTAGAAAATCTATCAGAAGTTTCTACGAAGAGAATTAACGAATTTTATCCGTTAAACCAGACTGCAAATTTGAAATTCACAGACTGGATTTCAGAGAGAAAAACATAGAGAGGGGGCGGCCACTCTAGGTCTCAAAACCCTAGTGTTCGAAAATTATAAGACTTGTGTCTAATTTCTGCACTACAATAACTTATTTATAATGTGGGCTGCTAACAGCTTAGGGCCCATTAGTCATAAGTTAAAGCCTGACAAGCAAAGCCTGCATATTCAGAAATTAATATAAAATTCATCGTGACTCAGATTGATAAACCAATTTCACCAATGTGCACAGAAACCATTTCTGCATCTTTTAAAGTCAAGATAAATTTTCTGAATCCGAATTCAGTGATTTCCAAAAAATTCCCATCCCTATGTCATTTTAGGAAATCTTACTCTTCTACTCTGATATAAGAATTCCTACTTCTTTGTTTATTAAATTTAACTCTTTAAATTTAACTATCTCAACGGGAATTAGAAATCCATTACTTGTGTGACCCTCAATGGTTCAGGGATACAGCTAGCCGTGGGCTCACAACTCCTTGTGACTCGGAACAACAATTTCCGACTTACCCATCGAATCATGGTAAGAGCGTCTAGCAACATCGCCCCATGATTTCCTAGGTATCACTGATAGTGCCTACAATAACCAGTAAATTTTGGTTAGCGTACAGTACGGTCCCTTCATCCATATATCCCGATCGAATCAACAACCATTGGTAAATCGAGAGTCGTTCGAGATTCGATAACTATGCAATGCATCTTGAAGATCAAATAGTGACATCGCATGTGCTACTAAGAAACCATTTCTTAAAACACATCATGTACTCTGGTCAGAGATTCGTCACACTAATATCTCCTCAGATTGCATAGGATATCCACACTTGCAAGTATGTGGTGAATCCTTGACAACAAAGCATCGACTCCTATATGTGTCGTAACTGTACCCAATCCCGACACCTGATGACCCCAATAGAGTCGATAAACGAGTCAAAGTACAGTACTAGCATATAGAGTCTCAATGATGTTTCAAGTAGTAAGGACTAATGGTGTACAACAAAAATCGCGGACTTTATCCACTCGATAAGTGATAACCACTTGGAAAGTCCGGATAGGGTAGTTCGATCATTCATCGTACGAATATCCATTTGCATGCTTTGAACATCTCTATGTTCCATACCAATGAAACGTGGTACTCGGCATCGCAAATGCTAGTCTCAATCTCTAGCGATCCTTATCCTTATTAACGGACGGCTCAATTGACTAGGAACTATTTAGAATATACAGTGACTATAAGATGTGTTTCATGATAGCCATCCCCATGTGACACCATGTAGTGACCCTTACCCGGATCACCTACTAAACAGAACTTATGCATGCAATTAACTTAATTAAAAAGATATCAGAATAAAACTGCGGAATCCATAATCAAAATATACAATCCCAAATAAAGGAATCTGTAATTTATCCAATAATATACAACCAAATCGAATAGCTGTATAAACCCAAACAACAGTAATAAAAACCTAAGAGAAGCTCCAGCTTGCCAACCACTGACTAGCCCCTCCTGGATCCACCCTCCTCGTCCAATCGCAAACCTGCCCCATGGAATAGGGTGTCCAGAAAATACAGAGTACGAGACGTGAGCATAAAACGCTCAGTGCGAGAGTATGAGTATACATGCATGCAAAGTGAACTCCCTATAGACTCGAGGTCAAGGATCAGATAACAGAGACAGACCAGGCCCTGGTATGTAGCACGCTGTGCCGTCGCTTCAGGAGGTGGCTCCCATACCGAGATAACCATGGATACGCCGGACCCAAATCGATGGAAGTCCATCCACTAACAGGATAGGGTACAACCCTACTAACAGACATCTCGAAAGAGATACAGCAAGATGCAAATGAATGCAGCATAATATCATGGCATATAAATCATGCAGTCTCATAATACATGTATACTCAGTCAGGATATCTCAAACAGTACTTTCGTACCTCAATACAGTGCAAGCTCTACCAACTCTAGGTCCACGCCTATAGTCTGCTCTACACTTCCAAATGATACTACTATCATTAAAGTGCTCTAAAATCCTTAACTAAGCTATTGCATACTCCTAAATATTTATAGGAAGCAAAAGCTATACCTTCGTCCGTCGTTAGCCCTTTGATGTCGATGCCTCCAGAACTTGGGCACAACTCCGCTATGACTACCGAATGCCTCGCCGACCTCCGGACCAAGCCTAAGAAGACTAGAACAGCTCCAAAAGGACTAGAATGGAAAGGAGAACTCGGAATTGGCAAATGAAAGTGAAGCCTCGGCCTTCTATTTATAGACAACGATCGGAACTTCCGATCCTTGATCGGAACGTCCGAACCTCGATCGGAACGTCCGATCCTGCCATCGGAGCTTCCGAAGATCCTGATATGCCACGTGTCAAAATATCACTTGTTGACTCCGGATAGGGGTGATCGGAGCTTCCGGTCCTGCTCGGAGCTTCCGATCTTACCATACGTCATACCTGACGTAATATCGATCGGAGCTTCCGATCCTGTTCGGAGCTTTCGATCTCACCTTCGGAGCTTCCGAACTCTACCCAAGTAATTATGATTAATTCCTTTAATTACTCAATTAGGGTACGGGCTACTACATTCTCCCCCACTTAAGATATTTCGTCCTCAAAATCAGATCTTAAGTACCGAATGCAAATACAGAAATCAGAAACATTCTTTATTCAAATCAAACGTTTACAGAGTTTACAACTGAATACAACTTAAAGAATGAAATCAAAACAACTCTGGATGGTCTTTACGCATCCTGTCCTCAAGCTCCCAAGTAGCTTCCTCAGTGCCTCGGCGCTGCCACTGAACTAAAACCAAAGGAATGACTTTGTTCCGTAAAACCTTATCCTTATAATCAAGGATACGAAGAGGTTTCTCAACATAAGTCAAATCCTTGTCTACCTAAACCTCAGACCGCTGCAGAATATGA
The DNA here is from genome assembly GCF_033568475.1 of Henckelia pumila. Classification (NCBI taxonomy): domain Eukaryota; kingdom Viridiplantae; phylum Streptophyta; class Magnoliopsida; order Lamiales; family Gesneriaceae; genus Henckelia; species Henckelia pumila. The sequence continues at coordinate 107,882,659 of NC_133122.1, forward strand.
GATTCATCCGCCACATACTGTCGCAACAGAGATACGTGGAACACGTCGTGAATACTGGATAGATGCGGTGGCAAAGCTAGTCGATAAGCCAAATCGCCAATGCTCTCCAAGATCTCAAACGGACCGATAAATCTGGGAGACAACTTGCCCTTAAGGCCAAATCTGAGAATCTTGCGGAAAGGTGACACTCTCAGAAACACTTTCTCCCCGACCTCGAACTACAAAGGCCTACGCTTGATATTAGCATAGCTGGCCTGACGATCCTGTGCAGTCTTAATCCGTTTCTTGATTTGATCAATAATATCTATCGCCTGCTGGATAAACTCCGGTCCCTCATCCTGTCTCTCCCCCACTTCTTCCTAGAAGAGTGGAGTACGAAAACGTCGCCCATACAACGCCTCAAAAGGTGCCATCCCAATACTAGTATGATAGCTGTTGTTGTAAGCGAACTCGATCAACGGCAAATGATCCTGCCAGGCTGAACCAAAATCCATGACGCACGCTCTAAGCATATCCTCTAACGTACGGATAGTGCGCTCTGACTGACCATCAGTCTCCGGATGATAGGCAGTACTCAAACTGAAAGTAGTACCCATCGCACGCTGAACACTCCCCCAGAATCTAGAAGTAAACCTGGGGTCCCGATCGCTAACAATGCTCACAGGCACTCCATGAAGTCGGACGATCTCCTGAATGTACATCCGAGCCATGCGATCCACAGAGTACTCTCGGCTATAGGCAATGAAATGCGCTGACTTGGTGAGTCGGTCCACCACAACCCAGATAGCATCACAGTTCCTCCGGGATACCGGCAAATGGGTCACAAAGTCCATTGTGATAAACTCCCATTTCCATTCAGGAATAGGCTGACTGTGAAGCAATCCTCCAGGTCGTCGGTGCTCTGCCTTGACCTGTTGACACACCAAACATCTCGAAACAAACTGATAGACACTGCGTTTCATTCCCTTCCACCAGAAACGAGTACGTAGATCCTTGTACATCTTGTTGCTCCCAGGATGAATACTCAACTTAGTGCGATGTGCCTGAGACAAAATCTCCTCTCGCAACTATTCATCCTGCGGAATCACAAGCCTACCAGACAAACACAGAAAGCCATCTGACTGATAATGAAATCCAGACGAGCTACCCTCGTTAGCTAGACGAGCTAAACGCTGGGTCTTCGAATCAGACATCTGAGCATCTCGGATCCACGAATACAAGGCTGGCTCAGATAATATCGCAAACATCTGGGTACTCTGCATACCTTTCTTATGCTTGAAGGTAAAACCTGAAGTACAACTGTGACGCCCCGTTTTTTTCTTAAATGAGTTATTTGAGTTAATCGGAGATTGCAGAGTTCACGAGCCGACTTGATTTTGATCAGAGTCCTTTTTGCAAATTTTGGAAATTTCAGGGACTAAAACGCAAATAATGGATTTGTTATATTATCTACTCAACTTTTGACTTTTCTCATTCATCCTTCTCCTTCCTTAGCCGGCTCCTCCTCCATTGAAACGCCCCATCTCCTTTTCAAGCTTTTGGATTTCAGTCCGAGCTCGATCCGACCGTTAGAAATTATTTCTGAAGGCAGTTTAGCGATCACTGCAACGAGAGCTCCGTTATACCGTAAGTTTTTCAACGATCAGATACATTCTAGTTTTTGGATGTTGTTAGAATTGATTTAGATTCGAGTATTTTGTTCTCTATAGAGTTCTGATCGTTTATTATCTGTCAGTTTTGAAATAGAGCGACGTTCGGATTTGTTATGATTTTTGGAAGACATTTTCGAAAATCATGGTTTTGAGATTTGTTGAGTTTGTCTTGTTGTTGTTGTATTAGCATTGAATTGAGTTGTTATCAGTATTGAACTGCTGTCTGCGTTGCCGGTTTGTTCAGTTATAGCCGTTATGCCGTCGGTTTGAGTTTTTGGAGATTTTGAACCGTTTTTGAGTTTGAACTTGGCTTGCAAGTTGATCGTGGTTATTGATCAATCATCTCTTGTATCTTAACAGATTCGTTTGGAGTTGTCAAGCCCAGAGATAGCAGCTGTTTGATCGTTTCAGAGAATTGGACGAAGAACGGTATAAAGAGTTTTCCTTGAACCGTTGCCTTGTTGTTGTTAGATTGTGTAGTCGTTTATACAATCTCTTTTGTAGCTTATCCAGAGTTGGAGCTACTGCATTGAAAGGTAAAAGCAGTCATCGTAGCGGGATAGCATACTCGGGACTGTGGTTCTCGAGTTTTCCCTTTTGAAATCTCATACTTGCATCTACACTTGTTCTAGCATTAGGAACTTGTGTATTGTTTGATTGTATTGGTTTTTGTTAAAAGGATTATATTTTATGTTTCTGTTATGCTTTCATCTTGAGCCAATCTTGTTTCAGCGGGCAGAACCGCCCTTTTTGTTTAGACGTTTGGGAACTATGATTGAGTGGCCCAGGTTGTAGTCGTTTCGTCTGGTGCTAGCATACTCATTATAGTTGCTCAAAGTCTAGAGGAGTGAGATACGTGGCACCACCTCGATTGGGAGAGTCGGTGAGTTGTTACGTGATCTTATCCTCGGGATCCCAAAGGAACAGCAGCAATCCTTCGTTATCAGATTTGATATCCCTGTTTAAAGACATGCATTTCATTACGATGTTATTGATTTCGTTATTGTATTGAAAGCATGTTTGTTACTTGTATTACTTGTTATGTTGCTTTTACTGGGAATGTCGTTCTCACCGGTTATCCGGCTGTTGCTTTGTTTTGTATGTGTACTTGGCAACAGGTGGGGCAGGAACAAGTCAGAAGAGGCATGGTTAGCTTCGAGGGAAAGTAGTAGAAGTGAGACTCGGTTTAGAAGTCGAATTAGCATGTTTATCTAGTTTAAGATTGAAGCATGTTAGAACTCGAACTTGATATGTTTTGTTATTCGAATTAGTTTGTATTCGAATTGTAATCTAAAATCGAAGTATGTTGTTGTTGTATCGATTTAGACTTCTGGTTGTTTTTAGGCCTTCTGAAAGCATGACTTGTTATGGCATGTTTTCCTACACCCTGTTATTGCTTATGTAATTGAAGGCATGTCGGACCAAGCGCGGAATCCTTTCCTTATTTTCTGCAGCCTGAGCATTTTCTGCCCAGGCCTTCCGCACGTGGGCGAGGCATTCCTCGCACGCGCGCGAGGCCTTCGTTGGGCCTCTGAATTGTTTGCCCGCGCGCGCGCGAGCTTGGTACCTCGCGCGGGCGCGAGCCTTTGGTTGGTCTTGGTTTTTGAAGCCCGCGCACGCGCGAGCTTGGTTCCTCGCGCGGGCGCGCGGCGTTTAAAAAAAAAAAAAAAAAACTTTGAATTGTTTTGCTCTTGGATTCTTGTTCGCTTAATTGTTGTTTAATCCGAGATTAGTGGTTTAGAATCGAGGTCTCACATTAAGTGGTATCAGAGAGTTAAGATTCTTGGTCGAAGTAGAGTGAGCGGGGTAGATCTAGTCTGTGTGCAATGACTCCTCGCATGTGTTTGAATTATTTAATTGTGTACTTAATTCCATGCGAGCATGCTTTATTGTTTGAGCATTATTTGAATTACATGGTTGTGTGATTTAAATTAATAAATCATGATCTACTTGAGATATAACTGTTTCTGTTCTCGATTGGTATTCGGTATTCCAAGCGGTTGTAAGGGCACTGATGGTAGCGATTGAGATATCTCGTGTGCTAACCTTTGATTATCAGATGGGTCCTCGTCGAGTGATAAACAGAAACACACCACCAGTTATCCCTGCGACTGAGCAAGCTAGCACTAAGGTTGATCAGTTGGACGCTTCAGCGACTCCTATGGAAACCTTGCTGAAGAGGTTTCAGTCGTTCAATCCGCCATTGTTGATGGGTTCAGAAAATCCAGTTGACTGTGAGAGTTGGTTGGATGATATGGATCAGTTGATTGATTCCATTGACTACACAGATGACCGCCGAATCAGGTTAGTAATTCATCAGCTGCGTGGTGGTGCTAAGAGCTGGTGGATCATGACAAAGAAAGCATTTGATAGTAGAGGTACAGAGGTTACTTGGACTCTTTTTAAATCTGAGTTTTATAAACGGTTTTTCCCTATCTCGTATCGTAAGGATAAGGGAGCAGAGTTCGCAAATCTGAGGCAAGGGAATCTGAACATTGAAGAGTACGTGGCTAAGTTCGATAGTCTGTTGCATTTTGCACCGCTAATTGCCGGAGATGAAGAAGCTAAGGCAGATCAGTTCATCAACGGGTTGAACCTTGATGTCTTCACGTTGGTTAACACCAACAGGCCTAGCAACTTTGCGGATGCCATGAATTACGCAAAGGGAGCAGAAGCAGGCTTGTGGAGGCAAAGAGGTAATCAGGGGGCACCTCAGCAGCAGAGGCAGTATCAGAACCAACCATCTCAGTACCAGAATCAGCCACCTCAACATCAGAACCAGCAGCAGAGGTATGAAGGTGGAAATAGTGGGGGAAACAGAAAGGATCAGTACAAGGCAAGAGGTAAACAGTTCAAGAAACAGGGGAACAGTTCGTCCAGTTCCAGTGGTTCGAAGCAATTCGGTTCAGGACCGAGTTCTGGGTCATCATCCTTGTACTGCAGAAAGTGTGGAGGAAGACACTCTCCGGATCAGTGTGTGGGAGTCTTCGGCAATTGTAACACATGTCAGCAACCGGGACACTTCTCTAAAGTGTGCCCTCAACGTAATAGAGATAGAGCTCAGAGTGGGAGTTCGTCTAGACCTGCAACTAAATAATTTACAATATTTGCGTACCATGGTAGTTCCGTGCTGACTGAAAATAACTGCTCATCAGGAAATTCTTCTTGTACCTTCAGCTCTTCTTCAACATGAACTAAACGACTCAAGTGGTCAGCCACTCGATTTTCGGTCCCTCTCTTGTCCTTTATCTCCACATCAAATTCGCTCAGCAGTAGTATCCATCTTATCAGTCTTGGTTTTACCTCCTTCTTCGCCATCAAAAAACAAAAAGTTGCATGATCAGAATAAACAATAACTTTAGCACCAAGTAAATATGAACGAAATTTCTCTAAAGCAAAAACTACTGCTAAAAGCTCCTTTTCAGTAGTGGATTAGTTTCGTTGGGCATCGTTCAGAATGCGTGAAGCGTAATAGATAGCGTGCGATGCCTTCCCAACTTTTTGTCCCAATACCGCTCCTACGGCATAATCACTGGCGTCACACATGATTTCAAATGTCTTGGACCAGTCCGGTGGTTGGATGATCGGCGCTGAAGTCAATGATTCCTTGAGTTTATCAAAAGCAATTTTGCATGGCTCATTGAATTCAAACGACACATACTTCTGCAGCAGTTTGCACATAGGGGATGCAATCTTGGCAAAATCCTGAATATATCTCCTGTAAAAACCTGCAAGGCCAAGAAAAAAGCGCACCTCCCGCACACTTACGGGGTAAGGTAGAGACTGAATAATATCAATTTTATCTTTATCTACCTCCATCCCCTTAGATGAGACGACATGACCCAACACTATACCTTGTCCAACCATAAAATGACATTTTTTCAGAATTAAGAACTAGGTTGGTTTTGACACACCTTTTAAGAACTAGAGAAAGATTAGACAGACAATCTTTGAAAGAGTTATCATAGACAGTAAAATCATCCATGAATACTTCTAATATGTGCTCTACAAAATCAAAAAATATACTAACAATACACCGTTGGAAAGTAGCCGGTGCATTGCATAGACCAAAGGGCATGCGTCGGTATGCAAAAGTTCCAAATGGGCATGTGAATGTCGTCTTCTCCTGATCGTCTGGTGCAATCGCAATCTGAAAATAACCAGAATAACCATCAAGAAAACAATAGTAAGGATGACATGCTAACCTTTCAATCATTTGGTCAATAAAGGGAAGAGGGAAGTGGTCCTTTCGGGTTTCTGCATTCAGCTTCCTATAATCAATACAAACTCTCCACCCATTTTGAATATGGGTGGGGACCAACTCGTCGTCCTTATTTTTCACCACTGTAATTCCATTTTTCTTGGACACCACTTGTACCGGACTGACCCACTGACTGTCAGAAATTGGGTAGATGACCCCAACTTCAAGTAACTTCAGAATTTCCTCTTTGACCACCTCTATCATTGGTGGATTTAATTTCCTTTGCGGTTGACGTGAGGGATTCGCCCCATCCTCCATTAGAATTTGGTGCATGCATGTAGACTGGCTAATTCCTTTGATATCTGCTATGGTCCACCCAATAGCAGTTTTATTCTCCTTCAAAACCTTGACCAGTTGTTCTTCTTGTTCGGCTTCCAAGCTGCTGGAGATAATGACAGGTAGTGTTTCTCCTTCTCCAAGGAAAACATACTTAAGGTGGTTTGGAAGCGTCTTTAGCTCGATCACTGGCGCCTGCAAAACAGATGGAATACGCCTAGTATTAGAGATTGGTAAGGATATGTAAGAGACATTACCTAACTGAGGTAGCTCAGTTAAACTATTCAGAATTTTCTCAATCTCTTCCTCTTCTTGACAACATCGAATCCCATCTTCCGTCTGCATAATGGGTTCTGTAATAGCCACCTAGCTCATCGTTTCCTGTATGCTCACAAAAATCTTGTGCCAAGAAATCCACAATGTCAACAGAAAACACACAATCATCGCTATCAGGAAATTTCATGGCATCATAAATATTAAATTTCACAATCTCGCCATCAAATTCCATAGTGAGTGTGCCACTGTGAACATCAATTTTTGTCATGGAAGTTTTCAAAAATGGACTGCCTAACAAAATAGGACTATTATGATCACCGTTTTCCATGTCTAGCACATAAAAGTCGGTAGGAAAAACTAACTCATTCACTTGCACTAACACATCTTCGACTACTCCCCTAGGATATGTGATAAGTGCATTTTGTATGCATTATTTCATGTTATTTTTATGTATATTTTGTGTGAATTCATTTTATTTTTATGTGTTTTTATGTGTTTTAGTGCATGTGTATGTATTTCACTCCTTGGGTTAATTTTGTAAGAAAATATATTGTTGAAGAGTGAATTGCGGACCAGCTTTGTTCAAAAAATCCAATTTACTTTTAGAGAGCACCAAATCCAGTCTCCACCGGTCAGATTAAAGTTCACAATGTTTTGAAGCTGCTGTCCAAATTTCAGCTCAATCCGACGGCTAGATCTTGAGTATGAATTTTTGAAAATCGTCGCTCGGTGCAGAAAACTTGTACTGCGCGCGCGCGAGAATCAAGCTCGCGCGCGCGCGAGTTTCGTGATCAGATCTCTGTTTTTATGTGCTGCGCGCGCGCAAGGCCTATGTCGCGCGCGCGCGCATGTTCGGGGGTCATATGTGTTCCGAAAAATCCTTATTTTGAGAGGAAATTAACTGGTAGGCCTTCCGGACCATATATATAGTAGATATAACATATTTTTGAGGGTTTCGGAAGCTCCAGAGCGCAGACAACGCAAGAGGAGACGGCTACAAGGCTTGGGAGAGAAGATTTCTTCTTTCTTTTCTTCTTTTTATTTTTATTTTTGAATTATTGTTTTTAATTATTGAGTAGTTTATTTTCAACCAAGACGGCGTGATTGGGCCAAACAAATTCATGTAGAAAACTTGGATGTTTGTTTGGGATTTTTTAGAGTTGATTTTATTTTATTGATTGTCAGATTTATATTTGTCTTGTGAATAGTCTGATCAACTGTTTGCTTGCATGTTAATCAATTCCAAATCGATAGAGGAGGTTTTGATTTTGATCACTCTGATAATTAACATATTGTAAAATCGACTAGAAATAGAATTCGGTTTCAGCGTGCGGTTTAGGTGTAAACTAAATTTTCACAAATATTTAATGCATTCAAATTTGATTAGAATTATGAAAGATTAGTTCATAAATATTTGAATAGGTTTGATTGTTCTAGAAATAGTCCTTTGAACAAATTAGGAGAATTCCTGTGAATTAAGATTAAATCTGAGTCCTGAATCGACTACATGTTACAAAATTTGTTCGGTACCTACGTGTGTCTTGGTTGTCTCTGTCTTAATTATTTTTATCTTCAGTTATTTTTATTCTTATTTCTTAATCAGTTTTTATTTTATATTCTTATTTTATTTAATTCAAAATCCTTCTATTATTTTGTCTAGATTAAGTAAAATAATTAATTCTTGAGAATTGACTTCAGTCCCTGTGGGATCGATACTTGGACTCTCTGTCCACTTTACTATTACTTGACCTGGTACGCTTGCCAGTAGATTTATATCACACCGATTTAGCCGGTCAAGTTTTTGGCGCCGTCGCCGGGGACTGTTTAGTTGAAATTAGGATAGATTATTTGCTTGAGGCTAGACATTTTTTTTTTTATTTCTATCTTTTCGTTTTTTTTTATTTTATTTTAATTTTGATTTTTTTTCTTTTCTTTTGCTTGTGAGGTACTTGGAGATGGATCATCATCAGGTGTTCACAAGATTTGGCCAGCAATACTTGGAGCCATTCTATGCTGTTTGGGGGAGATTCAATGATTTGGCGAACAAATTTTGATGCCATAAATTTTCGAGCTACACCCTCACTCAATTTTTTTATGGTGGTTTGGATGAGATTACAAGAAGTTGGGTGGATTATGGAGCGTTGGCCACTGGCAGTCAATTGTTTAGAAGAGATGAAGACAGTGCGATGCACTTGTTAAATGATATGGCAGATTTTGACTACCATTGGCATTGTGATCCTTCACTGCAGGGTTGGAGTCACCAATATCCTCTAGATATCAACTCTAAAAATTTTGCGAACCAGCCACCGGAGCATAAAGAAGAGTGCATAGGGCGTTCCGAAGATTATGTGGCTCAGTTGGAAAATCTTGTGCGACAGCAGACAGAGTCAAATAAATTCTTAGAAAGCCGCATGAGTCTTTTGGATGAACAGATTGCGCTTCTTAGAGAACCAATTTTTGAGATCTGTCAAGAGAGTGAAGTAACTGAGCCAGAGCATGAAGAAATCATTTTTGAGAATCTTCTTGTGAAGAAGAGCCAAACGTAATAGTGGAGGAGGAAGAACTATACAAGGAGAGAGATTTTACCTCGTCAGTGGTCGTTTTATGTACACCGTTAGAAGATACTTTTTTGCCATTGACACCACCTCCACAGTATTACATCCTCTTTGAGCTTCAGCCTAGAATCAGAGTCTCTTTCCAAAGGAAAAATTTCATGCCGAGTACTGTTGGACCGACAAGCTTAAACTGCAAATATCACGCCAAGCTTGAGGGCGAAGAAATTCAAAACCCATACGTAGAATCGTATGATTCTTACTATGGGCGGCAGCCGCTCTTTGATGGTGGCTTCTGCATAGTCGGACTATAGACTATAATTTTAGCGCTGACTGGGAGGCAACCCAGTGTTTTTGCTTTTGTTTTAATTTTGTTTTTTTTTATATTTTGTTTTTATTTGATTTTGTAGTGACCCTTACCCGGATCACCTACTAAACAGAACTTAGGCATGCAATTAACTTAATTAAACAGATATCAGAATAAAACTGCGGAAACCAAAAATAGTTTACAACCCCAAGTAAAGGAATCTGTAATTTATGCAATAATATACAACCAAATCGAATAGCTGTATAAACCCAAACAACAGTTATAAAACCTAAGCGAAGCTCCAGCTGGCCAACCACGGACTAGCCCCTCCTGGATCCACCCTCCTCGTCCAATCGCAAACCTGCCTCATGGAATAGGGTGTCCAGAAAATACAGAGTAAGAGACGTGGGCATAAAACGCTCAGTGCGAGAGTATGAGTATACATGCATGCAAAGTGAACTCCCTATAGACTCGAGGTCAAGGATCATATAACAGAGACAGACCGGGCCCTGGTATGTAGCACGCTGTGCCGTCGCTTCAGGAGGTGGCTCCCATACCGAGATAATCGTGGAAACGCCGGACCAAATCGATGGAAGTCCATCCACTAACAGGATAGGGTACATCCCTACTAACAGACATCTCGAAGGAGATACAGCAAGATGCAAATGAATGCAGCATAAAATCATGGCATATAAATCATGCGGTCACATAATACATGCATACTCAGTCAGGATAACTCGAACAGTACTTTCGTACCTCAATACAGTGCAAGCTCTACCAACTCTAGGTCCACGCCTATAGTCTGCTCTACACTGCCAAATGATACTACTATCATTAAAGTGCTCTAAAAGCCTTAACTAAGCTATTGCATACTCCTAAATATTTATAGGAAGCAAAAGCTATACCTTCGTCCGTCGTTAGCCCTTTGATGTCGATGCCTCCAGAACATGGGCACAACTCCGCTACGACTACCGAACTCCTCGCTGACCTCCGGACCAAGCCTAAGAAGACTAGAACAGCTCCAAAAGGACTAGAAAGGAAAGGAGAACTCGTAATTGGCAAATGAAAGTGAAGTCTCGGCCTTCTATTTATAGACAACGATCGGAACTTCCGATCCTTGATCGGAATGTCCGAACCTCGATCGGAACGTCCGATCCTGCCATCGGAGCTTCCAAAGATCCTGGTCTGCCACGTGTCAAAATATCACTTGTTGACTCTGGATAGGGGTGATCGGAGCTTTCGGTCCTGATCGGAGCTTCCGATCTTGCCACACGTCATGCCTGACGTAATAACATCGGTGCCTCCGATCGCTCATCGGAGCTTCCGATCCTGTTCGGAGCTTCCGATCGTGCCTTTGGAGCTTCCGATCCGTCCAATACCCAATTCAATTAATTAGCATTAATCCTTTAATTACTCAATTAGGGTACGGGCTACTACATTCTCCCCCACTTAAGATATTTCGTCCTCGAAAACAGATCTTAAGTACCGAATGCAAAAATACAGAAATCAGAAACATTCTTTATTCAAATCAAACGTTTACAGAGTTTGCAACTGAATACAACTTAAAGAATGAAATCAAAACAACTCAGGATGGTCTTTACGCATCCTGTCCTCAAGCTCCCAAGTAGCTTCCTCAGTGCCTCGGCGCTGCCACTGAACTAAAACCAAAGGAATGACTTTGTTCCGTAAAACCTTATCCTTATAATCCAGGATACGAAGAGGTTTCTCAACATAAGTCAAATCCTTGTCTACCTGAACCTCAGACCGCTGCAGAATATGAGATTCATCCGCCACATACCTTCTCAACAGAGATACGTGGAACACGTCGTGAATATTGGATAGATGCGGTGGCAAAGCTAGTCGATAAGCCAAATCGCCAATGCTCTCTAAGATCTCAAACGGACCGATAAATCTGGGAGACAACTTGCCCTTAAGGCCAAATCTGAGAATCTTACGGAAAGGTGACACTCTCAAAAACACTTTCTCCCCGACCTCAAACTGCAAAGGCCTACGCTTGATATTAGCATAACTGTCCTGACGATCTTGTGCAGTCTTAATCCGTTTCTTGATCTGATCAACAATGTCTATCGCCTGCTGGATAAACTCCGGTCCCTCAGCCTGTCTCTCCCCCACTTCTTCCCAGAAGAGTGGAGTACGACAACGTCACCCATACAACGCCTCAAAAGGTGCCATCCCAATACTAGTGTGATAGCTGTTGTTGTAAGCGAACTCGATCAACGGCAAATGATCCTGCCAGGCTGAACCAAAATCCAAGACGCACGCCCTAAGCATATCCTCTAACGTACGGATAGTGCGCTCTGACTGACCATCAGTCTTCGGATGATAGGCTGTACTCAAACTGAGAGTAGTACCCATCGCACGCTGAACACTCCCCCAGAATCTAGAAGTAAACCTGGGGTCCCGATCGCTGACAATGCTCACAGGCACTCCATGAAGTCGAACGATCTCCTGAATGTACATCCGTGCCATGCGATCCACAGAGTACTCTCGGCTACAAGCAATGAAATGTGCTGGCTTGGTGAGTCGGTCCACCACAACCCAGATAGCATCACAGTTCCTCGGGGATACCGGCAAATGGGTCACAAAGTCCATAGTGATAAAATCCCATTTCCATTCAGGAATAGGCAGACTGTGAAGCAATCCTCCAGGTCGTCGGTACTCTGCCTTGACCTGCTGACACACCAAACATCTCGAAACAAACTGATAATCACTGCGTTTCATTCCCTTCCACCAGAATCGAGTACGTAGATCCTTGTACATCTTGTTGCTCCCAGGATGAATACTCAACTTAGTGCGATGTGCCTGAGACAAAATCTCCTCTCGCAACTCTTCATCCTGCAGAATCACAAGCCTACCAGACAAACACAGAAAGCCATCTGACTGATAATGAAATCCAGACGAGCTACCCTCGTTAGCTAGACGAGCTAAATTTTGGGTCTTCGAATCAGACATCTGAGCATCTCGGATCCGTGAATACAAGGCTGGCTCAGATAATATTGCAAACATCTGGATACTCTGCATACCTTTCTTATGCTTGAAGGTATAACCTGAAGTGCAACAGTCACTGATCGCACTAGACATTGAACAAGTCTGAAGTGCGGATAATCGCACCTTGCGACTCAAAGCATCAGCGGTGAGATTAGCAGCTCCCGGATGGTACTTAATCTCGCAATCATAGTCCTTAAGCAAGTCCATCCAACGTCTTTTCCTCATGTTCAACTCCGCCTAAGTGAACAAATACTTGAGACTCTTATGGTCGGTGAAGATCTCAAATTTCTCGCCATACAGATAATGACGCCAGATCTTCAAAGCGAACACAATGGCTGCTAACTCCAAATCATGGACTGGGTAGTTGTCCTCGTGGAGTTTCAGCTGTCTAGAAGCGTATGCGATCACATGCCCATTCTGAGTCAGGACACAACCTAACCCCTGAAGAGAAGCATCCGTGTAAACTACATACCCTCCAGATCCTGACGGTAATGCCAACACCGGCGCAGAAGTTAACCGCCGTCGAAGCTCACGGAAATTCTTCTCGCACTCGGAGGACCACTCGAAATCCACACCCTTGCGGGTAAGCTGCGTCAACGGTCGAGCTAACTGAGAGAAGTTCAGAATAAAGCGACGATAATATCCTGCTAGACCCAGAAAACTACGGATCTCAGCAACTGTCGTCGGACGCGACCAATTAAGTACTGCTTCAATCTTGCTTGGATCAACAGAAATCCCCTCCCTGGATATGATATGGCCAAGAAAGACCACTCTATCCATCCAGAACTCACACTTGCTCAACTTGGCGTACAATTGCTCATCTCGAAGAGTCTGCAGTACCAACCGCAAGTGAGAAACATGCTCTTCCGTATTACGAGAATACACCAAGATGTCGTCAATAAAGACCACGACAAACTTGTCCAAATACTCCCTGAAGACACGGTTCATCAAATCCATGAATATAGCCGGCGCATTAGTCAAACCAAATGGCATCACTAGGAACTCGTAATGCCCATAGCGAGTACGGAATGCAGTCTTGGCTATGTCCTGATCACGGACTCTCAACTGATGATACCCAGATCTCAAGTCAATCTTGGAGTAAACTGACGTGCCCTGAAGCTGATCGAACAAGTCATCAATACGAGGCAACGGATACTTGTTCTTCACAGTGACTCGATTCAGCTGCCGATAGTCAATGCATAACCGCATCGACCCATCCTTCTTCTTCACGAAGAGAACAGGAGCTCCCCAAGGAGACACACTAGGACGAATGTACCCCTTGTCCAAAAGATCCTGTAGCTGATTCTTTAACTCACGCATCTCTGACGGAGCCAGACGATACGGTGCTCTAGAAATAGGCGAAGTACCCGGCATCAACTCTATGCCAAACTCGACTTCCCTAGCAGGAGGAAAACCCGGAATCTCATCAGGAAATACATCTGGAAATTCATCCACAATAGGAATGCTCTCTAACCAGTGTAGAAATGAAGGAATGAGATGCACCAGTGTCAATAAGTACAAGAGCAGGTATACCATAAAGCAGAAATATACCTACGATGACTTTCTCATTCTCTTCCACAGCCTGATCATGTCTCAGGGCAAACACTTGGCCAGAAGCTCGTGGCCTCAAATGAGAACTCCCAGCAGACTGTCCCTGCGACCTCTGCTGAACGGTGGCCTAAGAACCCGATCCTGAACCAGATCCAGAACCGCCTCCCCCAGACTGTGGACAATCCCTCCGGATATGACCAGTCTCTCCACAACGGAAACAAGCTCCAGAAGCTCTGCGGCACTTGTCGGATGGATGGTTCTTCCCACAGTGATCACACTTGTCCTTCTTACCGAAATGAACAACACCTCCAGAACCAGAGGAAGAAGAAGATCCAGACTTCTTGAAAGTTTGGGCACGGGGACCCAAAGAACTAGCAGGCCTCGACTGAGGGAAAGACCTGTTCCGCCGAATGCTGTCCTCCGCCTGGTGACAACGGCTCACCAAACCCTCGTAGGAAATGTCGTCGCCAACCGCCACACAGTCATGGATCTCAGGGTTAAGGCCCTGAAGAAACAATTTATACTTCATCTCTGAGCTATCAGCAATCTCGGGGCAATAGGATAGCAGATCAAAGAACCTCTGCTGATACTCATCGATAGACATGGCTCCCTGTCGCATACTCAGTAGCTCGCCTGCCTTTGAATGATGGAGTGCAGGAGGAAAATACCGCTTTTTGAAAGTTGTGCGGAACTCGGCCTAGGTGGCCACTCCTCTCGCCGCAACAAAAGGTGCAGAAGTAAACCTCCACCACCTGCGCGCACGCCCATCCAGAAGATAGCCAAGGGTCTCCACCTTCTGCTCCTCGGTGCACTGAAAAGTCTGAAAAGTCGTCTCCATGCGGTCTAACCAATTCTTCGCGTCCTCCGGAGACTCACCTCCAACTAAGGGCTTAGGACCCATAGCTAAGAATCGACGCACAGTGAAACGCTCGTCGTCATGGTGACGATGACGCCGCTCTCGACGAGGCTCCCGGTTGGCATCACCCCAACGCCCACCAACACTACCATGAGAACTCTGGTCGTCACGATTTGACATCTACAAAAATACATCAAGATGAGACTAAATCCCAAGAAATCTTTTGCATGCTCTGATACCATAAATGTAGTGACCCTTACCCGGATCACCTACTAAACAGAACTTAGGCATGCAATTAACTTAATTAAACAGATATCAGAATAAAACTGCGGAAACCAAAAATAGTTTACAACCCCAAGTAAAGGAATCTGTAATTTATCCAATAATATACAACCAAATCGAATAGCTGTATAAACCCAAACAACAGTAATAAAACCTAAGCGAAGCTCCAGCTGGCCAACCACTGACTAGCCCCTCCTGGATCCACCCTCCTCGTCCAATCGCAAACGTGCCCCATGGAATAGGGTGTTCAGAAAATACAGAGTACGAGACGTGAGCATAAAACGCTCAGTGCGAGAGTATGAGTATACATGCATGCAAAGTGAACTCCCTATAGACTCGAGGTCAAGGATCAGATAACAGAGACAGACCGGGCCCTGGTATGTAGCACGCTGTGCCGTCGCTTCAGGAGGTGGCTCCCATACCGAGATAACCGTGGAAATGCCGGACCCAAATCGATGGAAGTCCATCCACTAACAGGATAGAGTACAACCCTACTAACAGACATCTCGAAGGAGATACAGCAAGATGCAAATGAATGCAGCATAAAATCATGGCATATAAATCATGCTGTCACATAATACATGCATACTCAGTCAGGATATCTCGAACAGTACTTTCGTACCTCAATATAGTGCAAGCTCTACCAACTCTAGGTCCACGCCTATAGTCTGCTCTACACTGCCAAATGATACTACTATCATTAAAGTGCTCTAAAAGCCTTAACTAAGCTATTGCATACTCCTAAATATTTATAGGAAGCAAAAGCTATACCTTCGTCCGTCGTTAGCCCTTTGATGTCGATGCCTCCAGAACTTGGGCACAACTCCGCTACGACTACCGAACGCCTCGCTGACCTCCGGACCAAGCCTAAGAAGACTAGAACAGCTCCAAAAGGACTAGAAAGGAAAGGAGAACTCGGAATTGGCAAATGAAAGTGAAGTCTCGGCCTTCTATTTATAGACAACGATCGAAACTTCCGATCCTTGATCGGAACGTCCGAACCTCGATCGGAACGTCCGATCCTGCCATCGGAGCTTCCGAAGATCCTGATCTGCCACGTGTCAAAATATCACTTGTTGACTCCGGATAGGGGTGATCGGAGCTTCCGGTCCTGATCGGAGCTTCCGATCTTGCCACACGTCATGCCTGACATAATAACATCGGTGCCTCCGATCGCTCATCGGAGCTTCCGATCCTGTTCGGAGCTTCCGATCGTGCCTTCGGAGCTTCCGATCCGTCCAATACCCAATTCAATTAATTAGCATTAATCCTTTAATTACTCAATTAGGGTACGGGCTACTACAGATTTTGTTTTCTTTCCCATGCCAGTTGGTCATGCCTGCCGATATATCTAGACTGATGCTACTGTCCCAGCTGATGCCGTCAAGAAGGAAGAGAATGAAACGAAAACCAGGGGAGTGTTATTTCTGTTTTCATTGTGTTTTTGTTCGTTTTGAATTCTGTTCATTGTCTGAAGCATTGAGGGCAATGCTTTGGATAAGTATGGGGGGGTAGACTAGTTTATTTCATTATGTTTTGTGTTTGTGTTGCATAAAGTTCGTTTCATGTCTGTTTGCATATAGTGTGTTTTTGTTGTTGTTTGTGTTGTCCTGCATGGGTAGGATGAGTTATGATAGCCAATGATGATGAAGTTTATTTGAAAAAAATGGATTTTTGAAAAATGAATGCTCTTGACTAGACATGAGAAACTGTAGGTTGAACCGTGAATATTTTTAAGCACTAATGTTAGACCAGTGAATTGTAGCGAAAGATTTGATGAAGTTTCTATATGTTTGACCATTGCACGGCAATAGGTGGTTTGTGGATCTTGATTGTGTTCTATGAATTTTGATGAGCCTCTAGTTTACACTTATGATCTTGGGCGCACCTAGAGAAAAAAAATTTATATACAATTCCATCCTGGCCTTGAAAGGATTAAAATCCTAAAAAAAATAAAAAAATTAAATTTAAGGCTAAGTATCCGGATTCAATGGGATTGATGCTCCATCCGGGCTATAGACGAGGGGATTAGAAAGAAAAAATAGAATGATTTTTTGTATCCTAGCCAGTTATAGCTAAGTCAGCGGGTAATTATTGGGGCTAATGCAATACCGGGTGCAAAATCCGGAGGTGTGTAATTCATTATCTCAAGGGAGGTGGGTTTAGTCTAGAGGTCGTTGAAAGGAATGAGCACTTGAAGAGTTAAACTTTCACTAATTTGTCATAGGTCGCCAAGCAGTTTTGAGACGAATTCGGTCTAAGTTGCATGAAACTGGAATGACATTTCACACACACACGTTCACGTTAAACCGAAAGTGTATTATGAAAAGTTGAGAGCATGTTTGTGTTTTTGGTTTTGTGATTGAACTTCTCGGAGGCTTTGCACATTTATGAATCGTCCTCACTTATGTTTTTGTTTGCATGTTGTTTTTTCATGTCTTGCTCGAGGGCGAGCAAGGTTTAAGTATGAGGGTGTTGATAAGTGCATTTTGTATGCATTATTTCATGTTATTTTTATGTATATTTTGTGTGAATTCATTTTATTTTTATGTGTTTTTATGTGTTTTAGTGCATGTGTGTGTATTTCACTCCTTGGGTTAATTTTGTAGGAAAATATATTGTTGAAGAGTGAATTGCGGACCAGCTTTGTTCAAAAAATCCAATTTAATTTTAGAGAGCTCCAAATCCGATCTCCACCAGTCAGATTAAAGTTCACGATGTTTTGAAGCTGCTGTCCAAATTTCAGCTCAATCCGACGGCTAGATCTTAAGATATGAATTTTTGAAAATCGTCGCTCGGTGCAGAAAACTTGTACTGCGCGAGCGCGAGAATCAAGCTCGCGCGCGCGCGAGTTTCGTGATCAGATCTCTGTTTTTATGTGCTTCGCGCGCGCGAGGCCTATTCCACGCGCGCGCGCATCTTCGGGGTTCATATGTGTTCCGAAAAATCCTTATTTTGAGAGGAAATTAACTGGTAGGCGTTCCGGACCATATATATAGAAGATATAACATATTTTTGAGGGTTTCGGAAGCTCCAGAGCGCAGACAACGCAAGAGGAGACGACTACAAGGCTTGGGAGAGAAGATTTCTTCTTTCTTTTCTTCTTTTTATTTTTATTTTTGAATTATTGTTTTTAATTATTGAGTAGTTTATTTTCAACCAAGACGGCGTGATTGGGCCGAACAAATTCATGTAGAAAACTTAGATGTTTGTTTGGGATTTTTTAGAGTTAATTTTATTTTATTGATTGTCAGATTTATATTTGTCTTGTGAATAGTCTGATCAACTGTTTACTTGCATGTTAATCAATTCCAAATCGACAGAGGAGGTTTTGATTTTGATCACTCTGATAATTAACATATTGTAAAACCGACTAGAAATAGAATTCGGTTTCAGTGTGCGGTTTAGGTGTAAACTGAATTTTCACAAATATTTAATGCATTCAAATTTGATTAGAATTATGAAAGATTAGTTCATCAATATTTGAATAGGTTTGATTGTTCTAGAAATAGTCATTTGAACAAATTAGGAGAATTCCCGTGAATTAAGATTAAATCTGAGTCCTGAATCGACTACATGTTACAAAATTTGTTCGGTACCTACGTGTGTCTTGGTTGTCTTTGTCTTAATTAGTTTTATCTTCAGTTATTTTTATTCTTATTTCTTAATCAGTTTTTATTTTATATTCTTATTTTATTTAATTCAAAATCCTTCTATTATTTTGTCTAGATTAAGTAAAATAATTAATTCTTGAGAATTGACTGCAGTCCCTATGGGATCGATACTTGGACTCTCTGTCCACTTTACTATTACTTGACCTGGTACGTTTGCCAGTAGATTTATATCACACCGATTTAGCCGGTCAATATGCATTAGACCTATCGGCTAATTGTATGACAATTCCAGACTTATTTAATGTGCCAAGTTTCAAGTATGCATAAATAGAGTATGGAATAACATTAATTGATGCTCCTAGATCTAACATGGCTTTTTCAAGTCTAATATTTCCTATAGTGCATGGGATGGAGAACATACCTGGATCCTTGCATTTGGCGGGTAATTTTCTTTGGATCACTGCAGATACATTCTCACCTAATTTCACTTTCTGACAACCCTTCAATGTATGTTTCCTCTTTGATGTGCACAACTCCTTCAAAAACTTTGCGTATCGAGGTACCTGTTTAATAGCATCTAGCAATGGAATATTAACCTCGCATCTACGAAAAGTTTCATAGAGCTCCTTAATTCCCTCAATTTTCCTAGAGTCCTTAAGTGCTAAGGGGAATGGGGCAACAGGCTTATATTCATATAAAGGAGGGAACTTACTTCTTGGCGCTGCATCCTTGGATGCTTTTTCTTCACTTACCTTTTGTTCTCCTTCTTCTTCTAGCTTCTCTTTGGGCTCAACCTCAACCTCTTTCTCCTTCACCTTCAATTCCTTCCTAGTTCTTAGAGTTATTGCACTTGCGTTCTCTCTTGGGTTCAACACAGTTTGAGATGGCAGACTGCTGGAATTTTGTGCTTCCACCTTGTTGATTGTTGTAGCGAGCTGTTCCATTTGAGTAGTTAAGTTTTGGATACTTGCCCGGGTGTCCTGTTGTAAGGCCACAGTGTTTGTAGTAGCCCGTGCCCTAATTGAGTAATTAAAGGATTAATGCTAATTAATTGAATTAGGTATCGGACGGATCGGAAGCTCCGAAGGCACGATCGGAAGCTCCGATGAGCGATCGGAGGCACCGATGTTATTACGTCAGGCATGACGTGTGGTTGGATCGGAAGCTCCGATCAGGATCAGACGTTCCGATCACCCCTATCCGGAGTCATCAAGTGATATTTTGACACGTGGCAGATCAGGATCTTCGGAAGCTCCGATGGCAGGATCGGACGTTCCGATCGAAGTTCGGACGTTTCGATCGAGGATCGGAGGCTCCGATCGTTGTCTATAAATAGAAGGCCGAGACTTCATTTCTCTTTGCCAATTCCGAGTTCTCCTTTCCTTTCTAATCTTTTTGGAGCTGTTCTAGTCTTCTTAGGCTTGGTCCGGAGGTCGGAGAGGCGTTCGGTAGTCGTAGCGGAGTTGTGCCCAAGTTCTGGAGGCATCGACATCAAAGGGCTAACGACGGACGAAGGTATAGCTTTTGCTTCCTATAAATATTTAGGAGTATGCAATAGCTTAGTTAAGGCTTTTAGAGCACTTTAATGATAGTAGTATCATTTGGCAGTGTAGAGCAGACTATAGGCGTGGACCTAGAGTTGGTAGAGCTTGCACTGTTTTGAGGTACGAAAGTACTATTCGAGATATCCTGACTGAGTATGCATGTATTATGTGACTGCATGATTTATATGCCATGATATTATGCTGCATTAATTTGCATCTTGCTGTATCTCCTTCGAGATGTCTGTAGTAGGGTTGTACCCTATCCTGTTAGTTGATGGACTTCCATCGATTTGGGTCCGGCGTATCCACAGTTATCTCGGTATGGGAGCCACCTCCTGAAACGACGGCACAACGTGCTACATACCAGGGCCCGGTCTGTCTCTGTTATCTGATCCTTGACCTCGAGTCTATAGGGAGTTCACTTTGCATGCATGTATACTCATACTCTCGCACTGAGCGTTTTATGCTCACGTCTCGTACTCTGTATTTTCTAGACACCCTATTCCATGGGGCAGATTTGCGATTGGACGAGGAGGGTGGATCCAGGAGGGGCTAGTCAGTGGTTGGCCAGCTGGAGCTTCGTCTAGGTTTTATTACTTTTGTTTGGGTTTATACAGCTATTCGATTTGGTTGTATATTATTGGATACTTACAGATTCCTTTACTTGGGATTGTATAATGTTATTGGATTCCGCAGTTTTATTCTGATATCTGTTTTATTAAGTTAATTGAATGCCTAAGTTCTGTTTAGTAGGTGATCCGGGTAAGGGTCACTACATTTATGGTATCAGAGCATGCAAAAGATTTCTTGGGATTTAGTCTCATCTTGAGGTATTTTTGTAGATGTCAAATCGTGACGACCAGAGTTCTCATGGCAGTGTTGGTGGGCGTTGGGGTGATGCCGACCGGGAGCCTCGTCGAGAATGGCGTCATCGTCACCATGACGACGAGCGTTTCACTGTGTGTCGATTCTTAGCTATGGGTCCTAAGCCCTTAGTTGGAGGTGAGTCTCCGGAGGATGCGGAGAACTGGTTAGACCGCATGGAGACGACTTTTCAGACTTTCCTATGCACCGATGAGCAGAAGGTGGAGACCCTTGGCTATCTTCTGGATGGGCGTGCGCGTAGGTGGTGGAGGTTTACTTCTGCACCTTTTGTTACGGCGAGAGGAGTGGCCACCTGGGCCGAGTTCCGCACAGCTTTCCAAAAGCGGTATTTTCCTCCTGTACTCCGTCAGTCGAAGGCAGGCGAGCTACTGAGTCTGCGACAGGGAACCATGTCTATTGATGAGTACCAACAGAGGTTCTTTGATCTGCTATCCTATTTCCCCGAGATTGCTGATAGCTCAGAGATGAAGTATAATCTGTTTCTTCAAGGCCTTAACCCTGAGATCCATGACCGTGTGGCGGTTGGCGACGACATGTCCTACGAGGGTTTGGTGAGCCGTTGTCATCAGGCAGAGGACAGCATTCGGCGGAACAGGTCTTTCCCTCAGTCGAGGCCTGCTAGTTCTTTGGGTCCCCGTGCCCAAACTTTCAAGAAGTCTGGATCTTCTTCTTCCTCTGGTTCTGGAGGTATTGTCCGTTTCGGTAAGAAGGACAAGTGTGATCACTGTGGGAAGAACCATCCATCCGACAAGTGTCGTAGAGCTTCTGGAGCTTGTTTCCGTTGTGGAGAGACTGGTCATATCCGAAGGGATTGTCCACTGACTGGGGGAGGTGGTTCTGGTTCTTGTTCAGGATCGGGTTCTCAGGCTACCGTTCAGCAGAGGTCGCAGGGACAGTCTGCTGGGAGTTCTCATTTGAGGCCACGAGCTTCTGGCCAGGTGTTTGCCCTGAGACATGATCAGGCTGTGGAGGAGAATGAGAAAGTCATCGCAGGTACATTTATGCTTTATGGTATACCTGCTCTTGTACTTATTGACACTGGTGCATCTCATTCCTTCATTTCTGCATGTTTTGTTAAGAGGCATAAGTTACCATGCATTGCACTAGACGTAGTGATGTCTGTTTCTACTCCGACGGGCCAATCTGCTTTGGCTAAGCGTCTAGTGATGTGTTGCCCTTTAGAGTTTGAAGGGAACGTTCTGTTAGCGAATCTCATGGTCTTGGCGATGGACGACTTTGATTGTATTCTGGGAATAGATGTGCTGACTACCTATCGAGCTTCAGTGGACTGCTATCAGAGATTAGTACGCTTTCATCCGGAAGGGAGTGAGAGTTGGTTTTTCTATGGTGAGGGAGCGCGACCCCCGATGCCTTTGGTATCAGCTTTGAGAGCCTGTCGAGCTCTGGAGTCTGGCGGGGAAGGTTACCTTATCTATGCAGTTGATTTGTCCGCTGAGAGTATTGGGATAGAGAGCATTCCTGTTGTGGATGAATTTCCAGATGTGTTTCCTGATGAGATTCCGGGTTTTCCTCCTGCTAGGGAAGTCGAGTTTGGCATAGAGTTGATGCCAGGTACTTCGCCTATTTCTAGAGCACCGTATCGTCTGGCTCCGTCAGAGATGCGTGAGTTAAAGAATCAGCTACAGGATCTTTTGGACAAGGGGTACATTCGTCCTAGTGTATCTCCTTGGGGAGCTCCTGTTCTCTTCGTGAAGAAGAAGGATGGGTCGATGCGGCTGTGCATTGACTACCGGCAACTGAATCGAGTGACTGTGAAGAACAAGTATCCGTTGCCTCGTATTGATGACTTGTTTGACCAGCTGCAGGGCACGTCAATTTACTCCAAGATTGACTTGAGATCTGGGTATCATCAGTTGAGAGTCCGTGATCAGGACGTAGCCAAGACTGCAGTCCGTACTCGCTATGGGCATTACGAGTTCCTAGTGATGCCATTTGGTTTGACTAATGCGCCGGCTATATTCATGGATCTGATGAACCGTGTCTTCAAGGAGTATTTGGACAAGTTTGTCGTGGTCTTCATTGACGACATCCTGGTTTATTCGCGTAATACGGAAGAGCATGTTTCTCACTTGCGTTTGGTACTGCAGACTCTTCGAGATGAGCAATTGTACGCCAAGCTGAGCAAGTGTGAGTTCTGGATGGATAGAGTGGTTTTTCTTGGCCATATCATATCCAGGGAGGGAATTTCTGTTGATCCAAGCAAGATTGAAGCGGTACTTAATTGGTCGCGTCCGACGACAGTTGCTGAGATCCGTAGTTTTCTGTGTCTAGCAGGGTATTATCGTCGCTTCATTCTGAACTTCTCTCAGTTAGCTCAACCATTGACGCAGCTTACCCGCAAGGGTGTGGATTTTGAGTGGTCCTCCGAGTGTGAGGAGAATTTCCGTGAGCTTCGACGGCGGTTGACTTCTGCGCCGGTGTTAGCATTACCGTCAGGATCTGGAGGGTATGTAGTTTACACGGATGCTTCTCTTCAGGGGTTAGGTTGTGTCCTGACTCAGAATGGGCATGTGATTGCATACGCTTCTAGACAGCTGAAGCTTCACGAGGACAACTACCCAGTCCGTGATTTGGAGTTAGCAGCCATTGTGTTCGCTTTGAAGATCTGGCGTCATTATCTTTATGGCGAGAAATTTGAGATCTTCACCGACCATAAGAGTCTCAAGTATTTGTTCACTCAGGCGGAGTTGAACATGAGGCAGAGACGTTGGATGGACTTGCTTAAGGACTATGATTGCGAGATTAAGTACCATCCGGGAGCTGCTAATCTCACCGCTGATGCTTTGAGTCGCAAGGTGCGACTATCCGCACTTCAGACTTGTTCGATGTCTAGTGCGATCAGTGACTGTTGTACTTCAGGTTTTACCTTCAAGCATAAGAAAGATATGCAGAGTATCCAGATGTTTGCGATATTATCTGAGCCAGCCTTGTATTCGCGGATCCGAGATGCTCAGATGTCTGATTCGAAGACCCAACGTTTAGCTCGTCTAGCTAACGAGGGTAGCTCGTCTGGATTTCATTATCAGTCAGATGGCTTTCTGTGTTTGTCTGGTAGGCTTGTGATTCCACAGGATGAAGAGTTGCGAGAGGAGATTTTGTCTCAGGCACATCGCACTAAGTTGAGTATTCATCCTGGGAGCAACAAGATGTACAAGGATCTACGTACTCGTTTCTGGTGGAAGGGATTGAAACGCAGTGTTTATCAGTTTGTTTCGAGATGTTTGGTGTGTCAACAGGTCAAGGCAGAGCACCGACGACCTGGAGGATTGCTTCACAGTCTGCCTATTCCTGAATGGAAATGGGAGTTTATCACTATGGACTTTGTGACCCATTTGCCGGTATCCCCAAAGAACTGTGATGCTATCTGGGTTGTGGTGGACCGACTCACCAAGTCAGCGCATTTCATTGCCTATAGCCGAGAGTACTCTGTGGATCGCATGGCACAGATGTACATTCAGGAGATCGTTCGACTTCATGGAGTGCCTGTGAGCATTGTCAGCGATCGGGACCCCAGGTTTACTTCTAGATTCTGGGGGAGTGTTCAGCGTGCGATGGGTACTACTCTCAGTTTGAGTACAGCCTATCATCCGGAGACTGATGGTCAGTCAGAGCGCACTATCCGTACGTTAGAGGATATGCTTAGAGCGTGCGTCATGGATTTTGGTTCAGCCTGGCAGGATCATTTGCCGTTGATCGAGTTCGCTTACAACAACAACTATCACACTAGTATTGGGATGACACCTTTTGAAGCGTTGTATGGGCGACGTTGTCGTACTCCACTCTTCTGGGATGAAGTGGGGGAGAGACAGGCTGAAGGACCGGAGTTTATCCAGCAGGCGATAGACATTGTTGATCAGATCAAGAAACGGATTAAGACTGCACAGGATCGTCAGGCCAGCTATGCTAATATTAAGCGTAGGCCTTTGCAGTTCGAGGTCGGGGAGAAAGTGTTTCTGAGAGTGTCACCTTTCCGCAAGATTCTCAGATTTGGCCTTAAGGGCAAGTTGTCTCCCAGATTTATCGGTCCGTTTGAGATCTTGGAGAGCATTGGCGATTTGGCTTATCGACTAGCATTGCCACCGCATCTATCCAGCATTCACGACGTGTTCCACGTATCTCTATTGCGACGATATGTGGCGGATGAATCTCATATTCTGCAGCGATCTGAGGTTCATGAAGAGACTTATGTGGAGAAACCTCTTCGCATCCTTGATTATAAGGATAAGGTTTTACGGAACAAAGTCATTCCTTTGGTTTTAGTTCAGTGGCAGCGCCGAGGCACTGAGGAAGCTACTTGGGAGCTTGAGGACAGGATGCGTAAAGACCATCCTGAGTTGTTTTGATTTCATTCTTTAAGTTGTATTCAGTTGCAAACTCTGTAAACGTTTGACTTGAATAAAGAATGTTTCTGATTTCTGTATTTGCATTCGGTACTTAAGATCTGATTTCGAGGACGAAATATCTTAAGTGGGGGAGAATGTAGTAGCCCGTGCCCTAATTGAGTAATTAAAGGATTAATGCTAATTAATTGAATTAGGTATCGGACGGATCGGAAGCTCCGAAGGCACGATCGGAAGCTCCGAACAAGATCGGAAGCTCCTATGAGCGATCGGAGGCACCGATGTTATTACGTCAGGCATGACGTGTGGTTGGATCGGAAGCTCCGATCAGGATCGGACGTTCCGATCACCCCTATCCGGAGTCATCAAGTGATATTTTGACACGTGGCAGATCAGGATCTTCGGAAGCTCCGATGGCAGGATCGGACATTCCGATCGAAGTTCGGACGTTCCGATCGTTGTCTATAAATAGAAGGCCGAGACTTCATTTCTCTTTGCCAATTCCGAGTTCTCCTTTTCTTTCTAGTCCTTTTGGAGCTGTTCTAGTCTTCTTAGGCTTGGTCCGGAGGTCGGAGAGGCGTTCGGTAGTCGTAGCGGAGTTGTGCCCAAGTTCTGGAGGCATCGACATCAAAGGGCTAACGACGGACGAAGGTATAGCTTTTGCTTCCTATAAATATTTATGAGTATGCAATAGCTTAGTTAAGGCTTTTAGAGCACTTTAATGATAGTAGTATCATTTGGCAGTGTAGAGCAGACTATAGGCGTGGACCTAGAGTTGGTAGAGCTTGCACTGTTTTGAGGTACGAAAGTACTGTTCGAGATATCCTGACTGAGTATGCATGTATTATGTGACTGCATGATTTATATGCCATGATATTATGCTGCATTCATTTGCATCTTGCTGTATCTCCTTCGAGATGTCTGTAGTAGGGTTGTACCCTATCCTGTTAGTGGATGGACTTCCATCGATTTGGGTCCGGCGTATCCACAGTTATCTCGGTATGGGAGCCACCTCCTGAAGCGACGGCACAGCGTGCTACATACCTGGGCCCGATCTGTCTCTGTTATCTGATCCTTGACCTCGAGTCTATAGGGAGTTCACTTTGCATGCATGTATACTCATACTCTCGCACTGAGCGTTTTATGCTCACGTCTCGTACTCTGTATTTTCTGGACACCCTATTCCATGGGGCAGGTTTGCGATTGGACGAGGAGGGTGGATCCAGGAGGGGCTAGTCAGTGGTTGGCCAGCTGGAGCTTCGTCTAGGTTTTATTACTGTTTTTTGGGTTTATACAGCTATTCGATTTGGTTGTATATTATTGGATACTTACTGATTCCTTTACTTGGGATTGTATAATGTTATTGGATTCCGCAGTTTTATTCTGATATCTGTTTTATTAAGTTAATTGCATGCCTAAGTTTTGTTTAGTAGGTGATCCGGGTAAGGGTCACTACAGTGTTAGTTGCAAGATCCTTAACTATCTTTTTAAGAAACTCACCTGGTGCAGGAATTTTTGAGGGCCCTGCTGTTGTGGTTGAAAGGGTGGCCTAAAAGCTTGATTTTGTGGTGGAGCCTGAGGTCCAGGTTGATTTGCTTGTTGATTCCCGTATATAAGATTGGGATAATCCTTCCAACCAGGATTGTACGTGTTGGAATACGGATCATATTTCCGTTGTGGTGGTCCAAAAAATCCGCCAGTAGCGTTTACCTGTTCAACTGATTCCTCTTGAAGTGTAGGACACATATCAGTGGCGTGTCCTATTGCAGCGCAGATGCCACATGCCTTCGCAGTCTGTCCATTCCCTACAGCCATCTGACGCACAAGAGTCGTTAAATCAATTAATTGCTGCTTAAGGGAAGAGACATTTACCTCGTTGTTTCTCCTGGGTGCATGATCAATTCTGTTGGTGCCAAATTGCTGAGAATTGGCAGCCATATTTTCTATTAAGTTCCTTGCTTGCACCAAAGTTTTGTCCACAAAAACTCCTCCACTAGCCACATCCAGCATACTCCTGTCATGAGATAGCAAACCTTCATAGCAATATTGAATTTTGAGGTTTTCACTTATCTGATGTTGCGGGCAACTAGCGCATAGCTTTTTGAACCGCTCCCAATACTCGTGAAGTGATTCCCACATCATCTGCTTGATTCCATAGATTTCTTTCCTGATGTTCGCTGCTCTCGACGCTGGGAAATATTTTTCAAGAAAAATTCTTTTCATGTCAGTCCAGGCTATAATCGATCCAGAGGGCAAGTAGTATAACCAATCCTTAGCAGCACTCTTCAAAGAGAAAGGAAAGGCTCGAAGTTGGATCTGCTCCTCTGTTACTCCATGTGGCTTCATGCTAGTGCACACTACATGGAAATCCATCAAATGCTTATGAGGATCTTCACATGGAAGACCATGGAAAGAAGGAAACAAGTGAATTAATCCAGATTTCAATTTGAATGTAGCATTATTTTCTAAGGGGGGAAAAGTAATGCATAAGGGTTGTTGATTCAAATTTGGAGTGCCCAATTGTCTAAGACTCAAGTTCGCATTTTCAGCCATCTCTTCTTCTTCTGGAAAAGCAGCTCGAACAGCTGCCTCTTGTTGTTGCCTTCGAAGTTCTCTCCTTCGCCTATGCAAGTTTCTTTCAATTTTCGGATCGTAGAGAAAGTCTTCCTCCGTAAAATCACCTGAAAGCATGAACTAGAGAGAACTAGAAACAAAGAAAAGATACGAAAATGAGATGAATCAAAACAAAATAAAATAAATAAATTAAAAAGAAAAAGAACACAAAAAAATTAACACCGTTCCCCGGCAACGGCGCCAAAATTTGGTAACGCTTAGTCGTGTTGCGCCCAAATTAACCCAACTCAGATTAACTAAATAACATGTAGTAGCGAGAGTAGGGATCGTTCCCACGAGGAAAGTGAAATTTATTTGTGTTCTTAAAAATACTTGAAATAAATAAAAGAGGATTTGGGAATTTTAGAATTAACTATGATGCAAGAATTAAAATAAGAAAATCAATAAAATAACGAGACTTGGTATCGATCGACTACACCCTTGAAATCATTAACTCGATCATTGATTCTCTAAAAATAATTAATTCACATCGAATATTCATCATTGGAAATTAAATTCATGTTTTACCTTAATTGTAATTAACTAGACACAAGCGTTCTAAGATAACCCTTACCAATGAATTAACCTAATACAAGCGATTAGATTTAAACCCACGATAGCATGCAAACTAGTGAAACTGATAAATCTAGACAACCCATGCACAAGCGGATGAATTTAGCCTAGTCAATTATTATCCCTACAATTCCTAATCTCACAAGCGGACGATTATTAATTGTAGTTGCTTCGCAAATCAGATAGCTCAAACAATTACGGATTCAAACTTCAATTTAGCAGTAGATTTTATATAAGAATTATCAGGTGATCAAACTAATAATCAAACATACAATCATGAAATAAATCAGAATAATTATTGATACTCAACAATAATCAAGCTTTGTAAAACACAAATCTCACGAATAAATTAATCAAGGGCTTCATCTTCCTTAACCAAGTATTAAAAAATTAGCTACAACGATTCATAATTAAATTCATAAAAATTTAAAGAAAAGAAGAAAACTAGAGAGTAATCTTCAAGAACAAAACCTAGCCTCCAACGCAATCCCCCCAAAAAGTCTGATGATAATCCCTCCAAAACGGAATTAAGAGTCTAATAGAGGCTAGGAACTAAAATAAGAAAGTTACCAAAATTAAAATAATGTTTCCGAAAAAAAGACGCCCGCTCGATTGGCAACATTCTGCGGATCGATCGGCGGATCGATCCGCGTAAAAATTATAAACTCTCTGCCTCGCATAAAAAATGTGTCGCTCGATCTGCAAACTTCTGCGGATCGATCGGCATGACTTCTCCTGAATTCTTCAGCATATTCCATTCCTCCGAGGTTCCATCTTAGTCCGCAAAATAAGCGACCTAACCACAAAAACAAGAATCCCATCATGCAAACACGGAAAATGCAATACGAACAAAATGCTAAAATAAAACATGTAAACTAATGCAAAACAACAACAAAATGACATTACAAATGCAATAAAAAATGCAACTATCAATACACTAGGACGAATGTACACCTTGTCCAAAAGATCCTGTAACTGATTCTTCAACTCACGCATCTCTAACGGAGCCAGGCGATACGGTGCTCGAGAAATAGGCGAAGTACCCGGCATCAACTCTATGCCAAACTCGACTTCCCTAACAGGAGGAAAACCCGGAATCTCATCAGGAAATACATCTGGGAATTCATCCACAACATGAATACTTTCTATCCCAATACTCTCAGCGGACAAATCAACTGCATAAATAAGGTAGCCTTTCCCGCCAGACTCTAGAGCTCGACAGGTTCTGAAAGCTGATACCAAAGGCATCGGGGGTCGTGCTCCCTCACCATAGAAAAACCAGCTATCACTCCCCTCCGGATGAAAGCATACTAATCTCTGATAGCAGTCCACTGAAGCTCGATAGGTAGTCAACATATCTATTCCCAGAATGCAATCAAAGTCGTCCATCGCAAGAACCATGAGATTCGCTAACAGAATGTTCCCCTCAAACTCTAAAGGGCAGCCCATCACTAGAAGCTTAGCCAAAGCAGATCGGCCCGTTGGAGTAGAAACATACATCACTGCGTCTAGTGCAATGCATGGTAACTTATGCCTCTTAACAAAACGTGCATAAATGAAGGAATAAGATGCACCAGTGTCAATAAGTACAAGAGCAGGTATACCATAAAGCAGAAATGTACCTGCGATGACTTTCTCATTCTCCTCCACTGCCTGATCATGTCTCAGGGCAAACACCTGACCAGAAGCTCGTGGCCTCAAATGAGAACTCCCAGCAGGCTGTCCCTGCGTCCTCTGCTGAACGTTGTCCTGAGAACCAGATCCTGAACCAGAACCAGAACCGCCTCCCCCAGATAGTGGACAATCCCTCCGGATATGACCCACCTCACTGCAATAAAAACAAGCTCCAGAAGCTCTATGGCACTTGTCGGATGGATGGTTCTTCCCACAGTGATCAAACTTGTCCTTCTTTCCGAAACAAACAACACCAGCAGAGCCAGAGGAAGAAGAAGTAGATCCAGACTTCTTGAAAGATTGTGCACGGGGACCCAAAGAACTAGCAGGCCTCGACTAAGAGAAAGACCTATTCCGCCGAATGCTTTCCTCTTCCTGTTGACAACGACTCACCAAACCCTCGTAGGACATGTCATCGTCAACCGCCACACGCTCGTGGATCTCAGGGTTAAGGCCCTGAAGGAACAGATTATACTTCATCCCAGAGCTGTCAGCTATCTCGGGGCAATAGGATAACAGACCAAAGAACTTCTGCTGATACTCATCAATAGACATGGCTCCCTGTCGCAGACTGAGTAGCTCGCCCGCCTTCGACTGACGGAGTTCAGGAGGAAAATACAGCTTTTGAAAAGCTGTGCAGAACTCGGCCCAGGTGGACACTCCTCTCGCTACAACAAAAGGTGCAGAAGTAAACCTCCACCACCTGCGTGCACGTCCATCCAGAAGATAACCCAGGGTCTCCATCTTCTGTTCCTCGGTGCATTGGAAAGTCTGAAAAGTCATCTCCATGCGGTCTAACTAGTTCTCCACATCCTCCGGAGACTCACCTCCAACCAAGGGCTTAGGCCCCATCTGTAAGAATCGACGAACACTGAAACGGTCCTCATCTCGATGACGATGGCGGCGTTCCCGACGAGGCTCCCGGTCGGCATCACCCCAACGCCCATCAATACTGCCATGAGAACTCTGGTCGTCACGATCTGCCATCTACAAAATTAACCTAACAATTATCTTATGTAGAATCTAAATCCCAAGAATACTTTGCATGTTCTGATACCATAAATGTAGTGACCCGTACCCGGATTACCTACTAAATAGAACTTAGGCATGCAATTAACTTAATCAAAATGGTAATCAGAATTAAGCTGCAGAAACCATAAACATTATACAATCCCAAGGCAAGGAATCTGTAAATACCCAAATATTATACAACTAGATCGAACAGCTGTATCAATCCAAATAACAACAAAATAAAACCTAAGCGAAGCTCCAGCTGGCCAACCACTGCCTAGCCCCTCTTGGATCCACCCGCCTCATCCAATCGCAAACCTGCCCCATGGAATAGGGTGTCCAGAAACACAGAGTACGAGACGTGAGCATAAAATATTCAGTACGAGAGTATGAGTATACATGCATGCAAAGTGAACTCCCTATAAACTCGAGGTCAAGGATCAGATAACAGAGATAGACCGGGCCCTGGTATATAGCACGTTGTGCCGTCGCTTCAGGATGTGGCTCCCATACCATAATACCAGTGGATTTACCGAACCCAAAGCCATGGAAGTCCATCCACTAACAGGATAGGGTACAACCCTATAAATAGACATCTCGAAGGAGATAGCTCAGTATGCAAATGAATGCATGATATGAGTCGTTTTTATGTGTTTTTATTGTTTGTTTTGTGTTTTTTTTGCTTTCGTTTCGTTTACTTATTGTCCGTTCTTTTCCATTCTTGTTCTTTTTATTGTTTTATTATGTTCGTATTCACTCCTCTAGTTTATCTATTTTTATGGCAGGAAATCACCAAGAAATGCCGATACTTGGTGGGAAGGTGATGCACAGTAGAGGCCATGCAGATAGAACAAGAAGAAAGGAAAAATTCTGGAAAAGAAGAAGGGCGCGCGGGCGGCCATATTCTACCGCGCGGGCGCATACACGGTTGAGAAAAACAGTAGCGCAAGGAATTTCGAGGCGCCCGAGCGGCCATATTCTACCTCGCGGGCGCGGCGCACAGTTTTTTATTTTTTTTTATTATTTTGAGAGTTTATTTTGGAGAGGATTCTGGGGAACTATAAATACAATTATTTCTTTAGTTTTTGAGGGTTACACAGGACGAATATCAGGAGACTACTGGCGGCTGAACGTTGGAGATTTCTCTTCTCCGTTGGGAGTTTTTCCTTTTCTTCTTCTTCTTAATTTTTATGTTAAACATCTTGGAGATTGAATTTTTGTAATGAATTCTAGTAGCTAAACTATTATTTTGTTGGAATTGAGGGGATCCTAATCCGGAAACACTGTAGTGTGATTGAATCACCGGACGTATTGGGAATTGATTTATGTTTATAATTGATTTTATCATGTTTTTCTTTCTATGTTGATGATTAGCTACCCTTAACATAGATTCGTAAATTATGAATTGCTGTCGAGAGATAGGTTTATAATTAGGACGAATGATATAATCCATGGACTTAAAATATGCATAGAGATATGGTATTTAGTACATGTTGATAGCCATAGACCACCAGGTTGAAAGTTGTAGAATTCATAGAACGCAAAGCAATCAGTCGTGATAAATAATTAGAGAGATTTAATTATTTCACTGATTTGATTAGTTTGGCATCACCTCGAGAGAGAATGTCAAGGTTATAGGAACTTCTGTTAAATTTATAAAAATAAATTAAGTTCCAATCGTCCAGTTCAATTAGGGAAAAGGTTAATCGAAATTCCAAAAAAATAATTTTGAATTATTATTCTTCACTCTGAGATTTGTTGGCTTGGTTGTGAAATTTAAGTTAATTTATATTGAGTTTTAATTTTAGATGTTAGTTAATTCACAAATCACTTTTTTGATACTTTGTGTAGTTAAAAATTGAAAAGACAAATTATTTTCGTTAGTCCCTGAGGACGATACACGTACTCAGTATATTATATTATAACTTGAATCGTGCACTTGCGATTTATTCGAACTTAATTGATAGATATATTTACGTTGATTTTTCGTGGTAGTATTTGCTCGATCAATGCAGCATAAATCAATGACATATAAACCATGCAGTCACATAATACATGAAAGAGTGGGTGCCCAGTGAGCCAACTTGTGGCTAAGGGCTTTGATGACTCTTTGTATAAACAATCTTTTGTTTAATATAATTTACACTTTTATTAATGGCAATGACTTTATCTTTCTTCATATTGTTATATTGTGATATACTATTGTTGTTTTGATAAAGACCTTGAATATACTATAGTGTATGTAAGATGTGGTAGAACATGGGGATGTCTATCATGAAACACATCTTATAGTCACTGTATATTCTAAACTGTTCCTAGTCGATTGAGCCGTCCGATAATAAGGATAAGGATCGCTCGAGTGTGAGACTAGCATTTGCGATGCAGAGTACCACGTTTCATTGGTAGGGAACATAGAGATGTTCGAAGCATGCAAATGGATATTCATATGATGAATGATCGAATTACCCTATCCGGACTTTCCAAGTGGTTATCACTTATCGAGTGGATATAGTCCGCGGTTTTGGTTGTACACCATTAGTCCTTACTACTTGAGACATCATTGAGACTCTATATGCTAGTACTGTGCTTTGACTCGTTTACCGACTCTATTGGGGTCATCAGGTGTCGGGATTGGGTACAGTTACAACACATGTAGGAGTCGATGCTTTGTTGTCAAGGATTCACCACATACTTGCGAGTGTGGATATCCTATGCGATCTGAGGAGATATTAGTGTGACGAATCTCTGGCCAGAGTACATGATGTGATTTAAGAAATGGTTTCTTAGTAGCACATGCGATGTCACTATTTGATCTTCAAGATGCATTGCATAGTTATCGAATCTCGAGCGACTCTCGATATACCAATGGTTGTTGATTCGATCGGGATATATGGATGAAGGGACCGTACTGTACGCTAACCAAAATCTACTGGTTCTTGTAGGCACTATCAGTGATACCTAGGGAATCATGGGGCGATGTTGCTAGGCGCTCATACCATGATTCGATGGGCAAGTCGGAAATTGTTGTTCCGAGTCACAAGGAGTTGTGAGCCCATGGCTAGCTGTATCCCTGAACCATTGAGGGTCACACAGTGTAATGAATTTTTAATCCCCGTTGAGATAGTTAAATTTAAAGAGTTAAATTTAATGAACGAAGAAGTTGGACTTCTTATTTAAGAGTAGAGGAGTGAGATTTCCTAAAATGACATAGTGATGGGAATTTTTGGAAATCACTGAATTCGGATTCAGAAAAATTTATCTTGACTTTAAAAGGTGCAGAAATGGTTTCTGTGCACATTGGTAAAATTGGTTTATCAATCGGAGTCACGATGAATTTTATATTAATTTTTGAACATGCGGACTTTGCTTGTCGGGCCTGAACTTATGACTAATGGGCCCTAAGCTGTTAGTGGCCTACATTATAAATAAGTTATTGCAGTACAGAAATTACACAAAACAAGGCACAAAATTTTCGAAAACCCTAAGCTATTTTTCTTAAAGTGGCCGCCCCCTCTCCCTCTCTCTACTCGAGAAAAATTCCAGCCTGTGATTTTGAATTACAGTCTGGTTTAACGGATCAAATTCGTTAACTCTCTTCGTAGAAAACTTCTGATAGATTTTCTAGTGCAATCTATCAGAGGGGCTAAATCTCTATTCGTGGACCTGATAGAAGAACTGTTCGTCCATCGGTTCCAGGGAGATACAACAAGAGCAGAGAAATCTGTTGGTGTCCAGAATCTCGATTCGAGATTAAAGGTAAAAATTATATAATCGTTATTTGAATTTTTACACACACAATTTAATCGTAAAGATGTGATACCCAATATGGAATCGTTCCATATAATAAAAATTTTAAACTTCCGCTGCACCGGGTATCAATCTTGTTTGATCTGAACGCCGCGTTCTACAACAGTGGTATCAGAGCCAGGTTGCTCAGATCAAGCGATTAAATAAATCGATTGTACAAAAAAAATTTTTTTAAGCCTCGGTTTTTGAAACAAAATAAATATTTTAAAATAAAAATATTTTTTTTCGGGCAAAAACCCGGGCAGCGATTGGATCGCTGCCCGGGAGGGGCAGCGATGGTCGCTGCCCTGCGCAGCGCTGGGCGCTGCACAGGGCGGCGCACGGCGCTTCCCGGCGCAGCGCGGGGCGCTGCGCAGGGCAACGCTCGGCGCTGCCCATGGGCAGCGATGTGATCGCTGCGCTGCCCAGGGCAGCGATCGTCACTGCCCTAAGGGCAGCCGGGCTGCCCGGCCCAGGAACGTCCCGGGCGGCTCGCGGGAAAAATTATTTTTAATTTTAAATTAAATTTTAATATGTTAAAATTCTATTTTTGGTCCGATCGAAAATTGTTTTGATTGGTCCACGAGGCGTCGGATCGAATTGTTCGAGTCCGAAAATTTTAAAATTGATTTTTGGATAAATTTGAATTTTTGGAAAATTTTAATATTTTATCCTTTAATTGAATTTTGAAATTAATTAATTTTTGGTACAATTGATGATAAGATATGATCTTATGGATATATTGAGTAAAATATGATTTTATGTATAAAATTGGATTTTATAGATAAAATATGATTTTATTTGATAAAAAGATAAAATATGATTTTATATGTAAAATAAGATTTTATGTATGAGATATGATTTTATCTTTTTAAATTTAAATTGCCATTGCATGTTATCCAATAAATTAATTTTGAATTAAATATTATTGGATAAGGATGATCGATTGCCATGACCAATTTTGTAGGTGTATGTTAGGAATTTACATTTGTTTTATTGTTGTTGGTTTTATTAATGGGCCTGGTTTATGGCCCAATATGAATGTCATATGTAATAAAAGTGGGCTTGGTTTATGGCCCGTTCCCATCCCTTAAAAATGTATCCCCTACTTGTCATTGTTATTTATTGTAAATACATTAGATTTAGTGAGAGATCAAGATTTGAAGATGGAGGTGGGCCCAGCAGACAATAAAGACAGAAGAAATGTAAATTGGAAGCAAATGTAATAGGATTGCATTGCATACTGCATATTACCTAGGATTGGACTAAGACTCGTGATTGGCAACCACGGGTCGATTAGAAATGGAATCGATCATCCTATATAATATGTGATATTATGGTTGTATGCATGTTTTATACTAAATTGTGTGAATCCGACAAGCATACAAAATTTTAAAAATGACGAGACAAATTTTTATAATTAAAAATCCCTCATTTTAAATATGATTTAAAATTGATATCAAGATAAATAAAGGAAATTTAAATTTGTTTAAATGTTCCTACTTCCATCAACGATCAATGTATGAGATGCTACCCGCGGATACGGTCCGGCTCATATTATTGGGGGGGCCCGTTCGTCGAAAAGCTGTACATTGGATCGACACATGTTGTAAGTTGGGTGGAACTCCCATGGGATCGGCTCATATTATTGGGGGATCCACATGGCGACCGTGCATCACAACTTAATATTGATGGG
The DNA here is from genome assembly GCF_033568475.1 of Henckelia pumila. Taxonomy (NCBI): domain Eukaryota; kingdom Viridiplantae; phylum Streptophyta; class Magnoliopsida; order Lamiales; family Gesneriaceae; genus Henckelia; species Henckelia pumila. The sequence goes on from NC_133122.1 coordinate 107,919,438, forward strand.
TCATCTTGACATGTCACAATAATCGGCGTCATATTATTGGGCCCTTATTGGGCATGAGGTAAAAACGTGGAGGTTGCTTTGGAAGCAATTGGGCTCTACCTTTTGAAAATTATGGTTGGCTGATATTATTCGGGACTATAAGTTTGTCAATTGGACTCCATGTTCTCACTAAGAAAAACAGTTTCCCGTTTTCACTAGAGGGTAGTGAAATCGTTAAAATAGTGGGAGTGAGATTCATAAAATAAATTTCGCCTATTTTATGTCTTAGTAAATTGCTTAAACAATCACTGATATTTGTCTGTTTCTTTTCAGTATTTCATACAATGAATTCGCGTAATCCACTTTTCTCGATCCTCGAACAAAATAAGTTGACTGGCGCAAACTATACGGAATGGTTCCGTAAGTTGAAGATTGTCTTGACTTCGGAGAAGATGCTCTACGTGTTAGAGAAATCTCCTCCGAAGGAAGCACCAGCTGATGTAAGTCCGGAGGAGTTAGCCAAACTTGATACATGGTGGGACCATGATATCAAGACCAAATGCTATATGCAAGCCTCGATGTCTGATGAACTCCAGAGGCGATTTGAGGACACCGTGAATGCTGCTGACATTCACGTTCAACTCAAGGAACTTTTTGGGGCTCAATCGAGGGCTGAAAGGTTCGCTACTGTAAAGGAGCTAATGACGTGTCGCATGCGTGAAGGGACTTCGGTCCGTGATCATGGGGTACGAGTGATTTGGCTCATACAGAACTTGGTAACCCTTGATTTGGTGTTGGAGCATGAACTCAACGTGGACTTACTACTTCTGTCTCTTCCTTCTTCGTTTGACGGATTTGTGGTAAATTTCAATATGAACAAGATAGAGGCCTCCCTTGAAGAGATGGTCAATATGCTTGTGACATATGAATCCACATTAAAGAAGGATAAACCGGCTTTCCTGGTGGGCTCCTCTTCTTCTGCTAAGAAGGGGCCAAGTACGAAGGGTAAGAAACGTTCTGCCCCACCCAAGAAAGTCGAACCCGAGAAGAAGTACAAGACAAAGGCTTCAAACATGGAAAAATCCAAGGATGTTTGCCATTACTGCAAGAAGCCCGGTCATTGGAAGCGTAACTGCAAGGAATATCTAGAGCAGTTGCGAACTGCAAAGGGTATGTTCTATATTGAAATAAATGTTTCACTTAATACTACTTCTTGGGTATTGGATACCGGATGTGGATCTCACATTTGCAATGATTTGCAGGTGATGACAAGAAGTCGCAGGCTTAGGATGGGTGAGACCCAGCTGAGGCTCGGAAATGGTTCCAGAGTTGAAGCAAAAGCCGTGGGAGATGTTTATTTAATTTTGCAGAACGGTTTTAAGTTACTTTTAAGAGATGTTTTATTTGTTCCAGATTTAATTAAAAACATTATTTCTGTTTCTATGCTTGATAGAGATGGTTATTCTTGCAATTTTGTGAATGGGATTTGCAATATTTACAAGAATGAATGTTTAATTGGAAATGGACAACTTGAAAACAATCTATACAACTTAAAACTAAAAGACGTTCCAATAAATTATGTTGATAAACCGGCAACAACAAACAAAAGGAAAATCGATAGCCAAAACCCGGCAAACCTTTGGCACGCTAGGCTAGGTCATATTTCCTCAAGGAGGATGAACAAGCTAGTGGGAGAGGGCATGTTTGATATGTCTGATATTAACTCTCTACCTACTTGTGAATCCTGCCTAAAAGGAAAAATGACTAAATCTCCTTTTAAGGGGAAACCTGAGCGTAGTCAAAATCTGTTGGATTTGATCCATACAGATGTTTGTGGTCCATTTAGAGTTGGGACTCAATATGGCCACACCTACTTCATTACCTTTACTGATGATTATTCAAGGTATGGGTATTTATATTTAATGAAATATAAGTCAGCAGCATTTGAAAAGTTCAAAGAATTCAAGGCTGAAGTAGAAAACAAGCTAGGTAAAAGTATTAAAGCACTTCGATCGGATCGAGGTGGAGAATACTTGAGTACCGAGTTTTTGGACTATCTGAAAGAGAATGTGATTCTCTCTCAGTGGACTCCTCCTATGACACCACAGCTGAATGGTGTATCGAAGCGTCGTAATCGAACTCTGTTGGACATGGTTCGATCCATGATGAGCTTCACTGAGCTTCCACCTTCGTTTTGGGGCTATGCACTTGAAACGGCGGTATTGTTGTTGAACAACGTCCACACTAAAGCAGTGGACAAAACACCATACGAGTTATGGAATGACAAATCTCCTAAGTATTCGTACTTGAGGATTTGGGGATGTCCTGCTTACGTGAAGCGGACAGTGGGAGATAAGTTCGATAGTCGATCCAGCTTATGTTATTTTGTAGGGTATCCGAAGAATTCAATCGGATATTATTTCTATTATCCTGCTGAAACAAAGGTGTTTGTTTCAAGGAATGCCACCTTCTTGGAGAAGGAGTTCTTATTGGATAAGAAAGGCGAGATGATGGAACTCGAAGAAATTCGAGAAGAACCCGAAATACAAAATAACGATCCTACACCTCAGGAACCATTGCTGGACACGCCTATACCTAGAAGATCCGAGAGGACTTCTAGACCTCCTATTCGATATGGTCTTCTTCTTGAAGGGGATCAAAATGAACCCGATGTTGGATGTGATCCAAGAAACTTCAAGGAAGCAATTTCTGATGCGGATTCAAATTTATGGCTTGAAGCTATGCAGTCGGAAATAGATTCGATGCATACAAACCAAGTTTGGTCTTTAGTAGATCCTCCCGATGGAATTGTTCCAATAGGGTGTAAATGGATCTACAAGAGAAAGCTTGGGCCTGATGGTAAGGTATTGACCTACAAGGCGCGATTGGTGGCAAAAGGTTATACTCAAAGACAAGGAGTTGACTATGATGAAACCTTTTCACCAGTTGCAATGTTCAAGTCCATAAGAATCCTTATTGCCATAGCTGCATGGTATGACTATGAGATATGGCAAATGGATGTGAAGACTGCTTTTCTTAATGGAGACATTAAGGAAGAAATCTATATGAAGCAGCCTGAGGGGTTCACATCCATGGGAAGCGAGCATAAGGTATGCAAGCTTCAGAGATCAATTTATGGTCTAAAACAAGCATCAAGAAGTTGGAACCAAAAATTTGATGAAACAATAAAAGATTTTGATTTCATCAAGAATCCGGAGGAACCATGCGTGTACAAGAAAGTAGTTAAGGATGCTGTGACATTCTTAGTACTTTATGTTGATGAAATCCTACTCATTGGGAATGATGTAGGGATGTTGCAGTCAACAAAGATATGGTTATCAGGTAGATTTTCGATGAAGGATTTGGGTGAGACATCCTATATTCTTGGGATACAGATCTATAGAGATAGATCTAAGAGAATGATAGGACTCACTCAATCAACCTACATCGACACCATATTGAAACGGTTTTAAATGGATGGGTCCAAGAGAGGACATCTACCCATGTGTCATGGAGTTTCTCTATCCAAGTCTATGTGTCCCAAGACTGATGAAGAGATAGAGAAAATGACACATGTACCATATGCGTCAGCCATAGGTAGTATCATGTATGGGATGATATCTACCAGACCGGATGTAGCATTTGCTCTGAGTGTCACGAGCAGATATCAAGCTAATCCCGGTCAAATGCATTGGAAAGCCGTGAAGGACATTCTTAAGTACTTACGAAGGACTAAGAATATGTTCATGGTATATGGAGGAAGAGAACTAAAATTGGAAGGCTATACCGACTCTAGCTTCCAAAGTGACGTGGATGACTCGAAGTCAACCTCTGGATTTGTGTTCATGCTCAATGGCGGTGCTGTCTCTTGGAAGAGTTCCAAGCAGGACACCACAGCGGATTCCACCACTGAGGCAGAATACATTGCAGCATCAGCTGCTGCTAAAGAGGCCGTTTGGATGAGGAATTTCGTCCAAGAGTTTGGTGTCATTCCTGAAGTTGTTGGTCCAGTCCCGGTGTACTGTGACAACACGGGTGCCGTTGCTCAGGCAAAGGAACCAAGGTCTCATCAAAGATCCAAACACGTACTGAGGAAATAACACATCATCCGGGAGATTGTGGAAAGAGGAGACATCACTGTCGAAAGAGTGGCCTCTGCAGACAATATCGCTGATCCACTTACTAAGCCCTTGCCAGGACCATTATTTGACAAACATCGCGAAGCAATGGGTCTACGTAGTATGACTAGTTGGCTATAGGGCAAGTGGGAGATTGAAAGAGTGGGTGCCCAGTGAGCCAACTTGTGGCTAAGGGCTTTAATGACTCTTTGTATAAACAATCTTTTGTTTAATATAATTTACAATTTTATTAATGGCAATGACTTTATCTTTCTTCATATTGTTATATTGTGATATACTATTGTTGTTTTGATAAAGACCTTGAATATACTATAGTGTATGTAAGATGTGGTAGAACATGGGGATGTCTATCATGAAACACATCTTATAGTCACTGTATATTCTAAACTGTTCCTAGTCGATTGAGCCGTCCGATAATAAGGATAAGGATCGCTCGAGTGTGAGACTAGCATTTGCGATGCAGAGTACCACGTTTCATTGGTAGGGAACATAGAGATGTTCGAAGCATGCAAATGGATATTCATATGATGAATGATCGAATTACCCTATCCGGACTTTCCAAGTGGTTATCACTTATCGAGTGGATATAGTCCGCGGTTTTGGTTGTACACCATTAGTCCTTACTACTTGAGACATCATTGAGACTCTATATGCTAGTACTGTGCTTTGACTCGTTTACCGACTCTATTGGGGTCATCAGGTGTCGGGATTGGGTACATTTACAACACATGTAGGAGTCGATGCTTTGTTGTCAAGGATTCACCACATACTTGCGAGTGTGGATATCCTATGCGATCTGAGGAGATATTAGTGTGACGAATCTCTGGCCAGAGTACATGATGTGATTTAAGAATTGGTTTCTTAGTAGCACATGCGATGTCACTATTTGATCTTCAAGATGCATTGCATAGTTATCGAATCTCGAGCGACTCTCGATATACCAATGGTTGTTGATTCGATCGGGATATATGGATGAAGGGACCGTACTGTACGCTAACCAAAATCAACTAGTTCTTGTAGGCACTATCAGTGATACCTAGGGAATCATGGGGCGATGTTGCTAGGCGCTCATACCATGATTCGATGGGCAAGTCGGAAATTGTTGTTCCGAGTCACAAGGAGTTGTGAGCCCACGGCTAGCTGTATCCCTGAACCATTGAGGGTCACACAGTGTAATGGATTTTTAATCCCCGTTGAGATAGTTAAATTTAAAGAGTTAAATTTAATGAACGAAGAAGTTGGACTTATTATTTAAGAGTAGAGGAGTGAGATTTCCTAAAATGACATAGTGATAGGCATTTTTGGAAATCACTGAATTCGGATTCAGAAAAATTTATCTTGACTTTAAAAGGTGCAGAAATGGTTTTTGTGCACATTGGTAAAATCGGTTTATCAATCGGAGTCACGATGAATTTTATATTAATTTCTGAACATGCGGGCTTTGCTTATCGGGCCTGAACTTATGACTAATGGGCCCTAAGCTGTTAGTGGCCTACATTATAAATAAGTTATTGCAGTACAGAAATTACACAAAACAAGGCACAAAATTTTCGAAAACCCTAAGCTATTTTTCTTAAAGTGGCCGCCCCCTCTCCCTCTCTCTACTCGAGAAAAATTCCAGCCTGTGATTTTGAATTACAGTCTGGTTTAACGGATCAAATTCGTTAACTCTCTTCGTAGAAAACTTCTGATAGATTTTCTAGTGCAATCTATCAGAGGGATTAAATCTCTATTCGTGGACCTGATAGAAGAACTGTTCTTCCATCGGTTCCAGGGAGATACAACAAGAGCAGAGAAATCTGTTGGTGTCCAGAATCTCGATTCGAGATTAAAGGTAAAAATTATATAATCGTTATTTGAATTTTTACACACACAATTTAATCGTAAAGATGTGATACCCAATATGGAATCGTTCCATATAATAAAAATTTTAAACTTCCGCTGCACCGGGTATCAATCTTGTTTGATCTGAACGCCGCGTTCTACAACAATACATGCATACTCAGTCAGGATATCTCGAACAGTACTTTCGTACCTCAAATAAGTGCAAGCTCTACCAACTCTAGGTCCACGCCTATAGTCTTCTCTACACTGCCAAATGATACTACTATCATTAAAGTGCTCTAAAAGCCTTAACTAAGCTATTGCATACTCCTAAATATTTATAGGAAGCAAAAGCTATACCTTCGTTCGTCGTAGCCCTTTGATGTCGATGCCTCCAGAACTTAGGCACAACTCCGCTATGACTATCGAACACCTCGCCAACCCCCGGGTCAAGCCTATGAAGACTAGAACTACTCAAATATGCCTGGAATAGAGAGGGATTCTCGGAATTGGCAATTGAAAGTGAAGCCTCGGCCTTCTATTTATAGACATCGATCTGAACCTCCAATACTCGATCGGAACCTCCGATCCTCGATCGGAACTTTCGATCTTCGATCGGAACATCCGATCCTGCCATCGGAGCTTCCGAACATCATTATCTGCCACGTGTCAAAATATCACTGGTTGACTTCGGATAGGGGTGATCGGAGCTTCCGATCCTGCCACACGTCATGCCTAACGCAATACCATCGGAGCTTCCGATCCTGCATTGGAGCTTCCGATCTCGATCGGAACGTCCGATCCTGCATTGGAGCTTCCGATCCGTCCGGTACCCAATCTATTTAATTAGCGTCGATTAATCCCTTAATCACTTGTAATGCCCCGATTTTATTATAATTGAGTTTAATCGAGATAATCAGAGTTTTTAGTGATTGAGGATCGTTTTGATATTTAGCAGGGGGTTACTTTGCAAGATTGGAGAAATAAAGGACTGAAATGTAAAAAGGGGATTTTTTTTCTATATTATCCTTGCAAGTTGCCATTCCCCCCCTTCACTTCACTCAATCTCTTCTCCTCCCTCCTCCTCCCATTTTGTACGTACTGAAGCAAGCCATTTCCATCGCCTTTTTGAGCTTTCTTTCCGCTCGATTTGCTCGATCCGACCGTTAGATTTTCATTCTGAGTTGAGATTCACGATCACCGCAACAAGGGATCCGTTTAGACGTAAGTTTTTCTACGATCTCTTGAACTTCGATTTTGTTGAGTTGTCAAAATTTTATAATATTGGAGTATGTCGTTCTTGAGCTAGTATAGATCGTTTATTCGAAGTCGGTTTGGAAAAAGAACAAAGTTTGGATTTTATATGATTTTAGAGGCATATTTTTGAAAATGGTGATTTAGATTGAGGTTGGATTTGAGTTGTTTTGATGGATTGTAGTGATGATTGAGTTGTTATGATTGTTGTTGATGATTTGAGTTTTTCCGGATAGTCGATTTATAGTCGTTATGCCGTCGAAATCGAGTTTGAGTTATCGGTTTGGTTCGGTTTGATTTGTATATCAAATTTGATTGAGTTTGAACTCCGAGTTGATATCGAATCTGTGTCTCGATGTTTTGACAGTTGACTAGAGATTGGGATTGGAGGACTTGGAGATCGGTTACTAATTGAAGAGTTGGAAGACGGTATAGATTGTTTGATTTATCGACTTTGAGTTTCGAATTGTTTAGAGTTGAATCGAGTTGTCTCTTGTTTGCCAGGATTGATTGAAGCTTTGAGAAAAAGGTAAAAGTCGACATTGAAATGAATGGGAACGAATACTCGAGATCGACTTATTCTCGAGTTCCCGAAAATCACATACCGCTTGTTTATTTGCTTGCGTGAACTTGATTTAGTTATTGATGCACTTGCATTCATATTGAGCCGATTATTCGATTCGTTTTGAAATTAGACGATTTAGGGAGCTATATTGGAGTGGCCTTGGAATTCGAGATTTTCCAAGTGCCAGAATACTTCTTATAGTTGCTCTGAAGTCTAGGGGTTGAGTTAAACGACATCCACCCCGAATGGGTGTGTCGGTGAGTTGTTGTGAAGACTTGGCCCCGGGATCCCAACCGAATACTGATTGACATTTCGATTATCTGATTTGATAATTCCGAGTTTTGAAGTCATGCATTTATTCATTTTCATTTTGATTTGTTACTGATTATTACATTTCGATCTGAGGTGTTTACTTGATATTGCATGCCTGTCTCTTTTACTTAGAAATTATATTTCTAACCGGTTTATCCGGCTGTTGTCTTTGTTTGTATGTGTACTTTGCAACAGGAGGATCAGGAGCTGGACCAAGTCGTTTGGGTTAGCTTGGGGTGTGACGATAGACGTGAGACACCGTGTTGTAGGGTCGAGTCGAATGATCTATTTTGAGTTTTGTTGAGTCGTTTGAACTCCTTCTTAGAACTTGACATGTTGTAATTTGGAAGAACTTAGTCTATTGCATGATCTAATCTCCTTTTGTATTTTGAATATCTTATGATTGTTGAATCAATAGTTGGATCATGTCGGAACCTTTTCGGGTGTTATTTTACACTTTTGAGGTCTTTTTGGAAGCGATTTCAGCAAGCTATGCGCGTCCGCTCATCCGGGATGCGCACCCGCGCGCCCTGCACCTCCTCGGGCAGGACGCCATGCGCGCTCGCTCATAGGGAGGCGCGCCCGTGCGCCCAGGGCAGGGGGCTATACGCGCCCGCGCCTGGAGAGGCGCGGCCGCGCGTCCCTTTTTTTTTTAAAAAAAATAAAAATATTTGATTCGATTTTATATTGGCTATCGTGTTCGATTTTGTTTATTTATTCGTTATTAGAGGATTAGAAACGGGGTCTCACATTAAGTCGTATCAGAGCGATAAGATTCTTGGAGTCGAACTAGAGTGAGTGGGATAGATTGAGTCCGCATGAATTGAATTCTCGCATGTGATTGATTTATTTAAACGATTATTTTAAATATGTGCGAGCATGCTTTATTGATTCTTGGATTAATTGAATTACATGAGTTGTGGTTTAATTTATAAAGCATGAATTATGTGATATATATCTATCATTGTATATCGTTGAGATTCTTGAGTTCTCAGAGGAGAGTTTTGAATACCGAGGTTTTGAGGTTGAGATTGAGATTGAGTTTGAGATATTGTATCCTAACCCTTGATATCAGATGGCACCTCGACGATCTTTGAGAAGGAATCAACCACCTTTGACTCCTCCTTCTACTGAGAATCCGCCGCCAGTTATTACTCCTCCGAATGATCAGGATAGTATAGGAGTGGATCAGTTTGATGCAACCGCGACCCCGATGGAGACTCTTCTGAAGAGATTCCGATCTTTTCGACCGCCTACTTTAACGGGTACCGAGAACTCCGTTGCTTGTGAAAGTTGGCTAGATGAAATGGATGAGCTCTTTGATTCCCTCGACTATAACGATGAACGCAAAATCAGGTTAGTCAGTCATCAGTTGCCAAGAATTGGTGGACCACGACCAAGAGGGCCAACGAGAATCGAGGCACCGTTATCACTTGGAGTTTGTTCAAGGCCGAGTTCTACAAGCGTTTCTTTCCTGTCTCGTATCGAAAGGAAAAGGGTGCCGAATTTGCGAATCTGAAACAAGGGAACTTGAGTATTGAGGACTATGTGAGCAGATTTGACAGTCTCTTGAGGTTTGCACCTCACGTCGCAGATAACGAGGAAGCCAAGGCCGATCATTCCATAAATGGCTTGAATCCTAAGATTTTTACCTTGGTCAATACCGGAAGACCCAACAACTTCTCAGATGCTATGGATCAGGCAAAGGGAGCCGAAGCCGGATTTTTGATGCAACGAGGTAATCAGGTAGCTCCACAGCCGCAACAGAGGTCCTTTCAGAATCAGCCGGTTCAGTTTTAGCCTCAGTAGTCTCAATATCAGTACCAACCTTCTCCGCAGTCGAATCAGTATCAGAGGGTTGATGGAGGCAACAGTAGTAGAAACAGGCGAGATCAGTATCGGCCGAAGGGGAAGAATTTCAAGAAGTCGGGAAGCAACTCATCGAGTTCCAGTGGTTCTAGACAGTTCAGTTCTGGACAGAGTTCAGGGTTTTCTGGAGTTTCTTGCAGAAAGTGTGGAGGACGTCATCCGAGTGATCAGTGTCAAGGCGTGTTTGGTAGTTGCAACATCTGCCAGCAGTCGGGTCATTTTGCTAAAGTCTATCCTCAGCGAGGATTCGATAGAGCTCAGAGCGGCAGTTCTTCACGACCGCCAGCTCAGCCCGAGAGATCAACTTCTGCAGTCCATTCTTTTCCGCCTCAGCAACAGAATCGTCAGGGAGGTAATCAGAACCAGAACCAACCTCCACGACAGCAGGAGAGGGTGTTTTCCTTGACAGAGGATCAAGCCAATGCAGCTCCGAATGATGTGATAGCAGGTAACTATTCGATCTTTGGTTATCCTGCGTTTGTTTTGATTGATACGGGTGCTTCCCACTGTTTCATCTCTGAAAGATTTGTTGTGATGCATGATTTAATTGTTGAGCCTTTATCTGATGTTGTTTCTATTACTTCACCTTTGGGTGGAGAGACTGTTTCGGTGAGATTGGTCCAAAATTGTGTGATAGAATCCGAAGGGAATTTGATTGAGATTGATTGCATTGTACTTGGATTATCTGATTTTGATTTCATCATTGGGATTTATGCCCTAACCAAGTATAGGGCGATAGTAGATTTCTTTCAGAAAATTTTTCGTTTCAGGCCTGAGATGGCAGATGATTGGAAGTTTTTCGGTAAGGGTTCTCGATCCAAAATTCCTTTGATTTCGGTGTTAACCATGTCTCGTTTACTTCAGAAAGGAGCAGAGGGATTCTTGATTTATGCAATGGATGTTCAGAGGTCTAGTCCTGAGTTGTCTGAGATACCGGTTGTTAGCGAGTTTCCAGATGTTTTTCCAGACGAGATTCCTGGTTTACCGCCTATTCGAGACATCGAATTTAGAATTGAACTTGCGCCAGTACTCAGCCTATTTCGAAAGCACCTTACCGTATGGCTCCATAAGAATTGAAGGAATTGAAGGAGCAGTTGTAAGATTTGATTGCCAAGGGATACATCCGACCTAGCGTATCGCCTTGGGGTGCTCCAGTACTTTTTGTGAGGAAGAAAGGCGGTTCTATGCGACTTTGCATTGACTACCGCCAGTTAAATCAAGCGACGGTCAAGAACAAGTATCCTCTTCCAAAAATTGATGACCTTTTTGATCAACTACAAGGTTCTTCAGTGTATTCGAAGATAGATCTGCGATCAGGGTATCATCAGCTGAGAGTTCGCGACGAGGATGTGCCGAAGACAGCTTTCAGAACCAGATATGGGCATTTCGAATTCATAGTCATGCCTTTTGGTTTGACCAATGCTCCAGCAGTTTTTATGGACCTGATGAATCGCATCTTTCAGCGGTATCTAGATGAGTTCGTCATCATCTTCATCGACGACATTCTGATCTATTCTAATAACCGTTCTGATCATGCCGAGCATTTGAGGATTGTGTTGCAGACTTTGCGAGCAGAACAGTTGTATGCTAAGCTATCGAAGTGCGAGTTTTGGTTGGACCGAGTGGTTTTCCTAGGTCACATTGTATTAGGAGATGGAATATCTGTGGACCCCAGTAAGATCGAAGCAGTTATGAATTTGCAGAGACCGACATCAGTGCCAGAAATCCGAAGCTTCATGGGTTTAGTGGGGTATTATCGCCGATTTATCGAGGGATTCTCTTCCATTGCAAAGCTGATTACTCAGTTGACCCAGAAGAATGCACCGTTTGTTTGGTCCGAACAGTGTGAGGCTAGTTTCATTGAGCTGAAGAAGAGATTGACCAGCGCTCCAATCTTGTCTATTCCATCAGGTACTGGAGGTTTCTCTGTGTACTGCAATGCTTCTCACCGTGGTCTTGGATGCATTCTCATGCAGAGGAAGCACGTCATAGCTTATGCTTCGAGGCAGCTGAAGCCTCACGAGACTCGTTATCCGATCCATGATCTCGAGCTAGCTGCAATCGTGTTTGCTTTGAAGACTTGGCTCAATTACCTGTATGGCGAGTCGTTTGAGATATTTTCTGACCACAAGAGCCTGAAATACTTTTTTTCCCAGTCAGAGCTGAATATGGGACAGAGGAGATGGATGGATTTGCTTAAGGACTTCGACTGCAAAATCAAGTATTATCCTGGAAAGTCGAATGCAGCTGCAGATGCTCTTAGTCGGAAGCTTTGTTCTTTGTCTCTTTCTACGATTGGTTTCTCTCGATTGATTGAAGATTGTTGTACTTCTGGTATGGAGTTTGAGACCGATTGGAGATCCATTAGAGTTTTTGCGATTCAGGCCGAGCCAGAGTTGTTTCAGTCGATTAGAGAGGCTCAAAGATCAGATCCGAGTATTCAGAGTTCGATAGAGAGAGTCCGAGTAGGTCACCAGTCAGAGTTTCAGGTCAAGGATGACGTTTTGTTTGTGAATAGCCGTATTGTTGTGCCCGATGTTTCTGAGTTGAGACAGCGTATTCTTTGATAGGCGCATTGCAGTCGGTTCAGTGTTCATCCTGGAGGCCGGAAGATGTATAATGACATGAAGACTCAGTTCTGGTGGAAGCAGTTAAAAGGAGACGTCACGAGGTTTGTATCCCGTTGCCTGAATTGCCAACAAGTGAAAGCTGAGAGGAAGAAGCCCGGAGGATTATTGCACAGTTTTCCTGTCCCAGAATGGAAATGGGATCATATCTCAATGGATTTTGTCACGAAGCTACCGCGTTCAGTCAGAGGTTGTGATGCGATTTGGGTTGTGATTGACCGGTTGACGAAATCTGCTTGCTTCATTCCTTTCCGTATGACATACCATCACGATCAGATGGCCGAGTTGTATGTCAGAGAGGTTGTGAGATTGCATGGCATGCCGAAGTCGATAGTATCAGACAGAGATGCAAGATTCACTTCTCACTTTTGGCACAGTCTACAGGAGGCTTTGGGTACTCGTTTGCACTTGAGCACAGCATATCACCCTCAGACCGACGGTCAGTCCGAGCGTACGATCCAGACCTTGGAGGATATGCTTCGGGCTGTAGTGCTTGATTTTGGCTCAGGTTGGCAAGATTCCTTACCTCTAGTGGAGTTTTCGTACAATAACAGCTTCCAGGCGAGCATTGGAATGACACCTTTCGAAGCTTTGTACGGGAAGAAGTGCAGATCTCCGTTGTTTTGGGACGAGATTTCAGAATCACCTGAGTTGGGTCCAGACATGATTCGTGATATGGCAGAGCAGGTGAAGTTGATTAGAGTCAGAATGAAGACAGCCCAGGATCGACAGGCCAAGTATGCGAACATCAGACGCATACCACTGTGTTTTGAGCAAGGAGACCGTGTATTTCTAAAGATTTCTCCGTTCAGAGGCACTGTCAGGTTTGGGAAGAGAGGAAAGTTGTCACCGAGGTTCATTGGACCGTATGAAATTCTGGAGAAGATAGGCGATCTCGCCTATAGGATTGCTCTTCCTCCGTCTCTTTCAGGCATCCACGATGTGTTTCACGTTTTGATGCTACGGAAGTACCATCCGGATCCGTCCCACGTTCTTCAGCCAGAGGAGGCCGAATTGGATGAGACTTTGAGTTACTTCGAGCGACCGATTCAGATTCTTGACAGAAAAGAGAAGCAGCTCAGAAGCAAGTCGATTCCGTTAGTGAAGATTCAGTGGAGTAATCACTGAGTTGAAGAAGCGACTTGGGAGACCGAATCTGATATGAGGCAGCGATTTCCAGAGTTGTTTGATTGAGGTGAGTTAATATTCAGTTTGTTTCGTTTTGTTCAATCTGTGATCTGTCAGATTTTGAGGACGAAATCGAATCTTAGAGGGGGAGAATTGTAATGCCCCGATTTTATTATAATTGAGATTAATCGATATAATTAGAGTTTTTAGTGATTGAGGATCGTTTTGATATTTAGCAGGGGGTTACTTTGCAAGATTGGAGAAATAAAGGACTAAAATGCAAAAAGGGGATCTTTTTTATATATTATCCTTGCAAGTTGCCATTCCCCCCCATCACTTCACTCAATCTCTTCTCCTCCCTCCTCCTCCCATTTCGTACGTACTGAAGCAAGCCATGGCCATCGCCTTTTTGAGCTTTCTTTCCGCTCGATTCGCTCGATCCGACCGTTAAATTTTCATTCCGAGTTGAGATTCACGATCACCGCAACGAGGGCTCCGTTTAGACGTAAGTTTTGCTACGATCTCTTGAACTTCAATTTTGTTGAGTTGTCAGAATTTGATAATATTGGAGTATGTCGTTCTTGAGCTAGTATAGATCGTGTATTCGAAGTCGGTTTGGAAAAAGAACGAAGTTTGGATTTTATATGATTTTAGAGGCATATTTTCGAAAATGGTGATTTTGATTGAGGTTGGATTTGAGTTGTTTTGATGGATTGTAGTGATGATTGAGTTGTTATGATTGTTGTTGATGATTTGAGTTTTTCCGAATAGTCGATTTATAGTCGTTATGCCGTCGAAATCGAGTTTGAGTTATCGGTTTGGTTCGATTTGATTTGTATATCGAATTTGATTGAGTTTGAACTTCGAGTTCATATCGAATCCGTGTCTCGATGTTTTGACAGTTGACTAGAGATTGGGATTGGAGGACTTGGAGATCGGTTACCAATCAAAGAGTTGGAAGACGGTATAGATTGTTTGATTTATCGACTTTGAGTTTCGAATTGTTTAGAGTTGAATCGAGTTGTCTCTTGTTTGACAGGATTTATTGAAGCTTCGAGAAAAAGGTAAAAGTCGACATTGAAATGAATGGGAATGAATACTCGAGATCGACTTATTCTCGAGTTCCCAAAAATCACATACCGCTTGTTTATTTGCTTGCGTGAACTTGATTTAGTTATTGATGCACTTGCATTCATATTGTGCCGATTATTCGATTCGTTTTGAAATTAGACGATTTAGGGATCTATATTGGAGTGGCCTTGGAATTCGAGATTTTCCATGTGCCAGAATACTTCTTATAGTTGCTCTGAAGTCTAGGTGTTGAGTTGAACGACATCCACCCCGAATGGGTGTGTCGGTGAGTTGTTGTGAAGACTTGGCCCGGGATCCCAACCGAATACTGATTGACATTTCGATTATCTGATTTGAAAAATTCCGAGTTTTGAAGTCATGCATTTATTCATTTTCATTTTGATTTGTTACTGATTATTACATTTCGATCTGAGGTGTTTACTTGATATTGCATGTCTGTCTCTTTTACTTAGAAATTATATTTCTAACCGGTTTATCCGATTGTTGTCTTTGTTTGTATGTGTACTTGGCAACAGGAGGATCAGGAGCTTGACCAAGTCGTTTGGGTTAGCTCGGGGTGTGATGATAGACGTGAGACACCGTTTGTAGGTTCGAGTCGAATGATCTATTTTGAGTTTTGTTGAGTCGTTTGAACTCCTTCTTAGAACTCGACATGTTGTAATTTGGAAGAACTTAGTCTATTGCGCGATCTACTCTCCTTTTGTATTTTGAATATCTTATGATTGTTGAATCAATAGTTGGATCATGTCGGAACCTTTCCGGGTGTTATTATACACTTTTGAGGTCTTTTTGGAAGCGATTTCAGCAGGCTATGCACGCCCGCTCGTCTGGGAGGCGCGCTCGCGCACCCTGCACCTCCTCGGGCAGGACGCCATGCGTGCCCGTGCCTAGGGAGGCGCGGCCGCGCGTCCCTTTTTTTTTAAAAAAAAAAAAAAATTGATTCGATTTTATATTGGCTCTCGTGTTTGATTTTGTTTATTTATTCGTTATTAGAGGATTAGAAACGAGGTCTCACATCACTGATTTTGGTTACGGGCTACTACAGTGGTAAAGCTAGCCAATACGCTAAATCGCCAATGCTCTCCAAGATCTCAAACGGACCGATAAATCTGGGAGACAACTTGCCCTTAAGTCCAAATCTGAGAATCCTGCGGAAAGGTGACACTCTCAAAAACACTTTCTCCCCGACATCAAATTGTAAAAGCCTACGCTTAGTATTAGCATAGCTGGCCTCACAATCCTGTGCAGTCTTAATCCGTTTCTTGATCTGATCAACAACATCTGCTATCTGCTGGACTAAATCCAGTCCCTCAGCCTGTCTCTCCCCCACTTCTTCCTAGAAAAGTGGAGTACAACATCGTCATCCGTACAACGCCTCAAAAGGAGCCATCCCAATGCTAGTATGTTAGTTGTTGTTGTACGCGAACTCAATCAATGGCAAATGATCCTGCCAGACTGAACCAAAATCCATAGTGCACGTTCGAAGCATATCCTCCAAAGTATGGATAGTACGCTCTGACTGTCCATCAGTCTCCGGATGATAGGCAGTACTCAAACTGAGAGTAGTACTCATCGCACGCTGGACACTCCCCCAGAATCTAGAAGTAAACTTGGGTTCTCAATCGCTGACAATGCTCACAGGCACTCCATGAAGTCGAACGATCTCCTGAATGTACAATCGCGCCATCCGATCATTAGAGTACTCTCGGCTATAGAAAATGAAATGCGCTGACTTGGTGAGTCGGTCTACCACAACCCAGATAGCATCACAATTCCTCGAGGTTACCGGCAAATGGGTCACAAAATCCATCGTGATAAGCTCCCATTTCCACTCAGGAATAGGTAGACTGTGAAGCAAACCTCCAGGTCTTCGGTGTTCTGCCTTGATCTCCTGACAAACCAAGCATCTCGAAACATACTGATACACGCTGCGTTTCATTCCCTTCCACAAAAACCGAGTACATAGATCCTTGTACATCTTGTTGCTTCCCGGATGAATACTCAACTTAATGCGATGTGCCTGAGACAAGCCTACCAGAAAAACACAGAAATCCATCCGACTGATAGTGAAATCCAGACGTGCTACCCTTGTTGGGTAGACGAGCCAAATGCTGGGTCTTTGAATCAAACATCTAAGCATCCCGAATCCGCGAATAGAAAGCTGGCTCAGAAAGTATCGCAAACATCTGGATACTTTGCATACCTTTCTTGTGCTTGAAGGTATACCCTGAAGAACAACAATCCCCGATCGCACTAGACATCGAACAAGTCTGAAGTGCGAATAGTCGCACCTTGCGACTCAAAGCTTCAACGGTGAGATTAGCAGCTCCCGGATGGTACTTAATCTCGCAATCATAGTCCTTAAGCAAGTCCACCCAACTTCTCTGCCTCATGTTCAACTCCGCCTGAGTGAACAAATACTTGAGACTCTTGTGGTCGGTGAAGATCTCATATTTCTCGGCATACAGATAATGACGCCAGATCTTCAAAGCAAACACAATAGCTGTCAACTCCAAATCATGAACTGGATAATTTTCTTCGTGCAACTTCAACTGTCTAGAAGAATATGCGATCACATGCCCATTCTGAGTCAGAACACAACCTAACCCCTGAACAAAAGCATCCGTGTACACCACATACCCTCCAGATCCTGACGGTAATGCCAACACTGGCGCAAAAGTCAACCGCCATCGAAGCTCACAAAAATTCTCCTCGCACTCGGAGGACCACTCGAAATCAACACCCTTGCGAGTAAGCTGCGTCAAAGGTCGAGCTAGCTGCAAGAAGTTCAGAATGAAGCGACGATAATAACCTGCTAGACCCAGAAAACTACGGATCTCAACAACCGTCATCGGGCGCGACCAATTAAGCACAGCCTCAATCTTGCTCGGATCAACAGAAATCCCCTCCCTGGAGATGATGTGGCCAAGAAAGACCACTCGATCCATCCAAAACTCACAATTACTCAGTTTGGCGTACAACTGCTCATCCCAAAGAGTCTGCAGTACCAATCTCAAGTGAGAAACATGCTCGTCGAAATTACATGAATACCATAGAATGTCGTCAATGAAGACCACGACAAACTTGTCTAAATACTTCCTAATGACATGGTTCATCAGATCCATAAATATAGCCGACGCATTATTCAAACCGAATGGCATCAATAGAAACTCGTAATGCCCATAGCGAGTATGGAACGCAGTCTTGGCTATATCCTAATCTCGGACTCTCATTTGATGATACCCAGACCTCAAGTCAATCTTGGAGTACACCAAAGTACCCTGCAACTGATCAAAAAAGTCATCAATACGAGGCAAAGGATACTTGTTCTTCACATTAACTCGGTTCACCTGCCGATAGTCAATGCATAGCCGCATAGACCCATTCTTCTTCTTCACAAAGAGAACAGGAGCTCCCCAAGGAGATACACTTGGACGAATATACCCCTTGTCCAAAAGGTCCTGTAACTGATTCTTCAACTCTCGCATCTCTGTCAGAGCCATACGATACGGTGCTCGAGAAATAGGAAAAGTACCCGGCATCAAATCTATGCCAAACTCGACTTCCCTAGCAGGAAGAAAACCCGGAATTTCATCAGGAAATACATCTGGGAATTCATTCACAATCGAAATACTCTCTATCCCAACGCTCTGAGCAGACAGATCAACTGCATATATGAGGTCACCTTCCCCGCCACACTCTAGAGCTCGACGGGCTCTCAAAGCTGATACTAACGGCATCGGGGGTCGCGCTCACTCACCATAGAAAAACTAGCTATCACTCCCATCCGGATGAAAGTGTACTAATCTCTGATAACAGTCCACTGAAGCTCGATAGGTAGTCAACATGTCAATCCCCAGAATACAATCAAAGTCATCCGTCGCAAGAACCATGAGATTCGCTACCAAAATGTTTCATTTGAACTCTAAAGGGTAACCCATCACTAGACGCTAAGCCAAATCATATTGGCCCGTCGGAGTAGAAACAGAAACTACTACGTCTAGTGCAATTCATGGTAGCTTATGCCTCTTAATAAAACGTGCAGAAATGAAGGAATGAGATGCACCAGTGTCAATAAGTACAAGAACAGGTATACCATACAACATAAATGTACCTGCGATAACCTTCTCATTCTCCTCCACTACCTGATCGTGACTTAAGGAAAACACCTGGCCAGAAGCCCGCGGCTTCAAGTGAGAACTCCCAGCAGACTGTCCCTGTGACCTCTGCTGAGCGGTAGCCTGAGAACCCGATCCTGAACCAGAACCGCCTCCCCCAAATAGTGGACAATCTCTCCGGAGATGACCCACCTCTCCACAATGGAAACAAGCTCCAGAAGCTTTACGGCATCTGTCGGTTGGATGGTTCTTCCCACAATGGTCGCACTTCTCCTTCTTCCCAAAACGAACAACACCAGTGGAACCAAAGGAAGAAGAAGTAGATCTGGACTTCTTGAAAGACTGAGCACGGGGACCCAAAGAACTCGCAGACCTAGACTGAGAGAAAGACCTATTACGCCGAATGCTATCCTCCGCTTGGTGACAAAGGCTCACCAAACCCTCGTAGGTCATATCATCACCGACCGCCACACGGTCATGAATCTCCGGGTTAAGGCCCTGAAGGAATAGATTGTACTTCATCTCAGAGCTGTCAGCAATCTCGGGGAAATAGGATAACAGATCGAAGAACTTCTGCTGATACTCCACAATAGACATGGCTCCCTAACGTAGACTCAGTAACTCACTCGCCTTCATCTGACGGAGTGCAGGAGGAAAATACAGCTTCTGAAAAGCTGTGCGGAACTCAGCCCAAGTGGCAACTCCTCTCGCCGCAACAAAGGGTGCAGAAGTAAATCTCCACCACTTTCGGGCTCGCCCATCCAGAAGGTACCCAAGTGTCTCCATCTTCTTCTCCTCAGTACAGTGAAACGTCTGAAAAGTCATCTCCATATAATCTATCCAGTTCTCCGCATCCTCCGGAGACTCGCCTCCAACCAAGGGCTTAGGACCCATAGATAAGAATCGGCGCACACTGAAACGCTGATCATCATGGCGACGATGATGGCGTTCTTGACGACGCTCTCGATTGTCATCGCCCCAACGTCCACCTATACTGCCATGGCTACTCTGATCATCACGGTGCACCATCTACAAAATTAACCTCATGGTTACCTTGCGCAGAATCTAAATTCCAAGAATACTATGCATGCTCTGATACCATAATTTCCAAGCAAATAAATATATGCTAAATCTTTCGAGCAATAAGATCTCTAAGAGGCTCAAATCGGAAACTAACATTGCATCTCGAGCGTCTTCAACTTCTTCGATGCTCAATAAAACATGGAGTTCTTCTAAACAGAATAAGTCTCAATTCTCAATAAGAAGGAGTGAAAAGCACCGAAAGGTCATCAATACCAAAGAAGTCAATAATACTGAGGTGCTGTTCAATCTCTCCTCGAACTCAATAAGAACTGGTCTCAAAGATAGAAACTAAACAGAACAATATAATCTGTTGAGTAATCATCTTCTCAACAATAAGAATTCTTCAAAGGATTCGCGATAGAATTCGCTAAATCCAAAAATCTTCAAATTCAGATAAGGACGTTGATCCAGATCAATTCACAATAGTTCCAGTCTTGAGGTGTTCAATAAAACTCCATCTTCTTAGAGAAAAGATCGAGGAAAATACAACTCGGTCTCAACAAGATTCAGACGTCAAAAGAATAGCATAATTGATCGACATGCAAATCTGCGAACAATTCTTAAAGAATCTGAAATATCAATACGGCTCTTCGAAGGATAAGAGATTCATCGATAAGAATACTCAATAACTTATCTACAACTCTATGGAAGATTCGGTTCAAGGAATCGTAAACGTTGCAGATGTAATTCCAATTCAATCTGTACGATAAAAATTCAAATCGGTCGTACCTCATTCCAAATTCGATCTCTGAAACCTCTTCCCTTTAGATTATCAGTCGATGATGTCTGATCAAAAATTAATGTTGAACTCATCCTCTCGAATCGAAGTCAAATCTGGAATCTCAACTAGAACGACAACAGCAAACTCAAAAACTCTGCTAAATCAACCAACAAGGGCTGAATGAAGACATCACCTACCTACATCAAACATTCCTCTGTACCTTTCTGTAACCAACGGTAATCAACAAACAATAAGAAAGGAATTCTTAACTCAGGAATTATTATCGGAGGAAAAATCCACTCGTCTAACATCTCAGATCCAAATCCGGCAACAATCTGAAATCAACCTCGGTTTCCCTGTACTCGGTTAATATACTACATCGATAATATAATCAAAAATGATAACCAAAATATAGTACTGTTGTAACGCCCCATTTTTATCTTAAATGAGTTTATTTGAGTTAATCGGATATTACAGAGTTCTCGAGTCGACTTGATTTTGATCAAGGTCCTTTTTGCAAATTTTGGAAATTTTAGGGACTAAAACGCAAATATGGGATTTTATATATTATCTACACTTAGATTTTTATTTGAGAAGTCTCCTCTTCCTCCCCAAACCGTGAAGCACCATTGAAGCTTGGGGAAACGCCTTTCAAGCTTTTCCAATCTCGGTTTCCGGTCGATCTGTCCGTTAGAAATTATTTCTGAAGGCAGATTAGCGATCACGGCAACGAGAACTTCGTTAATCGTAAGTTCTTCTTCGATCCGATGTATTCTAGTTTTTGGATGTTGTTAGAATCGTTCTAGATTCGAGTATGTTGTTCTCTTCAGAGTTCTGATCGTTTATTATCTGTCGGTTTTGAAATAGAGCGACGTTCGGAATTGTTATGATTTTTGGAAGCCATTTTCGAAAATGTGGGTTTTGAGATTTGTTGGGATTGCCTTGTTGTTGTTGTATTAGCATTGAATTGAGTTGTTATCGGTATTGAACTGCTGTCTGCATTTCCAGTTTGTTCAGTTTATAGCCGTTATGCCGTCGGTTTGAGTTTTGATTTTGAACCGTTTTTGAGTGGTGATCTTGGCTTGTAAGTTGATCGTGGTTATTGATCATTTATTGGTATCTGAACAGATTCGTTTGGAGCTTGTCAAGCCCAAGATTAACAGCATTTGGTCGTCGAGAATTTGACGAAGAACGGTAAAGAGATTACCTTGAACTGTTGCCTTTGTTGTTGGATTGTTAAGTTGTTGATTAAACATTTTGTTGTAGCTTATCCAGAGTTGGAACTACTGCATTGAAAGGTAAAAACAGACATCGATAGCGGGATAGCATACTCAGGACAGTTGGTTCTCGAGTTTCCCTTAAAATCACATACTTGCATCTACACTCGTTCTAGCATGAGAAACTTGTGTTTTGTTGTTTTGATTGAGCTTTTGTTATATGGCTATGTTTTTATGTTTCTGTTATGCATTCATCTTGAGCCAATCTTGTTTTTAGCGGGCAGAACCGCCCTTTTTGTTTAGACGTTTGGGAACTATGATTGAGTGGCCTAGGTCGTAGTCGTTTCACCTAGTGCTAGCATACTCATTATAGTTGCTCAAAGTCTAGATGAGTGGGATACGTGGCACCACCTCGATTGGGTGAGTCGGTGAGTCGTTACGTAATCTCACCCTCGGGATCCCAAAAGCACAACAGCAATCCCTCGTTATCAGATTTGATATCCCGGTTTAAAGACATGCATTTCATTACATCATTATTGATTTCATTGTTGTCTTGAAAGCATGTTTATTGTTGTATTACTTGATATGTTGTTTTTACTGGGATTATTATTCTCACCGGTTTATCCGGCTGTTGCTTTGTTTTGTATGTGTACTTGGCAACAGGTGGGGCAGGACCAAGTCAGCGAAGGCCTGGTTAGCAACAAGAGGGAGAGCTAGTAGTGAGACTCGGTTTAGAAGTCGTGTCGGCATGTCTACCTAGTTGTATTTGAACATGTTTAGATATCGAACTTCATTATGTTATTGTATTGTTTATGCGAGCTGTGTTGAAAGTTTGTCGTTACAAATCCAATACTTTTGAGCGGTTGTGCAACCCTAGAATTTCATGTATTAGTTGGAGAACTTGTGATTGTAATGCATGATAAAATGTTGTTGGTTTTGGACTCAAGTCTAGCATGATTTCTGCTGTTTTGCTCTGTTTCTGTCACCGCTCGATCCGCAAGATCTTGCGGATCGAGCGAGGGTAAGCTGTGCTGTCCTCTGTTTCAAATTTTTTTGTGGCTCGCTCGATCTGCAAGATCTTGCGGATCGAGCGAGGGCTGAGTTTTCCGGGCAGTAGCTTTGGCAAAAGTTGCTCGCTCGATCCGCAAGATCATGCGGATCGAGCGAGGCACTATTATTAAAAAAATAAAAAATTCTTTTAATTGCTTTAACCTTTGGTTATTGGTTGTCTTAGTGTTTTTTAATCCCAAGATTAGATGTTTTGAATCGAGGTCTCACATTAAGTGGTATCAGAGAGTTAAGATTCTTGGTCAAACTAGAGTGAGCGGGTAGATCGAGTCTGCGTGTATTGGCTCCTCGCATGTGTTGAATTATTTTAACTGTGTACTTAATTCCCTGCGAGCATGCTTTATTATTGAGAATTATTGAATTACATGGTTATGTGATTTAATTTATAAAGCATGATCTACTTGAGATATAATTGTTTCTGTTATCGACTGGTATCCGGTATTCCAAGCGGTTGTAAGGGCACTGATTGTAGCGATTGAGATATCTCGTGTCCTAACCTTTGATTATCAGATGGGTCCTCGTCGAGTGATAAACAGAAACACACCTCCAGTTATCCGTGCGACTGAGCAAACTAGCACTGAAGTTGATCAGTTGGATGCTTCAGCGACTCTTATGGAAACCTTGCTAAAGAGGTTTCAGTCGTTCAATCCGCCGTTGTTGATGGGTTCAGAAAATCCAGTTGACTGCAAAAGTTGGTTGGATGATATGGATCAGTTGTTTGATTCCATTGAATACACCGATGACCGTCGAATCAGGTTAGTAATTCATTAGCTGCGTGGTGGTGCTAAGAGCTGGTGGATCATGAAAAAGAAAGCATTTGAGAGTAGAGGTACGGAAGTTACTTGGACTCTTTTTAAATTTGAGTTTTATAAGCGGTTTTTCCCTATCTCGTATCGTAAGGATAAGGGAGCAGATTTTGCAAATTTGAAGCAAGGGAATCTAAACATCGAAGAGTACGTCGCCAAGTTTGATAGTCTGTTGCGTTTTGCACCACTAATTGCCGGAGATGAAGAAGCTAAGGCAGATCAGTTCATAAATGGGTTGAACCCCGACGTCTTCACGTTGGTTAACACCAACAGGCCTAACAACTTTGCTGATGCCATGAATCACGCAAAGGGAGAAGAAGCAGGCTTGTGGAGGCAAAGAGGTAATCAGGTGGCACCTCAGCAGCAGAGGCAGTATCAAAACCAACCGTCTCAGTATCAGAATCAACCATCTCAGCATCACTACCAGCAGCTGAGGTATGAAGGTGGTAGCAGTGGGGGAAACAGAAAGGATCAGTACAAGGCAAGAGGTAAACAGTTCAAAAGGCAGGGGAACAGTTCGTCTAGTTCCAGTGGTTCCCGATAGTTTGGTTCAGGACAGAGCTCTGGATCATCATCCTTGTACTGTAGCAAGTGTGGAGGAAGACACTCACCGGATCAGTGTGTGGGAGTCTTTGGCAATTGTAACACCTGTCAGCAACCGGGACACTTCTCTAAAGTGTGCCCTCAGCGTAACAGAGATAGAGCTCAGAGTGGAAGTTCTTCTCGACCTGCAGCTCAACCCGAGAGGCAGTCTTCTGCAGTTCACTCTTTCCAACTTCAGCAGCAGCAGAACAGACAGGGAGGTAGTACAAGTGCAAATCAGCCTCCGAGACAGCAAGCACGAGTCTTTGCTCTGACAGAGGATCAGGCTCAAGCAGCACCTGACGATGTTATAGCAGGTAACTGTTCGATTTTCGGTTATTCTGCTCATGTCTTGATAGATATAGGTGCTTCCTATTCCTTTATCTCTGAGAAATTTGTGTTATTGCATGCCTACTGAGTTTTTGCCTACAGTAGTAACTGTTACTTCACCTTTGGGTGGAGGAATTGTTTCTATCCGATTAGTCAGGAACTGTGAACTGTGTTTTGAAGGAAATTTGTTACAATTCGACTGTATTGTACATGGACTGTCAGATTTTGATTTTATTGTCGGTATAGATGCTTTAACCAAGTACAGGGCAATAGTCGATTGTTTTCTGAAAGTTGTCATGTTCAGACCTGAAATGGCAGACGAGTGGAAATTCATTGATAAGGGTTCTCGATCTAGAATTCCTTTGATTTCAGTGTTATCTATGAATCGTTTGCTACAGAGAGGTGCAGAAGGATTTTTGGTTTATGCGGTTGATGTACTGAAATCTAGCCCAGCTTTGGTAGATTTACAGGTGGTTAGAGAATTTGCTGATGTGTTCCCGGAAGATGTTCCTGGTTTGCCACCTATTCGAGAAATTGAATTCAGCATTGACTTAGTGCCAGGTACTCAACCTATTTCAAAAGCTCCTTATCGTATGGCACTTGTTGAATTGAGAGAGTTGAAGGAACAGCTTGAGGATTTGATTGCCAAGGGATACATCAGACCTAGTGTATCGCCTTGGGGTGCTCCTGTGCTTTTTGTTCGGAAGAAGGATGGTTCTATACGGCTCTGTATCGACTACCGCCAATTGAATCAGGCTACAGTTAAGAACAGGTATCCTTTACCCCAAATAGATGACCTTTTTGATCAACTGCAGGATTCTTCTGTCTACTCTAAGATTGATCTGAGGTCAGGTTATCACCAGTTGAGAGTGCGAGAGGAAGACGTTCCTAAGACCGCATTCAGGACGAGGTATGGTCATTTTGAGTTTATAGTCATGCCGTTCGGTTTTATTAATGCTCCAATGGTTTTTATGGGTTTGATGAACCGTATCTTTCAGCGTTATTTAGATGAGTTTGTCATTATCTTTATCGATGATATTCTTATCTACTCGAAGAACCGTACTGACCATGCAGAGCACTTGAGGACCGTATTGCAGATTTTGCGAGTTGAGCAGTTGTTTGCCAAGCTGTCTAAGTGTGAATTCTGGTTAGATCGAGTTGTCTTTCTCGGTCAAATTATTTTTGAAGATGGGATTTCTGTCGATCCTAGCAAGATTTAAGCAGTTATGAATTGGCCTTGACCTACTTCAGTGCCGGAGATCCGAAGCTTCAAGGGTTTAGCTGGTTATTACCGTCGTTTCATCGAGGGTTTCTCGTCTATTGCCAAGCCAATTACCCAGCTGACTCAGGAGAATGCGCCTTTTGTCTGGACTGCAGATTGTGAGGCTAGCTTTGTTGATCTTAAGAGGAGACTGACCAGTGCTCCGATTCTTTCTGTAGTAGCCCGTAACCAAAATCAGTAATTGAGGAATTAATCATAATTACTTGGGTAGAGTTCGGAAGCTCCGAACGTGAGTTTGGAAGTTCCGAACAGGATCGAAAGCTCCGATGCAGGATCGGAAGCTCCAATAATATTATGTCAGGCATGACGTGTGGCTGGATCGGAAGCTCCGATCACCCCTATCCGGAGTCAAAAAGTGATATTTTGACACATGGCAGATCAGGATCTTCGGAAGCTCCGATGTCAGGATCGGACATTCCGATCGAGGTTCGGATGTTCCGATCGAGGATCGGAAGCTCCGATCGTTGTAGATAATTAGAGGGCCGAGGCTTCATTTCCAATTTCCAATTCCGAGTATTTCCCTCTCCTTTCTAGTCTATTCGAGTTGTTCTAGCCTTCCTAGGCTTGCCCCGAAAGTCGTCGAGGCGTTCGATAGTTGTAGCGGAGTTGTGCCCAAGTTCTGGAGGCATCGACATCAAAGGGCTAACGATGGACAAAGGTATAGCTTTTGCTTACTATAAATATTTAGGAGTATGCAATAGCTTAGTTAAGGCTTTTACAGCACTTTAATGATAGTAGTATCATTTGGCAGTGTAGAGCAGACTATAGGCGTGGACCTAAAGTTGGTAGAGCTTGCACTGAATTGAGGTACGGAAGTACTGTTCGAGATATCCTGACTGAGTATGCATGTATTATATGACTGCATTGTTTATATGTCATTGATTTATGCTGCATTCATTTACATACTGAGCTATCTCCTTCGAGATGTCTGTTAGTAGGGTTTTTCCTTATCCTGTTAGTGGTTGGACTTTCATCGATTTGGGTCCGGCATATCCACTAGTATTATGGTATGGGAGCCACCTCCTGAAGTGACGGCACAGCGTGCTACATACCAGGGCCCGGTCTGTCTCTGTTATCTGATCCTTGACCTCGAGTTTATAGGGAGTTCACTTTGCATGCATGTATACTCATAATCTCGTACTGAGAGTTTTATGCTCACGTCTCGTACTCTGTGTTTCTGGACACCCTATTCCATGGGGCAGGTTTACGATTGGATGAGGCGGGTGGATCCAAGAGGGGCTAGTCAGTGGTTGACTAGTTGGAGCTTCGTTTAGGTTTTATTTCTGTTGTTTTGAGGATGATACAACTATTTGATTTGGTTGTATATTATTTGGATAAATTACAGATTCCTTTACTTGGGATTGTATAACGTTTATGGTTTCCGCAGTTTTATTCTGATATCTGTTTAATTAAGTTAATTGAATGCCTAAGTTCTGTTAGTAGGTGATCCGGGTAAGGGTCACTATATTTATGGTATCAGATCATGCATAGTATTCTTGGGATTTAGACTCTGCATAAGGTAACCGTGAGGTACTTTTGTAGATGGTGATGACCGGAGTTCTCATGGCCGTATTGGTGGGCGTTGGGGTGATGCCGACCGGGAGCCTCGTCGAGAACGGCTTCATTGTCATCATGACGACGAGCGTTTCACTGTGCGTCGAATCTTAGCTATGGGTCCTAAGCTCTTAATTGGAGGTGAGTCTCCGGAGGATGCGGAGGATGTGTTAGACCGCATGGAGACGACTTTTCAGACTTTCCACTGCACCGAGGATCAGAAGATGGAGACCCTTGGCTATCTTTTGGATGGGCGAGCCCGTAGGTGGTGGAGGTTTACTTCTGCACCCTTTATTGCGGCGAGAGGAGTGGCCACCTGGGCCGAGTTCCGCACAGCTTTCCAAAAGCGGTATTTTCCTCCTGCACTCCGACAGTCGAAGGCAGGAGAGCTACTGAGTCTTCGACAAGGAGCCATGTGTAGTAGCCCGTGCCCTAATTGAGTAATCAAAGGATTAATGCTAATTAATTGAATTGGGTATTGGACGGATCGGAAGCTCCGAAGGCACGATC
This sequence comes from Henckelia pumila, assembly GCF_033568475.1. Lineage (NCBI taxonomy): Eukaryota > Viridiplantae > Streptophyta > Magnoliopsida > Lamiales > Gesneriaceae > Henckelia > Henckelia pumila. The sequence continues at coordinate 107,947,498 of NC_133122.1, forward strand.
GGAAGCTCCGAACAGGATCGGAAGCTCCGATGAGCGATCGGAGGCACCGATCGATATTACGTCAGGCATGATGTGTGGTTGGATCGGAAGCTCCGATCAGGACCGGAAGCTCTGATCACCCCTATCCGGAGTCATCAAGTGATATTTTGACACGTGGCAGATCAGGATCTTCGGAAGCTCCGATGACAGGATCGGACGTTCCGATCGAGGTTCGGACGTTCCGATCAAGGATCGGAAGTTCCGATCGTTGTCGATAAATAGAAGGCCGAGACTTCACTTTCATTTGCCAATTCCGAGTTCTCCTTTCCTTTCTAGTCCTTTTGGAGCTGTTCTAGTCTTCTTAGGCTTGGTCCGGAGGTCAGAGAGGCGTTCGGTAGTCGTAGCGGAGTTGTGCCCAAGTTCTGGAGGCATCGACATCAAAGGGCTAACGACGGACGAAGGTATAGCTTTTGCTCCCTATAAATATTTAGGAGTATGCAATAGCTTAGTTAAGGCTTTTAGAGCACTTTGATGATAGTAGTATCATTTGACAGTGTAGAGCAGACTATAGGCGTGGACCTAGAGTTGGTAGAGCTTTCACTGTTTTGAGGTACGAAAGTACTGTTCGAGATATCCTGACTGAGCATGCATGTATTATGTGACCGCATGATTTATATGCCATGATATTATGTTGCATTCATTTGCATCTTGCTGTATCTCCTTCGAGATGTCTGTTAGTAGGGTTGTACCCTATCCTGTTAGTGGATGGACTTCCATTGATTTGGGTCCGGCGTATCCACAGTTATCTCGATATGGGAGCCACCTCCTGAAGCGACGGCACAGCGTGCTACATACCAGGGCCCGGTCTGTCTCTGTTATCTGATCCTTGACCTCGAGTCTATAGGGAGTTCACTTTGCATGCATGTATACTCATACTCTCGCACTGAGCGTTTTATGCTCACGTCTCGTACTCTGTATTTTCTAGACACCCTATTCCATGGGGCAGGTTTGCGATTGGACGAGGAGGGTGGATCCAGGAGGAGCTAGTCAGTGGTTGGCCAGCTGGAGCTTCGCTTAGGTTTTATTACTGTTGTTTGGGTTTATACAGCTATTCGATTTGGTTGTATAATATTGGATAATTACAGATTCCTTTACTTGGGATTGTATAATGTTATTGGATTCTGCAGTTTTATTCTGATATCTGTTTAATTAAGCTAATTGCATGCATAAGTTCTGTTTAGTAGGTGATCCGGGTAAGGGTCACTACACCATGTCTATTGATGAGTATCAGCAGAGGTTCTTTGATCTGCTATTCTATTGCCCCGAGATTGCTGATAGCTCAGAGATGAAGTATAATCTTTTCCTTCAGGGCCTTAACCCTGAGATCCATGACCGTGTGGCGGTTGGCGACGACATGTCCTACGAGGGTTTGGTGAGCCGTTGTCACTAGGCGGAGGACAGCATTCGGCGAAATAGGTCTTTCCCTCAGTCGAGGCGTGCTAGTTCTTTGGGTCCCCGTGCCCAATCTTTCAAGAAGTCTGGATCTACTTCTTCCTCTAGTTCTGGAGGTGTTGTCTGTTTCGGTAAGAAGGACTAGTGTGATCACTGTGGGAAGAACCATCCATCGGACAAGAGCCGCAGAGCTTTTGGAGCTTGTTTCCGTTGTGGAGAGACTGGTCATATCCGGAGAGATTGTCCACTGTCTGGGGGAGGCGGTTCTGGTTCTGGTTCAGGGTCTGGTTCTCAGGCCACCATTAAGCAGAGGTTGCAGGGACAACCTGCTGGGAGTTCTCATTTGAGGCCACGAGCTTCTGGCCATGTGTTTGCCCTGAGACATGATCAGGCAGTGGAGGAGAATGAGAAAGTCATCGCAGGTACATTTCATTCCTGCTCTTGTACTTATTGACACTGGTGCATCTCATTCCTTCATTTTTGCACGTTTTGTTAAGAGGCATAAGTTACCATGCATTGCACTAGACGTAGTGATGTCTGTTTCTACTCCGACAGGCCAATCTGCTTTGGCTAAGCGTCTAGTGATGGGTTGCCCTTTAGAGTTCGAAGGGAACATTCTGTTAGCGAATCTCATGGTCCTGGCGATGGACGACTTTGATTGCATTCTGGGAATAGATATGTTGACTACCTATCGAGCTTCAGTGGACTGCTATCAGAGATTAGTACGCTTTCATCCGGAGGGGAGTGAGAGCTGGTTTTTCTATGCTGAGGGAGCGCGACCCCCGATGCCTTTGGTATCAGCTTTGAGAGCCTGTCGAGCTCTAAAGCCCGGCGGGGAAGGCTACCTTATCTATGCAGTTGATTTGTCCGCTGAGATTATTGGGATAGAGAGCATTCCTATTGTGGATGAATTTCCAGATGTATTTCCTGATTAGATTCCGGGTTTTCCTCCTGTTAGAGAAGTCGAGTTTGGCATATATTTGATGCCGGGTACTTCGCCTATTTCTCAAGCACCGTATCGTCTGGCTCCGTCAGAGATGCGTGAGTTGAAGAATCAGCTACAGGATCTTTTGAACAAGGGGTACATTCGTCCTAGTGTATCTCCTTGGGGAGCTCCTGTTCTCTTTGTAAAGAAGAAGGATGGGTCGATGCGGTTGTGCATTGACTATCGGCAGCTGAATCGAGTCACTGTGAAGAACAAGTATCCGTTGCCTCGTATTGATGACTTGTTTGATCAGCTGCAGGGCACGTCAGTTTACTCCAAGATTGACTTGAGATCTGGGTATCATCAGTTGAGAGTCCGTGATCAGGACGTAGCCAAGACTGCATTCCGTACTCGCTATGGGCATTACGTGTTCCTAGTGATGTCATTTGGTTTGACTAATGCGCCGGCTATATTCATGGATTTGATGAACCGTGTCTTCAGGGAGTATTTGGACAAGTTTGTCGTGGTCTTCATTAACGACATCTTGGTGTATTCGAGTAATATGGAAGAGCATGTTTCTCACTTGCGGTTGGTACTGCAGACTCTTCGAGATGAGCAGTTGTACGCCATGCTGAGCAAGTGTGAGTTCTGGATGGATAGAGTGGTCTTTCTTGGCCATATCATATCCAGGGAGGGGATTTCTGTTGATCCAATCAAGATTGAAGCGGTACTTAATTGGTCGCGTCTGACGACAGTTGCTGAGATCCGTAGTTTTCTGGGTCTAGCAGGGTATTATCGTCGCTTCATTCTGAACTTCTCTCAGTTAGCTCGACCTTTAACGCAGCTTACCCGCAAGGGTGTGGATTTTGAGTGGTCCTCCGAGTGTGAGGAGAATTTCTGTGAGCTTCGACGGCGGTTGACTTCTGCGCCGGTGTTGGCATTACCGTCAGGATCTGGAGGGTATGTGGTATGCACTGATGCTTCTCTTCAGGGGTTAGGTTGTGTTCTGACTCAGAATGGGCATGTGATCGCATACGCTTCTAGACCGCTGAAGCTTCACGAGGACAACTATCCAGTCCATGATTTGGAGTTAGCAGCCATTGTGTTCGCTTTGAAGATCTGGCGTCATTATCTGTATGACGAAAAATTTGAGATCTCCACCGACCATATGAGTCTCAAGTATTTGTTTACTCAGGTGGAGTTGAACATGAGGCAGAGACGTTGGATGGACTTGCTTAAGGACTATGATTGCGAGATTAAGTACCATCCGGGAGCTGCTAATCTCACCACTGATGCTTTGAGTCGCAAGGTGCGACTATTTGCACTTCAGACTTGTTCGATGTCTAGTGCGATCGGTGACTGTTGTACTTCGGGATATACCTTCAAGCATAAGAAAGGTATGCAGAGTATCCAGATGTTTGCGATATTATCTGAGCCAGCTTTGTATTCGCGGATTCAAGATGCTCAGATGTCTGATTCGAAGACCCAGCGTTTAGCTCGTCTAGCTAACGAGGGTAGCTCGTCTAGATTTCATTATCAGTCAGATGGCTTTCTGTGTTTTTCTGGTAGGCTTGTGATTCCGCAGGATGAAGAGTTGCGAGAGGAGATTTTGTCTCAGGCGCATCGCACTAAGTTGAGTATTCATCCTGGGAGCAACAAGATGTACAAGGATCTACATACTCGTTTCTGGTGGAAGGGAATGAAACGCAGTGTTTATCAGTTTGTTTCGGGATTTTTGGTGTGTCAACAGGTCAAGCACCGACGACCTGGAGGTTTGCTTCATAGCCTGCCTATTCCTGAATGGAAATGGGAGTTTATCACAATGGACTTTGTGACCCATTTTCCGGTATCTCCAAGGAACTGTGATGCTATCTGGGTTGTGGTTGACCGACTCACCAAGTCAGCGCATTTCATTGCCTATAGCCAAGAGTACAATGTGGATCGTATGGCTCGGTTGTACATTCAGGAGATCGTTCGACTTCATGGGGTGCCTGTGAGCATTGTCAGCGATCGGGACCCCAGGTTCACTTCTAGATTCTGGGGAAGTGTTCAGCGTGCGATGGGTACTACTCTTAGTTTGAGTACTGCATATCATCCAGAGACTAATGGTCAGTTACAGCGCACTATCCGTACTTTGGAGGATATGCTTAGAGCGTGTGTCATGGATTTTGGTTCAACCTGGCAGGATCATTTGCCGTTGATCGAGTTCGCGTACAACAACAGCTATCATACTAGTATTGGGATGGCACCTTTTGAGGCGTTGTACGGGCGTGGTTGTCGTACTCCACTCTTCTGGGAAGAAGTGGGGGAGAGATAGGCTGAGGGACCGGAGCTTATCCAGCAGGCGGTAGACATTGTCGATCAGATCATGAAACGAATTAAGATTGCATAGGATCGTCAGGCCAGCTATGCTAATATCAAGCGTAGGCCTTTGCAGTTCGATGTCGGGGAGAAAGTGTTTCTGAGAGTGTCACCTTTCCGCAAGATTCTCAGATTTGGCCTTAAGGGCAAGTTATCTCCCAGGTTTATCGGTCCGTTTGAGATCTTGGAGAGCATTGGCGATTTGGCTTATCGACTAGCTTTGCCACCACATCTATCTAGTATTCACAATGTGTTTCACGTATCTCTATTGCGACGGTATGTGGCGGATGAATATCATATTCTGCAGCGGTCTGAGGTTCAGGTGAACAAGGATTTTGTAGTGACCCTTACCCGGATCACCTACTAAACAGAACTTATGCATGCAATTAACTTAATTAAACAGATATCAAAATAAAACTGCGGAATCCAATAACATTATACAATCCCAAGTAAAGGAATCTGTAATTATCCAATAATATACAACCAAATCGAATAGCTGTATAAACCCAAACAACAGTAATAAAACCTAGACGAAGCTCCAGCTGGCCAACCACTGACTAGCCCCTCCTGGATCCACCCTCCTCGTTCAATCGCAAACCTGCCCCATGGAATAGGGTGTCCAGAAAATACAGAGTACGAGACGTGAGCATAAAAAGCTCAGTGCGAGAGTATGAGTAAACATGCATGCAAAGTGAACTCCCTATAGACTCGAGGTCAAGGATCAGATAACAGAGACAGACCGGACCCTGGTATGTAGCACGCTGTGCCGTCGCTTCAGGAGGTGGCTCCCATACCGAGATAATCGTGGATACGCCGGACCCAAATCGATGGAAGTCCATCCACTAACAGGATAGGGTACAACCCTACTACAGACATCTCGAAGGAGATACAGCAAGATGCAAATGAATGTAGCATAATATCATGGCATATAAATCATGCAGTCATATAATACATGCATACTCAGTCAGGATATCTCGAACAGTACTTTCGTACCTCAAAACAGTGCAAGCTCTACCAACTCTAGGTCCACGCCTATAGTTTGCTCTACACTGCCAAATGATACTACTATCATTAAAGTGCTCTAAAAGCCTTAACTAAGCTATTGCATACTCCTAAATATTTATAGGAAGCAAAAGTTATACCTTCGTCCGTCGTTAGCCCTTTGATGTCGATGCCTCCAGAACTTGGGCACAACTCCACTACGACTACCGAACGCCTCTCCGACCTCCGGACCAAGCCTAAGAAGACTAGAACAGCTCCAAAAGGACTAGAAAGGAAAGGAGAACTCGGAATTGGCAAATGAAAGTGAAGTCTCGACCTTCTATTTATAGACAACGATCGGAACTTTCGATCCTTGATCGGAACGTCCGAACCTCGATCGGAACGTCCGATCCTGTCATCGGAGCTTCCGAAGATCCTGATCTGCCACGTGTCAAAATATCACTTGATGACTCCGGATAGGGGTGATCGGAGCTTCCGGTCCTGATCGGAGCTTCCGATCCTGCATCGGAGCTTCCGATCCTGTTCGGAACTTTCGAACCTACTTTTGGAGCTTCCGAACTCTACCCAAGTAATTATGATTAATTCCTTAATTACTCAATTCGGGTACGGGCTACTACATTCTCCCCCACTTAAGATATTTCGTCCTCGAAATAAGATCTTAAGTACCGAATGCAAATACAGAAATCAGAAACATTCTTTATTCAAATCAAACGTTTTCAAAGTTTGCAACTGAATACAACTATAAAGAATGTTATCAAAACAACTCAGGATGGTCTTTACGCATCCTGTCCTCAAGCTCCCAAGTAGCTTCCTCAGTGCCTCGGCGCTGCCGCTGAACTAAAACCAAAGGAATGACTTTGTTTCGTAAAACCTTATCCTTATAATCAAGGATGCGAAGAGGTTTCTCAACATAAGTCAAATCCTTGTCTACCTTAACCTCAGATCGCTGCATAATATGATATTCATCCGCCACATATCGTCGCAACAGAGATACGTGGAACACGTCGTGAATGCTGGATAGATGCGGTGGCAATGCTAGTCAATAAGCCAAATCGCCAATACTCTCCAAGATCTCAAACGGACCGATAAATCTGGGAGATAACTTGCCCTTAAGGCCAAATCTGAGAATCTTGCGGAAAGGTGACACTCTCAAAATCACTTTCTCCCCGACCTCGAACTACAAAGGCCTACGCTTGATATTAGCATAACTGGCCTGACGATCCTGTGCAGTCTTAATCCGTTTCTTGATCTGATCAACAATGTCTATCGCTTGCTGGATAAACTCCGGTCCCTCAGCTTGTCTCTCCCCCACTTCTTCCCAGAAGAGTGGAGTACGACAACGTCGCCCATACAACGCCTCAAAAGGTGCCATCCCAATACTAGTGTGATAGCTGTTGTTGTAAGCGAACTCGATCAACGGCAAATGATCCTGCCACGTGTAAAAATATTACATCAGGCATGACATGTGGCTGGATCGGAATTAATCATAATTACTTGGGTAGAGTTCGGAAGCTCCGAAGGTGAGTTCGGAAGTTCCGAACAGGATCGGAAGCTCCGATGCAGGATCGGAAGCTCCGATAATATTACATCAGGCATGACGTGTGGCTGGATCGGAAGCTCCAATCAGGATCGGAAGCTCCGATCACCCCTATCCGGAGTCAACAAGTGATATTTTGACACGTGGCAGATCAGGATCTTCGAAAGCTCCGATGTCAGGATCGGACGTTCCGATCGAGGTTTGGACGTTCCGATCAAGGATCGGATGCTCCGATCGTTGTCTATAAATAGAGGGCCGAGGCTTCATTTCCAATTTCCAATTCCGAGTATTTCCCTCTCCTTTCTAGTCTATTCGAGTTGTTCTAGCCTTCCTAGGCTTGCCCCGAGAGTCGTCGAGGCGTTCGATAGTCGTAGCGGAGTTGTGCCCAAGTTCTGGAGGCATCGACATCAAAGGGCTAACGACGGATGAAGGTATAGCTTTTTCTTCCTATAAATATTTAGGAGTATGCAATAGCTTAGTTAAGGCTTTTAGAGCACTTTAATGATAGTAGTATCATTTGGCAGTGTAGAGCAGACTATAGGCGTGGACCTAGAGTTGGTAGAACTTGCACTGATTTGAGGTACGGAAGTACTTTTTGAGATATCCTGACTGAGTATGCATGTATTATGTGACTGCATGGTTTATATGTCATTGATTTATGCTGCATTCATTTGCATTCTGAGCTATCTCCTTCGAGATGTCTGTTAGTAGGGTTTTTCCCTATCCTGTTAGTGGTTGGACTTCCATCGATTTCAGTCCGGCATATCCACTGGTATTATGGTATGGGAGCCACCTCCTGAAGCGACGGCACAGCGTGCTACATACCAGGGACCGGTCTGTCTCTGTTATCTGATCCTTGACCTCGAGTTTATAGGGAGTTCACTTTGCATGCATGTATAATCATACTCTCGTACTGAGCATTTTATGCTCACGTCTCATACTCTGTGTTTCTGGACACCCTATTCCATGGGGCAGGTTTGCGATTGGACGAGGCGGGTGGATCCAAGAGGGGCTAGTCAGTGGTTGACCAGCTGGAGCTTCGTCTAGGTTTTATTTCTGTTGTTTTGAGGATGATACAGCTATTCGATTTGGTTGTATATTATTTGGATAAATTACAGATTCCTTTACTTGGGATTGTATAACGTTTATGGTTTCCGCAGTTTTATTTTGATATCTGTTTAATTAAGTTAATTGCATGCATAAGTTTTGTTAGTAGGTGATCCGGGTAAGGGTCACTGCACTTTCTATTCCGAAGGGTACTAGAGGTTTCACAGTCTATTGTGATGCTTCTAACCGAGGCTTGGGTTGTGTTTTTATGGAGCATAATCATGTGATAGCGTATGCATCGAGGCAGCTGAAACCGCACGAGACTCGTTATCCGGTTCATTATCTTGAACTAGCTGCGATCGTCTTTGCTCTAAAGATTTGGTGTAGTGACCTTTACCCGGATCACCTACTAAACAGAACTTAGGAATGCAATTAACTTAATTAAATAGATATCAGAATAAAACTGCGGAAACCATAAAATAGTTTACAATCCCAAGTAAAGGAATCTGTAATTATCCAATAATATACAACCAAATCGAATAGCTGTATAAACCCAAACAACAGTAATAAAACCTAAGCGAAGCTCCAGCTGGCCAACCACTGACTAGCCCCTCCTGGATCCACCCTCCTCGTCCAATCGCAAACCTGCCCCATGGAATAGGGTGTCCAGAAAAATACAGAGTACGAGACGTGAGCATAAAACGCTCAGTGCGAGATTATGAGTATACATGCATGCAAAGTGAACTACCTATAGACTCGAGGTCAAGGATCAGATAACAGAGACAGACCGGGCCCTGGTATGTAGCACGCTGTGCCGTCGCTTCAGGAGGTGGCTCCCATACCGAGATAACCGTGGAAACGCCGGACCCAAATCGATGGAAGTCCTTCCACTAACAGGATAGGGTACAACCCTACTAACAGACATCTCAAAGGAGATACAACAAGATGCAAATGAATGCAGCATAATATAATGGCATATAAATCATGCAGTCACATAATACATGCATACTCAGTCAGGATATCTCAAACAGTACTTTCGTACCTCAAATACAGTGCAAGCTCTACCAAGTCTAGGTCCACGCCTATAGTCTGCTCTACACTGCCAAATGATATTACTATCATTAAAGTGCTCTAAAAGCCTTAACTAAGCTATTGCATACTCCTAAATATTTATAGGAAGCAAAAGCTATATCTTCGTCCGTCGTTAGCCCTTTGATGTCGATGCCTCCAGAACTTGGGCACAACTCCGCTACGACTACCGAACGCCTCGCCGACCTCCGGACCAAGCCAAAGAAGACTAGAACAGCTCCAAAAGGACTAGAAAGGAAAGGAGAACTCGGAATTGGAAAATGAAAGTGAAGTCTCGGCCTTCTATTTATAGACAACGATCGGAACGTCCGATCCTGCCATCGGAGCTTCCGAAGATCCTGATCTGCCACGTGTCAAAATATCACTTGTTGACTCCGGATAGGGGTGATCGGAGCTTCCGGTCCTGATCGGAGCTTCCGATCCAACCACACGTCATGCCTGACGTAATAACATCGGTGCCTCCGATCGCTCATCGGAGCTTCCGATCCTGTTCGGAGCTTCCGATCGTGCCTTCGGAGCTTCCGATCCGTCCGATACCCGATTCAAATAATTAGCATTAATCCTTTAATTACTCAATTAGGGTACGGGCTACTACATTCTCCCTCACTTAAGATATTTCGTCCTCAAAAATAGATCTTAAGTACCAAATGAAAAATACAGAAATCAGAAACATTCTTTATTCAAATCGAACGTTACAAGGTTTGCAACTGAATACAACTTTAAAGAATGAAATCAAAACAACTCAGGATGGTCTTTACGCATCCTGTCCTCGAGCTCCCAAGTAGCTTCCTCAGTGCCTCGGCGCTGCCACTGAACTAAAACCAAAGGAATGACTTTGTTTCGTAAAACCTTATCCTTATAATCCAGGATACGAAGAGGTTTCTCCACATAAGTCAAATCCTTGTCTACCTGAACCTCCGACCACTGCAGTATATGAGATTCATCCGCCACATACCTTCGCAACAGAGATACGTGGAACACGTCGTGAATACTGGATAGATGCGGTGGCAAAGCTAGTCGATAAGCCAAATCGCCAATGCTCTCCAAGATCTCAAACGGACCGATAAATCTGGGAGACAACTTTCCCTTAAGGCCAAATCTGAGAATCTTACGGAAAGGTGACACTCTCAGAAACACTTTCTCCCCAACCTCAAACTTCAAAGGCCTACGCTTGATATTAGCATAGCTGGCCTGACGATCCTGTGCAGTCTTAATCCGTTTCTTGGTCTGATCAACAATGTCTATCGCCTGCTGGATAAACTCCGGTCCCTTAGCCTGTCTCTCCCCCACTTCTTCCCAGAAGAGTGGAGTACGACAACGTCGCCCATACAACACCTCAAAAGGTGCCATCCCAATACTAGTATGATAGCTGTTGTTGTACGCGAACTCGATCAACGGCAAATGATCTTGCCAGGCTGAACCAAAATCCATGACGCACGCTCTAAGCATATCCTCTAATGTACGGATAGTGCGCTCTGACTGACCATCAGTCTCTGGATGATAGGCTGTACTCAAACTGAGAGTAGTACCCATCGCACGCTGAACACTCCCCCAGAATCTAGAAGTAAACCTGGGGTCCCGATCGCTGACAATGCTCACAGGCACTCCATGAAGTCGAACGATCTCCTGAATGTACATCCGTGCCATGCGATCCACAGAGTACTCTCGGCTATTGGCAATTAAATGCGCTGACTTGGTGAGTCGGTCCACCACAACCCAGATAGCATCACAGTTCCTCGGGGATACCGGCAAATGGGTCACAAAGTCCATAGTGATAAACTCCCATTTCCATTCAGGAATAGGCAGACTGTGAAGCAATCCTCCAGGTCGTCGGTGCTCTGCCTTGACCTGTTGACACACCAAACATCTCGAAACAAACTGATAAACACTGCGCTTCATTCCCTTCCACCAGAAACGAGTACGTAGATCCTTGTACATCTTGTTGCTCCCAGGATGAATACTCAACTTAGTGCGATGTGCCTGAGACAAAATCTCCTCTCGCAACTCTTCATCCTGTGGAATCACAAGCCTACCAGACAAACACCGAAAGCCATCTGACTGATAATGAAATCCAGATGAGCTACCCTCGTTAGCTAAACGAGCTAAACGATGGGTCTTCGAATCAGACTTCTGAGCATCTCGGATCCGTGAATACAAGGCTGGCTCAGATAATATCGCAAACATCTGGACACTCTGCATACCTTTCTTATGCTTGAAGGTATAACCTGAAGTACAACAGTCACTGATCGCACTAGACATCGAACAAGCCTGAAGTGCGGATAGTCGCACCTTGCGACTCAAAGCATCAGCGGTGAGATTAGCAGCTCCCGGATGGTACTTAATCTCGCAATCATAGTCCTTAAGCAAGTCCATCCAACGTCTCTGCCTCATGTTCAACTCCGCCTGAGTGAACAAATACTTGAGACTCTTATGGTCGGTGAAGATCTCAAATTTCTCGCCATACAAATAATGACGCCAGATCTTCAAAGCGAACACAATGGCTGCTAACTCCAAATCATGGACTGGATAATTGTCCTCGTGAAGCTTCAGCTGTCTAGAAGTGTATGCGATCACATGCCCATTCTGAGTCAGGACACAACCTAACCCCTGAAGAGAAGCATCCGTGTAAACTACATACCCTCCAGATCCTTACGGTAATGCCAACACCGGTGCAGAAGTCAACCGCCGTCGAAGCTCACGGAAATTCTCCTCGCACTCGGAGGACCACTCGAAATCCACACCCTTGCGGGTAAGCTGCGTCAACGGTCGAGCTAACTGAGAGAAGTTCAGAATGAAGCGACAATAATACCCTGCTAGACCCAGAAAACTACGGATCTCAGAAACTGTCGTCGGACGCGACCAATTAAGTACCGCTTCAATCTTGCTTGGATCAACAGAAATCCCCTCCCTGGATATGATATGGCCAAGAAAGACCACTCTATCCATCCAAAACTCACACTTGCTCAGCTTGGCGTACAACTGTTCATCTCGAAGAGTCTGCAGTACCAACCGCAAGTGAGAAACATGCTCTTCCGTATTACGTGAATACACCAAGATGTCGTCAATGAAGACCACGAAAAACTTGTCCAAATACTCCCTGAATACACGGTTCATCAAATCCATGAATATAGCCGGCGCATTAGTCAAACCAAATGGCATCACTAGGAACTCGTAATGCCCATAGCGAGTACGGAATGCAGTCTTGGCTACGTCCTGATCACGGAATCTCAACTGATGATACCCAGACCTCAAGTCAATCTTGGAGTAAACTGACGTGCCCTGTAGCTGGTCAAACAAGTCATCAATATGAGGCAACGGATACTTGTTCTTCCCAGTGACTCGATTCAGCTGCCGATAATCAATGCACAGCCGCATCGACCCATCCTTCTTCTTTATGAAGAGAACAGGAGCTCCCCAAGGAGACACACTAGGACGAATGTACCCCTTGTCCAAAAGATCATGTAGCTGATTCTTCAACTCACGTATCTCTGACGGAGCCAGACGATACGGTGCTCTAGAAATAGGCGAAGTACCCGGCATCAACTCTATGCCAAACTCGACTTCCCTAGCAGGAGGAAAACCCGGAATCTCATCAGGAAACACATCTGGAAATTCATCCACAACAGGAATGCTCTCTATCCCAATACTCTCAGCGGACAAATCAACTGCATTGATAAGGTAGCCTTCCCCGCCAGACTCTAGAGCTTGACAGGCTCTCAAAGCTGATACCAAAGGCATCGGGGGTCGCGGTCCCTCACCATAGAAAAACCAGCTCTCACTCCCCTCTGGATGAAAGCGTACTAATCTCTGATAGCAGTCCACTGAAGCTCGATAGGTAGCCAACACATCTATTCCCAGAATGCAATCAAAGTCGTCCATGGCCAGGACCATGAGATTCGCTAACAGAATGTTCCCTTCGAACTCTAAAGGGCAACCCATCACTAGACGCTTAGCCAAAGCAGATTGGCCCGTCGGAGTAGAAACAGACATCACTACGTCTAGTGCAATGCATGGTAACTTATGCCTCTTAACAAAACGTGCAGAAATGAAGGAATGAGATGCACCAGTGTCAATAAGTACAAGAGCAGGTGTACCATAAAGCAGAAATGTACCTGCGATGACTTTCTCATTCTCCTCCACAACCTGATCATGTCTCAGGGCAAACACCTGGCCAGAAGCTCGTGGCTTCAAATGAGAACTCCCAGTAGACTATCCCTGCGACCTCTGCTGTACGGTGGCCTGAGAACCTGATCCTGAACCAGATCCAGAACCGCCTCCCCCAGACAGTGGACAATCCCTCCGGATATGACCAGTCTCTCCACAACGGAAACAAGCTCCAGAAGCTCTGCGGCACTTGTCGGATGGATGGTTCTTCCCACAGTGATCACACTTGTCCTTCTTACCGAAACGAACAACACCTCCAGAACCAGAGGAAGAAGAAGATCCAGACTTCTTGAAAGTTTGGGCACGGGGACCCAAAGAACTAGCAGGTCTCGACTGAGAGAAAGACTTGTTCCGCCGAATGCTGTCCTCTGCCTGGTGACAACGGCTCACCAAACCCTCGTAGGACATGTCGTCGCCAACCGCCACACGGTCATGGATCTCAGGGTTAAGGCCCTGAAGGAAAAGATTATACTTCATCTCTGAGCTATCAGCAATCTCAGGGCAATAGGATAACAGATCAAAGAACCTCTGCTGATACTCATCAATAGACATGGCTCCCTGTCGCAGACTCAGTAGCTCGCCTGCCTTCGACTGACGGAGTGCAGGAGGAAAATACCGCTTTTGGAAAGCTGTGCGGAACTCGGCCCAGGTGGCCACTCCTCTCGCCGCAACAAAAGGTGCAGAAGTAAACCTCCACCACCTGCGCGCACGCCCATCCAAAAGATAGCCAAGGGTTTCCACCTTCTGCTCCTCGGTGCACTGGAAAGTCTGAAAAGTCGTCTCCATGCGGTCTAACCAATTCTCCGCATCCTCCGGAGACTCACCTCCAACTAAGGGCATAGGACCCATAGCTAAGAATCGGCGCACAGTGAAACGCTCGTCGTCATGGTGACGATGACGCCGTTCTCGACGAGGCTCCCGGTCGGCATCACCCCAACGCCCACCAACACTGCCATGAGAACTCTGGTCGTCACGATTTGACATCTACAAAAATACCTCAAGGTGAGACTAAATCCCAAGAAATCTTTTGCATGCTCTGATACCATAAATGTAGTGACCCTTACCCGGATCACCTACTAAACAGAACTTAGGCATGCAATTAACTTAATTAAACAGATATCAAAATAAAACTGCGGAAACCATAAAATAGTTTACAATCCCAAGTAAAGGAATCTGTAATTATCCAATAATATACAACCAAATCGAATAGCTGTATAAACCCAAACAACAGTAATAAAACCTAAGCGAAGCTCCAGCTGGCCAACCACTGACTAGCCCCTCCTGGATCCACCCTCCTCGTCCAATCGCAAACCTGCCCCATGGAATAGGGTGTCCAGAAAAATACAGAGTACGAGACGTGAGCATAAAACGCTCAGTGCGAGAGTATGAGTATACATGCATGCAAAGTGAACTCCCTATAGACTCGAGGTCAAGGATCAGATAACAGAGACAGACCGGGCCCTGGTATGTAGCACGTTGTGCCGTCGCTTCAGGAGGTGGCTCCCATACCGAGATAACCGTGGAAACGCCGGACCCAAATCGATGGAAGTCCTTCCACTAACAGGATAGGGTACAACCCTACTAACAGACATCTCGAAAGAGATACAGCAAGATGCAAATGAATTCAGCATAATATCATGGCATATAAATCATGCAGTCACATAATACATGCATACTCAGTCAGGATATCTCGAACAGTACTTTCGTACCTCAAATACAGTGCAAGCTCTACCAAGTCTAGGTCCACGCCTATAGTCTGCTCTACACTGCCAAATGATATTACTATCATTAAAGTGCTCTAAAAGCCTTACCTAAGCTATTGCATACTCCTAAATATTTATAGGAAGCAAAAGCTATACCTTCGTCCGTCGTTAGCCCTTTGATGTCGATGCCTCCAAAACTTGGGCACAACTCCGCTACGACTACCGAACGCCTTGCCGACCTCCGGACCAAGCCTAAGAAGACTAGAACAGCTCCAAAAGGACTAGAAAGGAAAGGAGAACTCGGAATTGGCAAATGAAAGTGAAGTTTCGGCCTTCTATTTATAGACAACGATCGGAACTTCCGATCCTTGATCGGAACGTCCGATCCTGCCATCGGAGCTTCCGAAGATCCTGATCTGCCACGTGTCAAAATATCACTTGTTGACTCCGGATAGGGGTGATCGGAGCTTCCGATCCAACCACACGTCATGCCTGACGTAATAACATCGGTGCCTCCGATCGCTCATCGGAGCTTCCGATCGTGCCTTCGGAGCTTCCGATCCGTCCGATACCCGATTCAATTAATTAGCATTAATCCTTTAATTACTCAATTAGGGTACGGGCTACTACATCTGGTGTCACTATCTTTATAATGAGTCTTTCGAGATCTTTTCTGACCATAAGATCCTTAAATACTTGTTTTCACAGGCAGAACTGAATATGAGGCAGAGAAGATGGTTAGATCTGTTGAAGGATTTTGACTGTGAAATCAAGTATTATCCGGGAAAGTCAAATGCAGTTGCAGATGCCTTGAGCCGAAAGCTATGTTCTTTATCTCTTTCTACTATTGGTGTTTCTCAGTTGATCGATGATTGTTGCACTTCTGGTTTAGATTTTATCAGATAGGGAGACTATCTGAGTGTTTGCTATTCAAGCCGAGCCGGAGTTGTTTGTTGCAATCAGAGAAGAACAGAAGTCTGAGCCGAGAATTCAGGTTTCAGTAGAGAAATTCAGATCGGGACATCAGTCTGAATTCCAGGTTAGATATGATGTTTTGTTGGTGAATAACCGTATTGTTGTGCCTGGTATTCCGGAGTTGAGACAGCGTATTCTCCGAGAGTGTCATTGCAGTCGGTTCAGCGTTCATCCTGGAGGTCGTAAGATGTACAACGATCTGAAGATTCAGTTTTGGTGGAAGAGAATGAAGAGCGACGTAGCGAGGTTTGTATCTCGGTGTTTGAACTATCAACAAGATAAAGCAGAACGGAAGCGACAAGAAGGTCTGTTGCACAGTCTATCTGTTCCTGAATGGAAGTGGGATCACATTTCCATGGATTTCGTCACGAAGATACCACGATCCGTTCGAGGATGCGATGCCATTTGGCTAGTGATGGACCGATTGACGAAGTCTGCATGTTTTATTCCGTACAGAATGACGTATCGTCATGATCAGATGGCTGAGTTGTATGTTAGCAATGTTGTGAGATTGCATGGTGTGCCGAAGTCGATCGTTTCAGAAAGAGACCCTAGATTCACTTCTCACTTTTGGCACAGTCTTCAGGGGGCACTTGCTACTCGATTGCATCTGAGTACATCTTATCATCCTCAGACGGATGGACAGTCAGAGCGGACTATTTAGACGTTAGAGGATATGCTGCGAGCGGTAGTGCTAGACTTTGGCACTAGTTGGCAGGATTCTTTTGTAAGAGTGGGTGCCCAGTGAGCCAACTGTGTGGCTATGGGCTTTGATGACTCTTTGTATAAACAATCTTTTGTTTAATATTATTTACACTTTTATGGCAATGACTTTATATTACTTCATATTGTTATATTGTGATATACTATTGTTGTTTTGATAAAAACCTTGAATATACTATAGTGTATGTAAGATGTGGTAGAACATGGAGATATCTATCATGAAATACATCTTATAGTCACTGTATATTCTAAAAACCGTTCCTAGTCGATTGAGCCGTCCGATAATAAGGATAAGGATCGCTCGAGTTTGAGACTAGCATTTGCGATGCGGAGTACCACGTTTCATTGGTAGGGAACATGGAGATGTTCGAAGCATGCAAATGGATATTCATAGGATGAATAATAGAACTACCCTATCCGGACTTTCCAAGTGGTTATCACTTATCGAGTGGATAAAGTCCGCGGTTTTGGTTGTACACCATTAGTCCTTACGACTTGAAACATCATGGAGACTCTATATGCTAGTGCTGTGCTTTGACTCGTTTACCGACTCTATGGGGGTCATCAGGTGTCGAGATTGGGTACAGTTACGACACATATAGGAGTCAATGCATTGTTGTCAAAGATTCACCACATACTTGCGAGTGTGGATATCCTATGCGATCTGAGGAGATATTAGTGTGACAAATCTCTGGCCAGAGTACTTGATGTGATTTAAGAAATGGTTTCTTAGTAGCACATGCGATGTCACTAATTTGATCTTCAAGATGCATTGCATAGTTATCGAATCTTGAGCGACTCTCGATATACCAATGGTTGTTGATTTGATCGGGATATATGGATGAAGGGACCGTACTGTACGCTAACCAAAATCTACTGGTTCTTGTAGGCACTATCAGTGATACCTAGGGAATCATGGGGCGATGTTGCTAGGCGCTTTACCATGATTCGTTGGGCAAGTCGGAAAGTGTTGTTCCGAGTCACAAGGAGTTGTGAGCCCACGGCTAGCTGTATCCCTGAACCATTGAGGGTCACACAGTGTAATGGAGTTTTAATCCCCGTTGAGATAGTTAAATTTAAAGAGTTAAATTTAATGAACTAAGGAGTTGGACTTCTTAAATAAGAGTAAGGGAGTAGGATTTCCTAAAATGACATAGGGATGGACATTTTTGGAAACCACTGAATTCGGATTCAGGAAAATTTATCTTGACTTTAAAATGTGCAGAAATGGTTTCTGTGCACATTGGTGAAATCGGTTCATCAATCGGAGTCACGATGAATTTTATATTAATTTCTGAACGTGCGGGCTTTGCTTGTCGGGCCCTAGCTTATGACTAATGGGCCCTAAGGTGTTAGTGGCCTGCATTATAAATAAGTTATTGCAGTACAGAAATTACACACAACAGGTCATTATTTTGAGAGCAAAATTTCGAACCCTAGCCTCTCTCATAATTAAATCGGCCGAACCCTCCTTGCTCTGTCAGAGAAATTCCGGTCTGTGATTTTTGAATTGCAGCCA
This sequence comes from Henckelia pumila, assembly GCF_033568475.1. Lineage (NCBI taxonomy): Eukaryota > Viridiplantae > Streptophyta > Magnoliopsida > Lamiales > Gesneriaceae > Henckelia > Henckelia pumila. The sequence goes on from NC_133122.1 coordinate 107,965,974, forward strand.
GGAATAACGAATCAGATTCGTTTAATCTCTTCGCAGAAAACTTCTGATAGATTTTCTAGTGCAATCTATCAGAGGGATTTAAACCCCATTCGTGGACCTGATTGAAGGAGTTCATCAGTTCCTGGGAGATACAAGAAGCGCAGAGAAATCTGTGTGGTGTCCATTAATCTCGATTCGAGATTGAAGGTAAAATTTAATAATAGTTATTTAATTTTACACACACAAATAATTTAATCGTTAAACGGTTGATACCCACACTATGGAATTGTTCCATAATAAAATTTTTAAACTTCCGCTGCACCGGGTATCAATCGTGATTGATCTGAGAGCCCTGTTTTCCAACATCTTTGCCTCTTGTCGAGTTTTCTTACAACAACAGCTTTCAAGAGAGTATCGGTATTGCGCCTTTTGAGGCATTGTACGGTAAGAAATGCCGATCTTTGTTGTTTTGGGACGACTTGTCCGAGTCACCAGATTTGGGACCGGATTTGCTTAGAGATATGGCAGAGCAAGTTAAGGTCATTCAGTCTAGAATGAAGTCAGCTCAGGATAGACAGGCGAAGTATGCGAATGTCAGGCATAGACCTCTGAGTTTTGTTCAAGGAGACCGAGTCTTTCTGAAGATTTCTCCGTTCAGAGGCACCGTTAGATTCGGTAAGAGAGGGAAGTTATCTCCGAGATTCATCGGGCCATACGAGATTCTCGAGAAGATAGGCGATCTTGCCTACAGACTTGCACTTCCTCCGTCTTTATCTGGTATTCAAAACGTTTTTCACGTCTCTATGCTGCGAAAGTATCATCCAGATCCTTCTCATATCCTTCAGCCTGATGAAGCCGAGTTAGACGAGACTCTGAGCTATTTTGAACGACCGATTCAGATCCTTGATCGGAAAGAAAAGCAACTCAGAACCAAGTTGATTCCGTTGGTGAAAGTGCAGTGGAGCCGTCACGGAGTCGAGGAAGCAACTTGGGAGACAGAATCTGACATGAGACAGCGATTTCTGGAATTATTCGGATGACGTGAGTTCTTCTTACTGTCTTTAGTTCTTTATTCTATCTTATGATTTGTGGTTCTCGTTGATTTCGAGGACGAAATTTCTTCTTAGTGGGGGAGAATTGTAACGCCCTGTTTTTATCTTAAATGATTTTATTTGAGTTAATCGGAGATTACAGAGTTCTCGTGCCGACTTGATTTTGATCAGGGTCCTTTTTGCAAATTTTGGAAATTTCAGGAACTAAAACGCAAATATGTGATTTTATATATTATCTGCACTTAGATTTTTATTTGAGAAGTCTCCTCTTCCTCCCCAAACCGTGAAGCACCATTGAAGCTTGGGGAAACGCCTTTCAAGCTTTTCCAATCTCAGTTTTCGGTCGATCCGTCCGTTAGAAATTATTTCTGAAGGTAGATTAGCGATCACAGCAACGAGAACTTCGTTATATCGTAAGTTCTTCTTCGATCCGGCGTATTCTAGTTTTTGGATGTTGTTAGAATCGTTCTAGATTCGAGTATGTTGTTCTCTTCAGAGTTCGGATCGTTTATTATCTGTCGGTTTTGAAATAGAGCGACGTTCGGAATTGTTATGATTTTTGGAAGCCATTTTCAAAAATGTGGGTTTTGAGATTTGTTGGGATTGCCTTGTTGTTGTTGTATTAGCATTGAATTGAGTTTTTATCGTGCGTTTCCAGTTTGTTCAGTTTATAGCCGTTATGCCGTCGGTTTGAGTTTTGGGGATTTCGAACCGTTTTTGAGTTGTGATTTGGCTTGTAATTTGATCATGGTTATTGATCATTTATTGGTATCTAAACAGATTCGTTTGGAGCTTGTCAAGCCCAAGATTAACAGCATTTGGTCGTCGAGAATTGGACGAAGAACGGTAAAGAGATTTCCTTGAACCGTTGCCTTTGTTGTTGGATTGTTTAGTTGTTGATTAAACCTTTTGTTGTAGCTTATCCAGTGTTGGAACTACTGCATTGAAAGGTAAAAGCAGACATCGATAGCGGGATAGCATACTCGGGACATTTGGTTCTCGAGTTTCCCTTAAAATCACATACTTGCATCTACACTCGTTCTAGCATGAGGAACTTGTGTTTTGTTGTTTTGATTGAGCTTTTGTTATATGGCTATGTTTTTATGTTTCTGTTATGCATTCATCTTGAGCCAATCTTGTTTTCAGCGGGCAGAACCGCCCTTTTTGTTTAGACGTTTGGGAACTATGATTGAGTGGCCTAGGTCGTAGTCGTTTCACCTAGTGCTAGCATACTCATTATAGTTGCTCAAAGTTTAGAGGAGTGGGATACGTGGAACCACCTTGATTGGGTGAGTCAGTGAGTCGTTACGTAATCTCACCCTCGGGATTCCAAAAGCACAGCAGCAATCCCTCGTTATCAGATTTGATATCCCGGTTTAAAGACATGCATTTCATTACATCGTTATTGATTTCGTTGTTGTCTTGAAAGCATGTTTATTGTTGTATTACTTGATATGTTGTTTTTACTGGGATTATCATTCTCACCGGTTTATCCGGCTGTTGCTTTGTTTTGTATGTGTACTTGGCAACAGGTGGGGCAGGACCAAGTCAGCGAAGGCCTGGTTAGCAACAAGAGGGAGATCTAGTAGTGAGACTCGGTTTAGAAGTCGTGTCGGCATGTCTACCTAGTTGTATTTGAACATGTTTAGATATCGAACTTCATTATGTTATTGTATTGTTTATGCAAGTTGTGTTGAAAGTTTTTCGTTACAAATCCAATACTTTTGAGCAGTTGTGTAACCCTAAAATTTCATGTATTAGTTGAAAAACTTGTGATTGTAATGCCTGATAAAATGTTGTTGGTTTTGGACTCAAGTTCTAGCATGATTTCTGCTGTTTTGCTCTGTTTCTGTCACCGCTCGATCCGCAAGATCTTGCGGATCGAGCGAGGGCAAGCTGTGCAGTCCTCTTTTTCAAATTTTTTTGTGGCTCGCTCGATCTGCAAGATTTTGCGGATCGAGCGAGGGCTGAGTTTTTCGGGCAGTAGCTTTGGCAAAAGTTGCTCGCTCGATCCGCAAGATCATGCGGATCGAACGAGGCACTATTTTAAAAAAAATATTTCTTTTAATTGCTTTAACCTTTGGTTATTGGTTGTCTTAGTGTTGTTTAATCCCAAGATAAGATGTTTAAAATCGAGGTCTCACAACTGTTCAGTACAATCAACTCCCATCGAAACAAAATTCAAAATTTCGAACTAAATTCACCGCAACTAATTCAGATAGTCAATAGTAGAGGAAGCATGTAGTGACCCTTACCCGGATCACCTACTAAACAGAACTTAGGCATGCAATTAACTTAATAAAACAGATATCAGAATAAAACTGCGGAAACCAATAACATTATACAATCCCAAGTAAAGGAATCTGTAATTATCCAATAATATACAACCAAATAGAATAGCTGTATAAACCCAAACAACAGTAATAAAACCTAGACGAAGCTCCAGCTGGCCAACCACTGACTAGCCCCTTCTGGATCCACCCTCCTCGTCCAATCGCAAACCTGCCCCATGGAATAGGGTGTCCAGAAAATACAGAGTACGAGACGTGAGCATACAACGCTCAGTACGAGAGTATGAGTATACATGCATGCAAAGTGAACTCCCTATAGACTCGAGGTCAAGGATCAGATAACAGAGACAGACCGGGCCCTGGTATGTAGCACGCTGTGCCGTCGCTTCAGGAGGTGGCTCCCATACCGAGATAATCGTGGATACGCCGGACCCAAATCGATGGAAGTCCATCCACTAACAGGATAGGGTACAACCCTACTAACAGACATCTCGAAGGAGATACAGCAAGATGCAAATGAATGCAGCATAATATCATGGCATATAAATCATGCAGTCACATAATACATGCATACTCAGTCAGGATATCTCGAACAGTACTTTCGTACCTCAAAACAGTGAAAGTTCTACCAACTCTAGGTCCACGCCTATAGTATGCTCTACACTGCCAAATGATACCACTATCATCAAAGTGCTCTAAAAGCCTTAACTAAGCTATTGCATACTCCTAAATATTTTTAGGGAGCAAAATCTATACCTTCGTCCGTCGTTAGCCCTTTGATGTCGATGCCTCCAGAACTTGGGCACGACTCCGCTACGACTACCGAACGCCTCTCCGACCTCCGGACCAAGCCTAAGAAGACTAGAACAGCTCCAAAACGACTAGAAAGGAAATGAGAACTCGGAATTGGCAATTGAAAGTGAAGTCTCGGCCTTCTATTTATAGACAACGATCGGAACTTCCGATCCTTGATCGGAACGTCCGAACCTCGATCGGAACGTCCGATCCTGTCATCGGAGCTTTCGAAGATCCTGATCTGCCACGTGTCAAAATATCACTTGTTGACTCCGGATAGGGGTGATCGGAGCTTCCGGTCCTGATCGGAGCTTCCGATCCAACCACACGTCATGCCTGACGTAATAACATCGGTGCCTCCGATCGCTCATCGGAGCTTCCGATCCTGTTCGGAGCTTCCGATCGTGCCTTCGGAGCTTCAGATCCGTCCGATACCTAATTCAATTAATTAGCATTAATCCTTTAATTACTCAATTAGGGCACGGGCTACTACAAAGCATCAATCTAACTTCTCCACAAAAATAAAAGTTGCATCAATATCTAACATCAAAAGAGTCGAAAGACTAGAATCGAACAATTACCTGCTTCGTCATCGTCAGGAGCAGTTAGAGTGTGTGAATCCTTGGTAAAAGCAAGTACTAAAGTCTGTCGCAGAAACTCGGATTTAACAAACTCTACGAAACGAACAAACCTTGTTTCTCTAAGGCTTTCTTCTTCAATATCCACCAACTTTCACAATACCTGCAGTTGGTAAACAACTAACTGAATCTGTCGTTCGTCGGTGTAGTCTAGAGAATCAAACAACTGATCTATCTCTTCTAATCAGCTTTCACACCCAAACTCTTTTTCAGAACTCCTCAGAGTTGTAGGTTAAATTGACTGAAATCTCATCAGTAATGCTTCTATCAGAGTCGGTGTGACATCCATCAGTTCAGTCACAGAACAATTCTGTACAATCGGGTTTGCTACTAGTTGAATCTTGTTCAAAACTTGCCGAGTAGAAAATCTGATTCAAGAGGATTAGGACACAACATCTCAAATACATCTATCCAGTATCCAACAACCTCAACTCGAAATACTCAATCGATCTCAAGAGTATTAATGCAACCAGTAACCCGAAACAGTTCGTATCTCAATTAATTCATGCTTTAAAATTTAAATCACATTCTCAAGTAATTCAAATAATTCTCAATCATAAAGCATGCTCGCATATTCTTCAATCATATAATTAATCAATCACATGCGAGGAATTAAATTCAAGAGGACTCAATCTACACCGCTCTCTTCTAAATTCAGTCCAAAAATCTTATCTCTCTGATACCACTTAATGTGAGACCTCGGTTCTAAACATCAATTAAAGGAGTAATTAAAAATAAGCAAGCATTAAAAGCCAACACATTTTTTTTTTATAAAATGGCCCGCGCGGCACCCTAGCTCATGCGCGGCCGCGCCCTTTCGAGGCGCGGCCGCGCATGACGCCCTGCCCAAAAAGGGGCGCAGGCGTGCGAGCGTGCGCTAGGATGCGCGGCCGCGCCTCCCTGGCTGCTCCGGTGCTAGAATCACCAAAAACAAGAACATCGAGCCATACAATACTCCAAAACATAAACATGTGTTACAAACTTGATTCCTCCATTTAAAACAGGAGTTCTGGAGTTCAACAACCAAACCAAAGTCGTGAACATGCAACAACAATATAACGATGAAGTTCGATAACTAAACATGTTCTAACATAAACTAGATTGACATGCAGGAATCGACTTCTAGACCGAGTCTCACTTTTACATCTTTCCCTCGAAGCTAACCATGCCTCTTCTGACTTGTTCCTGACCCACCTGTTGCCAAGTACACATACAAACAAAGACAACAACCTGATAATCCAGTGAGAATACAATTCCCAGTAAAAGAGACTAACATGTTATCAAGTAAACATATCAAATCATAATATGAACTCATTCTTCAAATAATCAATTAATCCAATCAAGAACTGAATTAAAATGATATGCATGTCTTTAAAACTTCGGGATTATCAGACTTAGATAATCGAATGCAATTCTTCTATTCTTTCTTCGGTTTGGGATCCCGAGGATAAAACATCCAACGATCACACCGACTCCCCTCTTGAGATGGATGTGGCATGTTTTAATCCTCTAGACTCTAGAGCATTATAGTGAGCTACTTGACAAGGTAGTAAATCGCCTACCAGCCACTCAACTACAATCCCTAGATCGTCTAATTCAAAATTGAAATGAATGGAGGCTCAATATGAATGCATATGTCATCTCATGCATTCTAATATCATTTCAATCATCCATTCATAATAACATTCAATCATGCTTTAATCAATATAAATGCATATTTAATCTCATGCATTCAATTCTCATTTCATTCATCAATTCAAATAATTATTCAATCATGATTTCAATAAACATTCAACCATGCAAGTATGTGATTTCTTCGGAAAACTCGAATAAAGTCTAATTCGAGTTAATCGTTCTATTCAAGTCTAAGTCGTCTTTTACCTTATTCACTTCGAAGGTACTTCAATCTGAAAATCAATAATAAGGATAATAATCAATATCCAAACTTCTACAATCGATAAATAAGAAAATCGATACTATACCGACTTCAATCATCCAAACTGACCAAATCTGCTATCTCGCAACTCTGTTGACTTCACTTCAATCTAACAAAAGAAGTCATAAGGATCAATATCGACATCCAAAAGCTCAATCAAACTCGATACGATTAAAATATTGAACGATGTCCAAAACTCAAACTGACGGCATAACGGATATAAACTAATCAAACCGGAAACGCAGACAGCAAGATATCAATTCAAAAAAACTCATAATCATCTCAATATCATCAAAACAATTCAAATCCTTCAAATCTAAAAGCTCTAATTTTGAAATTTGACAACAAAAATCATATCAATTCCAATCGTCGCTCTTTTTCAAAACTGACAGATAATAAACGATCAGAACTCTGCCAAGATCAACATACTCGAATCTCGAACGATTCTAACAAAATCCAAAAACTAGAAAGAACTTGATCGTAGAAAAACATACGATAGAACGAAGCTCTCGCAGCCGTGATCGCTAATCTGCCTTCGAAAATAATTTCTAACGGACAGATCGACCAAAAACCAAAATCCCAAAGCTTGAAAATGAAATGGGGCGGCTTCAATGGTGGATAAGGCGATGGGGGAGAGATGGAGTGGAGGAGAAGAGTCAATACATGATTAAATATCTATTTAAGTCCAAATTTGCGTTTTAGTCCCTGAAAATTTCAAAAATTTCATTCTAGTCCCTGATCAAAATCGAATCGGCCCTCGACTTCTAAAATCTCTGATTATCTCAAGTAAAGTCCACTAAGATAATTTTGGGGCGTTACACTAGAGGTTTGAGACGCGTAGCACCACCCCGAGTGGGAGCGTAGGTGGGTTAGTTGCGTGATCTTGACCTCGGGATCCCAACCGATTGTCCCATATTCCTTTGATTATTTGATTTGATAATCCCGATTTTTAAACACATGCATTTCATTTGAATTTTCATTGAAGAATATGAATGTATATTATAATTTTAATATACTTACTTCATATTACATGTTACGTCTCTTTTACTAGGATTTTATTCTCACCGGAGTTATCTGACTGTTGTCTTGTTTTGTATGTGTACTTGACAACAGGTGGGGCAGGAGCTAGTCATAGTCGGCATGGTTAGCTCGGGATTGAATGATAGATGTGAGGCGTCGATTTAGAAGTCGAATAACTCTTAGAACTCGGTTAATTTTTTAAGCCTACTTTTACTGTCGAATTTATTGTATTGAATGTATTTTAAACCCCGATTATTTTTTAGAATTGATATATGTCTAAGACCAAGTTTAAAATTGTTTCTTTAGTGAGCCAGAGATGATGTCAGACCCCTGTCCCACATGGAAAAAATGAAAGGTTTAAAATGAGTTTAAAATGGGCTACAATGGACTTATATAGCAACTTGGGTTAATCATTTTCGTAAAGAGAGGACGGATACAAAGTAGTTGCTATAGGGGCCCATTGTGGAGTCGCACTTGCATGGGCCTGGGCCCGAGGCGTGACAGAATGGTATCAGAGACAGTCACCAGCCGGCAGACCCCAGGAAATAAGTGCTATGCGGGACAAAGTGCTACGTGCGTGGGAGCCACCTCTTGAACCTACAGGAAAAAGTGCTACATGACAAGAGCGACCTCTTAAACCCATAGTAGCCACCTCTAGATTCCCGGTGCTGGTGGATCGAGAGGTCAGGTCACGATGAGGACGTCGCATTCTGAAGGAGGGGTGATTGTGAGACCCCTGTCCCACATGGGAAAAATGAAAGGTTTAAAATAAGTTTAAAATGGTCTACAATGGACTTCTATAGCAACTTGGGTTAATCATTTTCGTAAAGCGAGGACGGATACGAAGTAGTTGCTATTGGGGCCCATTGTGCAGTCGCGCTTGCACGGGCCTGGGCCCGGGGCATGACAGATGATCTCGCTCGAGCCGAATATTTTTCTAACGCTCGGGCGAGACACTTTTCTTGATTTAAAAAAAAAATTTGTTGATTGTCTTGGCTCATTTATTTATGGATGATTATTTTACTATTCAAGATTATATGATTAAAATCGAGGTCCTCACATCACACATGCAATGTCTAACAATCATCGGGAATCCAAAGACACTATCATGATCAACAAACATCTATTGTCGTGCAATGGTCAAGCAAACACGAAATTCATCAATTACATCGCTACTACACTAGTCTAACATGCGTGCTTAAAAGGATTCACGATTCAACCAATAGTTTCTCGTGATCAATCAAAAGCAAAATTTTTACAAAAACAATTTTAACAACCCTATCATCATAGGCCAACAGTCATCATTCTACTTATTCACACAACACAAACACAAAACATAATGATATGCATGATTACGAACTATATGCAATGAACTAAACCGAATGAATGAAAAAAAACAAAACAAACAAAACTAATCTACCCCCCATACTTATCCAAAGCATTGCACTCAATGCTCTAGAAACAATGAACAAAATGAAAAACGAACATAAACAAAAATAAATACAAAAACAAAACTCCCATGGTTATAGATTCGTCTTCTTTCTTCTCGGCAGTAGTAGTTGGGGCGATAGCAGCAAACTGGATATAGCGGCCGGCATGGCAAACTAGGATGGGAAAGAAGCATAAATCAAATAAAGATAAAAATAAAACTACGCAAAAATAAACTAAAAAGCAAGGTAAAGAACACAGGGTTTCCTCCCAGTCAGCGCTAAGTTTATAGTCTACAGCCCGACTATGCAGAAGAAACCATCAAAGAGAGGTTGCCGCCTACAGTAAGAATCATACGACTCTATGTATGGGTCATGATTTCCTACGCCCTCAAGCTTGGCGTGATATTGACATGGAAAGCTTGTTGATCCAGCAATACTCGGTATAAATTTTTTTTTTGGAAGAAGACTCCAAATCTTGGCTGAAGCTCATAGAGGATGGAATACTATGGAGTTGGCGTCAATGTCAAGAACGAATCTTCTAATGGTGTGCATGTGAAGCCCATTGACGAGGACAAATCTTTTGCCTTGTATATTTCTTCATTCTCCACTATCACTTCTGGCTCTTCTTGAATTAAAAGTTATTCAAAAATTATTTCTTCATGATCTGGCGCAATTACTTCATTCACTGGACAGATCTCAGAAAGTGGTTCTATAAAACGTTCAATCTGCTCATCTAAGAAGCTCAAAAATTTGATGCGGCTTTCTAAGAACTTATTTATCTTTGTCTATTGTCGCACAATGTTCTCCAATTGAGCCACATGATCTTCAACACGCCCTATACACTCTTCTTGATGCTCAGGTGGTTGGTTCGCAAAATTTTTAGAGTTGATATCTGGAGGATATTGGTGACTCCAACCCTGTAGTGAAGGATCACAATGTCAATGGTAGTCGAAATCTGTCATATCATTTAATAAGTGCATAGCACTATCGTAATCTCTGTGAAACAAGTGACTGCCAGTTGAAAAAGCTCCATAATCTACCCAACTTCTTATTTTCTCATCCAATCGATCATAAAAAATCTGAGTTAGCATGTAGTTTGAAAAATCATGGTACCGAAATCTGTCTGCCAAATAATTGAATCTCCCCCAAGCAACATAGAACGGCTCCGAGTATTGTTGGCCAAACCTTGTGAACACCTGTCGATGATCCATCTCCAAGTACCTCAAAATTAAGAAAAATTAAAATTAAAATAAATAATTAAACGAATGCAAGGAAAAAAAATCTAGTCTCAAGCAAATAATCTATCCTAATATTAACTAAACAGTCCCCGGCAACGGCGCCAAAAACTTGACCGGCTAAATCGGTGTGATATAAATCTACTAGCAAGCGTACGAGGTCAAGTAATAGTAAAGTGGACAGAGATTCCAAGTATCGATCCCACAGGGACTGCAGTCAATTCTCAAGAACTAATTATTTAGCTTAATATAGACAAAATCATAAAAAGCAATTTGATTTAAATAAAATAAGAATTTATAATAAAAACTTCTTAAGAATAAGAATTAAAATAGTTGAAAGGAAAATTTAATTAAAACAAGACAACCAAGACACACGTAGGTACCGAAAAAATCATGTAACATGTAGCCGATTCAGGACTCAGATTTAATCTTAGATTACAGAAATTCTCCTAACTTGTTCAAAGGTCTATTTCTAGAACAATCAAACCTACTCAAATATTGATGGATTAATCTTTCGTAATTCTAATCAAATTTGAATGCATTATTAAATATTTTTGAAAATTCAGTTTTCACCTAAAACCGCACACTGAAACCGAATTCTATTTTTAGTCGGTTTTACTATGTGTTGATTATCAATGTGATCGAAATCAATACCTCCTCTGTCGACTTGGAATCTATTAACATGCAAGAAAATAGTTAATCAGGCTATTCATAAGACAAATATAAATCTAATAATCAATAAAATAAAATCAAGTCTAAAAAATCCCAAATAAACATCCAAGTTTTCTACATAAATTTGTTCGGCCCAATCACGTCGTCTTGGTTGAAGAAAATCTACTCAATAATTGAAAAAAATAATTCAAAAATAAATAGAAGAAGAAAATAAAAGAAAAGAAAAATCTTCTCTCCCAAGCCTTGTAGCCGCCTCCCTTGTGTTGTCTGCGTTCTGGGACCTCCGAAACCACAAAAATATGATATATCTTCTATTTATATGGTCCGGAACTCCTACCAATTAATTTCCTTCCAACAATATAATTCTCAAACATATCTGACGGCAGAAAACGCGCTTGAATGAGTGGAATTCTTGCTCGAGCACACCATGTAAAGAATATTTCTGGAATTGCAACTCGGGCTCGAGCGAGTTCAAATCCCGCTCGAGCGCCTAACATTTTTTGCTGCGCGCGATGATTTTGCAAAAATTCATATCTCAAGTTGTAACCGTCGGATTGAGCTGAAACTTGAGCTGCAGCTTCAAAAATCTTGAATTTCATTCTGAACGGTGGAGATCGGATTTGAATGACTCTAGAATTAAAAATGTTTTTTTGACCAAGGCTGCTCCGTAATTCGTTCTTCAACAATCCATTTTCCTACAAAATTATCCCGGAGAGTGAAATGCACACACATAAACTAAAACACATAAACACACACATAAAACAATATGAATGCACACAAAATAGACATAAAATAACACGAAATAATGCACACAAAATACACTTATCAATGTCGTTGGTGCATCATGCTCATTATCTGCATGCGTATGTGATCCACCATACCAACAATAGGCAGATGATGAGCTGGCCTAACCAAACTATTCCAACACTCAACAATATTATTATTTATAACACCCCATCTGTTACCAACAAATAATGCATTCACCCAACTCTGTGGATCGGAATTTAGAATAAACCCTCTAGCAAGTGGCATTGTAGCGACGCGACCCGGATCCACTACCTAATCAGAGTTAAGAGCATAATTAAGCATGCATTAAATAAAATCGTTGCGGAAGACTTAAATACAAGCAGACCGGCAGAATACAGCCGGCTAACAAACTCGATTTATACAACCCAATCGAATTTACTTAGACAAAAACCTACAGCTAAATACTGCTGTCTTCAAGGTCACTGGCTCCTCCAAGCTCCTGGTGCTCAATCCTGCACCTACACCTGCCCCGTCGAATAGGGTATCCAGATACACAGAAAATACTGGACGTGAGCTCTAAGCTCAATACGAAAGCATGGATAAACATACAAATATGATGCATGCAAATGACAGGGTATCCATATCTGGGATAACTGAATACGAACTGCTCATACTGGTGCCTGGAATATAAGCTCGTCACATCGGGGTAGCTAACCACTGTGCGCGACCACTCATTCCCAAATCACGGACGCGGACCACGGAGTCCTTCAGGTATCAGTACCTAAGGGTAATCGATATCAAACGTTCTAACAGGGCTGAGCAACCCTAACTGGCTCATATCGAAAGATATACAGATGTACAGGCACAAGATGATATGCACATGCCGCATAATAACAATAATAACATGCAAGCACATAAATGCAACATATAGGCATGCATATCCGCTGGCTCAGTCAGTACTTACGTACCTTTCTAAGGCAGTCCTAGTAGTCCCACTCTAGGTTCCAAGCCTATCATCAAGTCTACAATGCAAATACCCATGCATCATTCAATAAGCTCTAAAAGCCTTAACTAAGCTATTGCATACTCCTAAATAATTAAGGAGACCATAGCTATACCTGCGTCCGTCGTCAGCCCACTGATGGCGACTATCCCGCAACTAGGGGTACACCCCTGCTGCAGCTCCACAGCTTCGAGCACTGCTCCGCTACTGTGTCAGACACTGTCTGACTATACTAAAATATGTTCCCTACTCCAACTCTAAAATAAGAGTACCCAAAGCCCTAAAGAGAGCATTGCAGGCGAAGGAGAGGAACTCGGAATTGGCAAGAAATGAGGAGCTCGGACCTCATATTTATAGGCATCGATCGGAAGCTCCGTTCCTCGATCGGAAGCTCCGAACATGCAGATCGGAAGCACCGTTCCTCCGATCGGAAGCTCCGATGCCACGCGTCAATCCCATCCACATGCAACCACACACCTATCACCAATGGTTGATCGGAAGCTCCGATCGGAAGCTCCGATCTCCTTGCTTCCGATGTGGTTCCGAACTCACCAAGATCGGAAGCTCCGATCCTGGATCGGTGGCTCCGATCCTGCTCAAGTCTTTGGACCCTCTGGACCATTTCCGAGTGTTCTGGATCCATTTCCGAAGTCCGTTAATTCATCTGGAATTTTCTTAATAATGTTTTACTTAGTCTCAACATGATTATACGATTAATTACTCATTAATCATTAGTTTTGGATACGGGCCACTACATTCCCACCACCTTAAAAGGATTTTGTCCTCGAAATCTAGAGTAAACCTCGGGAATATAGTATAAACCATTCGTCCAATTCGTTAGTAGTTCCAGTTCAAAACATTGGGTTGAATAACCTTCGACAATACCAAACCTCGCTAAACCTGCAGGGTCTGTTCATTCACTAAACCACATCAGATCATAAACTCGCATGATTTTAACGATCACTCTGGAAATCACTTCCTTCTTATCAGCAATCCTGCAAGAATCGAGTAACACTTCTGACTATCATCAGTTATCCATCTATAACCGCAACAACACGGCGCCTTCGGTCCAAATTGCCGACTCTATCAGCCACACCGCCTACAAATCTTAGCGATGAAACTCCTGCTAAGATCGTATGTAACGCCCCAAAATTATCTTAATGGACTTTATTTGAGATAATCAGAGATTTTAGAAGTCGAGGGCGGATTTGATTTTGATCAGGGACTAGAATGTAATTTTTAGAATTTTCAGGGACTAAAACGCAATTATTGGATTTATTAGATATTTATAAGTGTTGTTGACTTTCTAATCACTCCATATTCATCCCCTTCAACGTGATCCTCCATTGAAACCCCCCCCTTTGTGATTCCAAGCTTTGGGATTTTCATTTTAGCTCGATCCGTCCGTTGGAATTTATTTCCGAAGGCCGATTAGCGATCACGACTGCGAGAGCTTCGTTCTATAGTAAGTTTTTCTTCGATCAACTAGACTTATATTTTTGGATGTTGTTAGAATCTATTAATTTTGGAGTATGTTGATATTGGCAGAGTTCTGATCGTTTATTCTCTATTGGTTTTGAAATAGAGCGTCGTTCGGAATTGTTTTGATTTTTGGAAGATTAATTCGAAATTGGAGATTTTAGATTTGAAGGATTTGAATTGTTTTGATGATATTGAGATGATTATGAGTTTATTGAATTTTTATCTTGCTGTCTGCATTTCCGGTTTGATCAGTTTATAGCCGTTATGCCGTCAGTTTGAGTTTTGGACTTCGTTCAATATTTTGATCGTATCAAGTTTGATTGAGCTTTTGGATGTCTATATTGATCCTTATGACTTCTTCTGTTAGATTGAAGTGAAGTCAACAGAGTTGCGAGATAGTAGCTTTGGTCAGTTTGGAAGATTGAAGTCGGTACAGTATCGAATTTCTTATTTTATCAATCGAAGAAGTGTGATTGTGTTTTGAATGAATTTGATTGGATATTGATTATTATCCTTATTATTGATTTCAGATTGAAGTACCTTCGAAGAGAATAAGGTAAAAGACGACTTAGAATTGAATGGAACGATTCACTCGAATCCGACTTGATTCGAGTGTTTCGAAGAAATCACATACTTTCTTGATTGAATGTTTATTTGAATGCATGAAATTATATATGCATTTATATTGACGAAATCATGTTTGAATGATTATTTGAATTGATGAATGAAAGCATGATGGAATGCTTATATGAACTAATGATTGAAATGATATTAGAATGCAAGAGATGACATATGCATTCATATTGAGCCTTGATTCATTTCAATTTGATTAGACGATCTAGAGATTGTAGTTGAGTGACTTGGTTGGAGATTTTATACCTTGTCAAATAAACTCTCTATAATGCTCTGGAGTCTAGAGGATTAAAATATGCCTCGTCCACCTCGAGAGGGGAGTTCGGTGTGATTGTTGGATATTTTAACCTCGGGATCCCAAACCAAAGAAAAAAAGAAAGAAGAATTCCATTTGATTATCTGAGTCTGATAATCCAGAAGTTTTAAAGACATGCATATCATTTTAATTCAGTACTTGAATGAATTACTTGAATTGATCTTGATGTGATAGATAATTGGAAGTTCATACATGTCTTGACATGATTTATATTTGAAATTGATATATAAGATGGATTTGTTGTGAATCATGATTGATATGTTTGATTGATATGCATGATAGTCTCTTTTACTGGGAATATCAATTTTCACCGGATTATCCGGCTGTTTTCTTTGTTTGTGTATACTTGGCAACAGGTGGGGCAGGACCGAGTCAGAGATCGCATGGCTAGGTGGACGAGTTGATAGAGTGAGGCCTTGTGGTTTTAGAAGTGGAATATGTAATCGAACGTAGATTTTATTCGAACTCGTTTTGTATCAGTTATGGAACTAAGATTGATGCATGTTCTAATAGTTTGAGTTTTTATGACTCTATAACTACCTTGTATTGATTATGAATGTAGAATGGATTTAGTTTTGGAAGTTTTAGAATTGATTAGAGTTGAAATAAACTTTGTTTTCTTTTCTGCAGAATTGTGCCGCTCGAACGGTTGAATCTTACCGATCGAGCGAGCACCTTCTGAGCTGAGGCAAATAGTTTAAAGTTTTTGTGCCGCTCGATCGGTAAGTTTTGACCGATCGAGCGGCGAGCTTTTGTAAGTCTCGGCAGAGACTGGATTATTTATGGCCCGCTCGATTGGTAAAGTTCTACTGATCGAGCGAGCATCCTTTTAAATAAAAAAAAATAAATTGCTTCTAATCTTGGATCTTGTATGCTTTATTATTGTTTATCCCGAGATTAGATATAGTGACCCTTACCCGGATCACCTACTAACAGAACTTAGGCATGTAATTAACTTAATTAAATAGATATCAGAATAAAACTGCGGAAACCATAAACATTATACAATCCCAAGTAAAGGAATCTGTAATTTATCCAAATAATATACAACCAAATCGAATAGCTGTATCCTCCTCAAAACAACAGAAATAAAAACTAGACGAAGCTCCAGCTGGTCAACCACTGACTAGCCCCTCTGGGATCCAACCGCCTCGTCCAACCGCAAACCTGCCCCATGGAATATGGTGTCCAGAAACACAGAGTACGAGACGTGAGCATAAAACGCTCAGTACGAGAGTATGAGTATACATGCATGCAAAGTGAACTCTCTATAAACTCGAGGTCAAGGATCAGATAACAGAGACAGACCGGGCCCTGGTATGTAGCACGCTGTGCCGTCGCTTCAGGAGGTGGCTCCCATACCATAATACCAGTGGACATGCCGGACCCAAATCGATGGAAGTCCAACCAATAACAGGATAGGGAAAAACCCTACTAACAGACATCTCGAAAGAGATAGCTCAGTATGCAAATGAATGCAGCATAAATCAATGTCATATAAACCATGCAGTCACATAATACATGCATACTCAGTCAGGATATCTCGAATAGTACTTCCGTACCTCAATTCAGTGCAAGCTCTACCAACTCTAGGTCCACGCCTATAGTCTGCTCTACACTGCCAAATGATACTACTATCATTAAAGTTCTCTAAAAGCCTTAACTAAGCTATTGCATACTCCTAAATATTTATAGGAAGCAAAAGCTATACCTTCGTCCGTCGTTAGCCCTTTGATGTCGATGCCTCCAGAACTTGGGCATATGTTCATGGTATATGGAGGAAGAGAACTAAAAATAATAGTATGATAGCTGTTGTTGTACGCGAACTCGATCAACGGCAAATGATCTTGCCAGGCTGAACCAAAATCCATGATGCATGCTCTAAGCATATCCTCCAAAGTACGGATAGTGCGCTCTGACTGACCATCGGTCTCTGGATGATAGGCAGTACTCAAACTGAGAGTAGTACACATCGCACGCTGAACACTCCCACAGAATCTAGAAGTGAACCCGGGGTCCCGATCGCTGACAATGCTCACAGGCACCCCATGAAATCAAACGATCTCCTGAATGTACAACCGAGCCATACGATCCACATTGTACTCTCGGCTATAGGCAATGAAATGCGCTGACTTGGTGATTCGGTCCACTACAACCCAGATAGCATCACAGTTCCTCGGAGATACCGGCAAATGGGTCACAAAGTCCATTGTGATAAACTCCCATTTCCATTCAGGAATAGGCAGACTGTGAAAAAATCTCCAGGTCGTCGGTGCTCTGCCTTGACCTGTTGACACACCAAACATCTCGAAACAAACTGATAAACACTGCGTTTCATTCCCTTCCACCAGAAACGAGTACGTAGATCCTTGCACATCTTGTTGCTCCCAGGATGAATACTCAACTAAGTGCGATGCGCCTGAGACAAAATCTCCTCTCGCAACTCTTCATCCTGCGGAATCACAAGCCTACCAGACAAACACAGAAAGTCATCTGACTGATAATGAAATCCAGACGAGCTACCCTCGTTAGCTAGACGAGCTAAACGCTGGGTCTTCGAATCAGACATCTGAGCATCTCGAATCCGCGAATACAAAGCTGGCTCAGATAATATCGCAAACATCTGGATACTCTGCATACCTTTCTTATGCTTGAAGGTATATCCCGAAGTACAACAGTCACCGATCGCACTAGACATCGAACAAGTCTGAAGTGAGGATAGTCGCACCTTGCGACTCAAAGCATCAGCGGTGAGAATAGCAGCTCCCGGATGGTACTTAATCTCGCAATCATAGTCCTTAAGCAAGTCCATCCAACGTCTCTGCCTCATGTTCAACTCCGCCTGAGTGAACAAATACTTGAGACTCTTATGGTCGGTGAAGATCTCAAATTTTTCGCCATACAGATAATGACGCCAGATCTTCAAAGCGAACACAATGGTTGCTAACTTCAAATCATGGACTGGATAGTTGTCCTCGTGAAGCTTCAGCTATCTAGAAGCGTATGCGATCACATGCCCATTCTGAGTCAGAACACAACCTAACCCCTGAAGAGAAGCATCAGTGTATACCACATACCCTCCAGATCCTGACGGTAATGCCAACACCGGCGCAGAAGTCAACCACCGTCGAAGCTCACAGAAATTCTCCTCACACTCGGAGGACCACTCGAAATCCACACCCTTGCGGGTAAGATGCATTAAAGGTCGAGCTAACTGAGAGAAGTTCAGAATGAAGCGACGATAATACCCTGCTAGACCCAGAAAACTACGGATCTCAGCAACTGTCGTCGGACGCGACCAATTAAGCACCGCTTCAATCTTGCTTGGATCAACAGAAATCCCCTCCCTGGATATGATATGGCCAAGAAAGACCACTCTATCCATCCAGAACTCACACTTGCTCAGCTTGGCGTACAACTGCTCATCTCAAAGAGTCTGCAGTACCAACCGCAAGTGAGAAACATGCTCTTCCGTATTACACGAATACACCAAGATGTCGTCAATGAAGACCACGGCAAACTTGTCCAAATACTCCCTGAAGACACGGTTCATCAAATCCATGAATATAGCCGGCGCATTAGTCAAACCAAATGGCATCACTAGGAGCTCATAATGCCCATAGCGAGTACGGAATGCAGACTTGGCTACGTCCTGATCACGGACTCTCAACTGATGATACCCAGATCTCAAGTCAATCTTGGAGTAAACTGACGTGCCCTGCAGCTGATCAAACAAGTCATCAATACGAGGCAACGGATACTTGTTCTTCACAGTGACTCGATTCAGCTGCCGATAGTCAATGCACAACCGCATCGACCCATCCTTCTTCTTTACAAAGATAACAGGAGCTCCCCAAGGAGATACACTAGGACGAATGTACCCCTTGTCCCAAAGATCATGTAGTTGATTCTTCAACTCACGCATCTCTGACGGAGCCAGACAATACGGTGCTCGAGAAATAGG
Organism: Henckelia pumila; assembly: GCF_033568475.1. Classification (NCBI taxonomy): domain Eukaryota; kingdom Viridiplantae; phylum Streptophyta; class Magnoliopsida; order Lamiales; family Gesneriaceae; genus Henckelia; species Henckelia pumila. The sequence goes on from NC_133122.1 coordinate 107,985,167, forward strand.
CGAAGTACCCGGCATCAACTCTATGCCAAACTCGACTTCCCTAACAGGAGGAAAACCCGGAATCTCATCAGGAAATAAATCTGGAAATTCATCCACAACAGGAATGATCTCTATCCCAATACTCTCAGCGGACAAATCAAATGCATAGATAAGGTAGCCTTCCCCGCCAGGCTCTAGAGCTCGACAGGCTCTCAAAGCTGATACCAAAGGCATCGGGGGGCGCGCTCCCTCACCCTAGAAAAACCAGCTCTCACTCCACTCCGGATGAAAGTGTACTAATCTCTGATAGCAGTCCACTGAAGCTCGATAGGTAGTCAACATATCTATTCCCAGAATGCAATCAAAGTCGTCCATCGCCAGGACCATGAGATTCGCTAACAGAATGTTCCCTTCGAACTCTAAAGGGAAACCCATCACTAGACGCTTAGCCAAAGCAGATTGGCCCGTCGGAGTAGAAACAGACATCACTACGTCTAGTGCAATGCATGGTAACTTATGCCTCTTAACAAAACATGTAGAAATGAAGGAATGAGATGCACCAGTGTCAATAAGTACAAGAGCAGGTATACCATAAAGCAGAAATGTACCTGCTATGACTTTCTCATTCTCCTCCACTGCCTGATCATGTCTCAGGGCAAACACTGGCCAGAAGCTCGTGGCCTCAAATGAGAACTCCCAGCAGGTTGTCCCTGCGACCTCTGCTGAATGGTGGCCTGAGAACCAGACCCTGAACCAGAACCAGAACCGCCTCCCCCAGACAGTGGACAATCTCTCTGAATATGACCAGTCTCTCCACAACGGAAACAAGCTCCAGAAGCTCTGCGGCACTTGTCGGATGGATGGCTCTTCCCACAGTGATCACACTTGTCCTTCTTACCGAAACGGACAACACCTCCAGAACCAGAGGAAGAAGTAGATCCAGACTTCTTGAAAGATTGGGCACGGGGACCCAAAGAACTAGCAGGCCTCGATTGAGGGAAAGACCTGTTCCGCCGAATGATGTCCTCCGCCTGGTGACAACGGCTGAACAAACCCTCGTAGGACATGTCGTCGCCAACCGCCACACGATCATGGATCTCAGGGTTAAGGCCCTGAAGGAACAGATTATACTTCATCTCTGAGCTATCAGCAATCTCGGGGCAATAGGATAGCAGATCAAAGAACCTCTGCTTATACTCATCAATAGACATGGCTCCCTGTCGCAAACTCGGTAGCTCGCCTGCCTTCGACTGTCGGAGTGCAGGAGAAAAATACCGCTTTTGGAAAGCTGTGCGGAACTCAGCCCAGGTGGCCACTCCTCTCGCCGCAATAAAGGGTGCAGAAGTAAACCTCCAACACCTACGGGCTCGCCCATCCAGAAGATTGCCAAGGGTCTCCATCTTCTGATCCTCGATGCAGTGGAAAGTCTGAAAAGTCGTCTCCATGCGGTCTAACCAATTCTCCGCATCCTCCGGAGACTCACCTCCAACTAAGGGCTTAGGACCCATAGATAAGAATCAACGCACAGTGAAACGCTCGTCGTCATGATGACGATGACGCCGTTCTCGACGAGGCTCCCGGTCGGCATCACCCCAACGCCCACCAATACTGCCATGAGAACTCCGGTCGTCACGATCTGCCATCTACAAAAGTACCTCACGGTTACCTTATGCAGAGTCTAAATCCCAAGAATACTATGCATGCTCTGATACCATAAATGTACTGACCCTTACCCGGATCACCTACTAACAAAACTTAGGCATGCAATTAACTTAATTAAACAGATATCAGAATAAAACTGCGGAAACCAAGTAAAGGAATCTGTAATTTATCCAAATAATATACAACCAAATCGAATAGCTGTATCATCCTCAAAACAACAGAAATAAAACCTAGACGAAGCTCCAGCTGGTCAACCACTGACTAGCCCCTCTTGGATCCACCCGCCTCGTCCAATCGCAAACCTGCCCCATGGAATAGGGTGTCCAGAAACACAGAGTACGAGACATGAGCATAAAATGCTCAGTACGAGAGTATGAGTATACATGCATGCAAAGTGAACTCCCTATAAACTCGAGGTCAAGGATCAGATAACAGAGACAGACCGGGCCCTGGTATGTAGCACGTTGTGCCGTCGCTTCAGGAGGTGGCTCCCATACCATAATACCAGTGGATATGCCGGACCCAAATCGATGGAAGTCCAACCACTAACAGGATAGGGAAAAACCCTACTAACAGACATCTCGAAGGATATAGCTCAGTATGCAAATGAATGCAACATAAATCAATGACATATAAACCATGCAGTCACATAATACATGCATACTCAGTCAGGATATCTCGAACACTACTTCCATACCTTAATTCAGTGCAAGCTCTACCAACTCTAGGTCCACGCCTATAGTCTTCTCTACACTGCCAAATGATACTACTATCATTAAAGTGCTCTAAAAGCCTTAAATAAGTTATTGCATACTCCTAAATATTTATAGGAAGCAAAAGCTATACCTTCGTCCGTCGTTAGCCCTTTGATGTCGATGCCTCCAGAACTTGGGCACAACTCCGCTACGACTATCGAACGCCTCGATGACTCTCGGGGCAAGCCTAGGAAGGCTAGAACAACTCGAATAGACTAGAAAGGAGAGGGAAATACTCGGAATTGGAAATTGGAAATGAAGCCTTGGCCCTCTATTTATAGACAATGATTGGAGCTTCCGATCCTCGATCGGAATGTCCGAACCTCGATCGGAACGTCCGATCCTGACATCGGAGCTTCCGAAGATCCTGATCTGCCACATGTCAAAATATCACTTGTTGAATCCGGATAGGGGTGATCGGAGCTTCCGATCCAGCAACACGTCATGCCTGACGTAATATTATCGGAGCTTTCGATCCTGCATCGGAGCTTCCGATCCTGTTCGGAACTTCCGAACTCACCTTCGGAGCTTCCGAACTCTACCCAAGTAATTATGATTAATTCCTTTTATACTGATTTTGGTTAAGGGCTACTACATTACATGTTTAGAATCGAGGTCTCACATTAAGTGGTATCAAAGCGATAAGATTCTTGGACTGAACTAGAGTGAGCGGGTAGATCGAGTCCGCTTGAATTGGCTTCTCGCATGTGTTTGAGTTATTTAATTGATTTATTAAATTCAATGCGAGCATGCTTTATGATTGAGAATTATTTAAATTACTTGGATATGTGATTTAAATTTTAAAGCATGAATTAATTGAGATACGAACTGTTTCGAGTTACTGGTTGCATTGAATACTCTAGAGATCGAATGAGTATGTCGAGCTGAGGTTGTTGGACATCGGATAGATGTATTGTTGTGTCCTAATCCTCTTGAATCAGATTTTTCTACTCGGAAAGTTTTGAACAGGATTAAACTAGTAGCGAACTCGATTGTACAGAATTTTTCTGTGACTGAACTGATGGAAGCATTGCTGATGAGATTTCAGTCTTTTAGCCTTCAACTCTAAGGAGTTCTGAGAATGAGTTTAGGTGTGAAAGCGGACTAGAAGAGATCGATCAGTTGTTTGATTCTTTTAAACTACACTGATGAACGACGGATTCATTTAGCTGGTTACCAACTGCAAGGTATTGCGAAAAGTTGGTTGATATCAAAGAAGAAAGCCTTAAAGAAACAAGATTTGGTCGTTTCGTAGAGTTTTTTAAATCCGAGTTTCTACGAAAGGCTTTAGTACTTGCTCGAGGATTCACAGACTCTAACTGCTCTTGACGATGATGAAGCAGGTAACTGTTCGATTCTAGTCTTTCGACTCTTTTGCTGTTAGATATTGATGCAACTTTTTCTTCTTATTGAGAAGTTAGATTAATACTTCCTATACATTTGAGTATCTGAATTAGTTGCGGTAAGTTTAGTTCGAATTTTTTGAACTTTGATTCGATGGGAGTTGATTGCACTGAACAGTACTATACTTCGATTATCAGATTTGATTATATTATCGATGTAGTTTATTAATCGAGTATAGGGCAACCGAGGTTGATTTCAGACAGTTGCCAGATTCAGATCCGAGACGATAGACGAATGAATTTCCTCTGGTAAAACTCCTGAATTAAGAATTCCTTTCTTATTTATTGTTGATTACCATTTGTTACAGAATGGTATGGAGGAATGTTTGATGTATGAAGATGATGTCTTCAATCAGCCCGTGTTGGTTGTTTTATCAGAGATGTTAAGTTTGCTGATGTTGTTCTGGTTGAGATTCCAGATTTGCCTCCGAGTCGAGAGGATGAGTTCAGCATTTATTTTAGATCAGACAACATCGACTAATAATCTGAAGGGAAGAAGTTTCAGAGATTGAGTTCGGAATGAAGTACGGCCGGTTTGAATTTTATCGTACAGATTGAATTGGAATTGCATCTGCAATGTTTATGAGTCCTTTGAACCGAATCTTTCAGAGGTTTGTAGATGAGTTCTTGAGTATTCTTATCGATGAATCTTTTATCCTTCGAAGATCCGTATTGATCTTTCAGATTCTTTAAGAATTGTTTGCAGATTTGCATGTCGATCAATTATGTTATTCTTTTGACGTCTGAATCTCGTGAGACCGAGTGGTATTTTCCTCGATCTTTTCTTTGGGAAGATGGAATTTTATTGAATACCTCAAGACTAGAGCTGTTATGAATTGGTATGGATCGACGTCCTTATCTGAATTTGAATTCTTGGATTTAGCGAGTTCTACCGCGAATCCTTTGAGAAATTCTTATTGTTGATTAGACGAATACTCAGTAGATTTTGCTCTTCTGTTCAGTGTATCTTTGATGATCTTTTGGTGCTTTGCACTTCTTCGTATTTTGTAATTCCCCGATTTTATATTAATTGTGTTTAATCGAGATAATCAGGGTTTTCAGTAATTGAGGATTGTTTTGATATTTAGAAGGGGGTTACTTTGCAACCTTGGAGAAATAAAGGACTGAAATGCAAAAGTTGGATTTTTATTATTATTATACAAGCAAGTTCACCTAGCCATCACTTCACTCTCCATACCTCTCCTCCTTCTCCTCCCTCTCTCTCGTTCATGCGTACTGAAGCAAAAGTCATGGACGACTTTTTGAGCTTTTCTTCCGCCCGATTCGCTCGATCCGACCGTTAGATTTCTTTCCGAGTTGAGATTCACGATCACCGCAACGAGGGCTTCATTTAGACGTAAGTTTTGCTACAAACTCTTGAACTTCGATTTTGTTGAGTTTTCAGAATTTGATAATATTGGAGTATGTCGTTCTTGAGCTAGTATAGATCGTGTATTCGAAGTCGGTTTGGAAAAAGAACGAAGTTTGGATTTTATATGATTTTTTAGGCATATATTCGAAAATGATGATTTTGGTTGAGGTTGGATTTGAGTTGTTTTGATGGATTGTGATGATAATTGAGTTATTGTGATTGTTGTTTGATGGTTTGTATTTTCGGGTAGTCAGTTTATAGCCGTTATGCCGTCGAAATCGAGTTTGAGTTATCGGTTTTGGTTCGGTTTGAGTTGTATATCGAACTTGATTGAGTTTGAATTCCGAGTTGATATTGAGTCCGTATTCGATGTTTTGACAGTTGATTGAGGATTCGGGAGTTGATCGAACTTGGAGACTTTTTTATCGATCGAAGAATTGAAGACGGTATATTATTGATTGTTGTATCGACTTTGAGTTTGTTATCCGAATAGACTATGATATCGAGTTATCTCTTGTTGACAGGAATCACTTGAAGCTTAGAGAGAAGGTAAAAGATTACATCGATTCGAATGAGGTTTAATACTCGAGTTTGATTAATTCTCGAGCCCCGAAATTCACATACTGCATGTTATTTGTTTGTGTGAACTTGACTGATTATTCGTTTACACTTGCATTCATATTGAGCCGATTATTTGATTCGTTTTGAATATAGATGATTTAGGGAGCTATATTGAAGTGGCTTTGGATTTCGAGTTTTTCCAAGTGCTAGAATACTTCTTATAGTTGCTCTGAAGTCTAGGGGTTGAGTTGAACGACATCCACCCCGAATGGGTGTGTCGGTGAGTTGTTGTGAAGACTTGGCCCCGGGATCCCAACCGAATACTGATTGACATTTCGATTATCTGACTTGATAGTCCCGAGTTTGAAATCATGCATACATCCACTCTTATTTGTATTGATTGATGAATGTTACATTTCAAGGTGGAATGTTTAACTGATATTGTATGCCTGTTTCTTTTACTTAGAAATTATATTTCTAACCGGTTTATCCGGCTGTTGTCTTTGTTTGTATGTGTACTTGGCAACAGGAGGATCAGGAGCTGGACCAAGTCGTTTGGGTTAGCTCGGGGTGAGACGATAGACGTGAGACACCGTGTTGTAGGGTCGAGTCGAATGATCTAATTTGAGTTTTGTTGAGTCGTTTTGTAGTGACCCTTACCCGGATCACCTACTAAACAGAACTTATGCATGCAATTAACTTAATTAAACAGATATCAGAATAAAACTGCGGAATCCAATAACATTATACAATCCCAAGTAAAGGAATCTGTAATTATCCAATAATATACAACCAAATTGAATAGCTGTATAAACCCAAACAACATTAATAAAACCTAGACGAAGCTCCAGCTGGCCAACCACTGACTAGCTCCTCCTGGATCCACCCTCCTGGTCCAATCGCAAACCTGCCCCATGGAATAGGGTGTCCAGAAAATACAGAGTACGAGACGTGAGCATAAAACGCTCAGTGCGAGAGTATGAGTATACATGCATGCAAAGTGAACTCCCTATAGACTCGAGGTCAAGGATCAGATAACAGAGACAGACCGGGCCCTGGTATGTAGCACGCTGTGCCGTCGCTTCAGGAGGTGGCTCCCATACCGAGATAACCGTGGAAACGCCGGACCCAAATCGATGGAAGTCCATCCACTAACAGGATAGGGTACAACCCTACTAACAGACATCTTGAAGGAGATACAGCAAGATGCAATGAATGCAGCATAAAATCATGGCATATAAATCATGCGGTCACATAATACATGCATACTCAGTCAGGATATCTCGAACAGTACTTTCGTACCTCAATACAGTGCAAGCTCTACCAACTCTAGGCCCACGCCTATAGTCTGCTCTACACTGCCAAATGATACTACTATCATTAAAGTGCTCTAAAAGCCTTAACTAAGCTATTGCATACTCCTAAATATTTATAGGAAGCAAAAGCTATACCTTCGTCCGTCGTTAGCCCTTTGATGTCGATGCCTCCAGAACTTGGGCACGACTCCGCTACGACTACCGAACGCCTCTCCGACCTCCGGACCAAGCCTAAGAAGACTAGAACAGCTCCAAAAGGACTAGAAAGGAAAGGAGAACTCGGAATTGGCAAATGAAAGTGAAGTCTCGGCCTTCTATTTATAGACAACGATCGGAACTTCCGATCCTTGATCGGAACGTCCGAACCTCGATCGGAACATCCGATCCTGTAATCGGAGCTTCCGAAGATCCTGATCTGCCACGTGTCAAAATATCACTTGATGACTCCGGATAGGGGTGATCGGAGCCTCCGATCGCTCATCGGAGCTTCCGATCCTGTTCGGAGCTTCCGATCGTGCCTTCGGAGCTTCCGATCCGTCCGATACCTAATTCAATTAATTAGCATTAATCCTTTAATTACTCAATTAGGGCACGGGCTACTACATTCTCCCCCACTTAAGATATTTCGTCCTCGAAATCAGATCTTAAGTACCGAACGCAAATACAGAAATCAGAAACATTCTTTATTCAAATCAAACGTTTACAGAGTTTGCAACTGAATACAACTTAAAGAATGAAATCAAAACAACTCAGGATGGTCTTTACGCATCCTGTCCTCAAGCTCCCAAGTAGCTTCCTCAGTGCCTCGGCGCTGCCACTGAACTAAAACCAAAGGAATGACTTTGTTCCGTAAAACCTTATCCTTATAATCCAGGATACGAAGAGGTTTCTCAACATAAGTCAAATCCTTGTCTACCCGAACCTCAGACCGCTGCAGAATATGAGATTCATTCGCCACATACCGTCGCAACAGAGATACGTGAAACACGTCGTGAATACTGGATAGATGCGGTGGCAATGCTAGTCGATAAGCCAAATCTCCAATACTCTCCAAGATCTCAAACGGACCGATAAATCTGGGAGACAACTTGCCCTTAAGGCCAAATCTGAGAATCTTGCGGAAAGGTGACACTCTCAGAAACACTTTCTCCCCGACCTCGAACTGCAAAGGCCTACGCTTAATATTAGCATAGCTGGCCTGACGATCCTGTGCAGTCTTAATCCGTTTCTTGATCTGATCAACAATGTCTATCGCCTGCTGGATAAACTCCGGTCCCTCAGCCTGTCTCTCCCCCACTTCTTCCCAGAAGAGTGGAGTACGACAACGTCGCCCATACAACGACTCAAAAGGTGCCATCCCAATACTAGTGTGATAGCTGTTGTTGTAAGCGAACTCGATCAACGGCAAATGATCCTGCCAGGCTGAACCAAAATCCATGACGCACGCTCTAAGCATATCCTCTAACGTACGGATAGTGCGCTCTGACTGACCATCAGTCTCCGGATGATAGGTTGTACTCAAACTGAGAGTAGTACCCATCGCACGCTGAACACTCCCCCAGAATCTAGAAGTAAACCTTGTTGGAAAACTGGCGTTCAGATCAATCACGATTGATACCCTGTGCAGCGAAAGTTTAAAAATTTTATTATGGAACAATTCCATAGTGTAGGTATCAACCGTTTAACGATTAAATTATAAGTGTGTGTAAAATTAAATAACTATTATTAAATTTTACCTTCAATCTCGAAGCGAGATTATTGGACACCACACAGATTTCTCTGCGCTTCTTGTATCTCCCTGGAACTGATGAACAAGCTTTCCTTCAATCAGGTCCACGAATAGAGGTTTAATCCCTCTGATAGATTGCACTAGAAAATCTATCAGAAGTTTTCTACGAAGAGAATAAACGAATTTGATTCGCTATTCCAGACTGCAATTCAAAATCACAGACCGGAATTTCTCACGCAGAGAAGGGAGGGGGGCGGCCGAATTGAGAGGGGAGGCTAGGGTTTTTTGAAAAAATCCTGTCTCAATTATGACCAGTTGTGTTGTGATTTCTGTACTGCAATAACTTATTTATAATGCAGGCCACTAACACCTTAGGGCCCATTAGTCATAAGTTGAGGCCCGACAAGCAAAGCCCGCATGTTCAGAAATTAATATAAAATTCATCGTGACTCCAATTGATGAACCGATTTCACCAATGTGCACAGAAACCATTTCTGCACATTTTAAAGTCAAGATAAATTTTCCTGAATCCGAATTCAGTGATTTCCAAAAAATGTCCATCCCTATGTCATTTTAGGAAATCCTACTCCCTTACTCTTATTTAAGAAGTCCAACTTCTTTATTCATTAAATTTAACTCTTTAAATTTAACTATCTCAACGGGGATTAAAACTCCATTACACTGTGTGACCCTCAATGGTTCAGGGATACAGCTAGCCGTGGGCTCACAACTCCTTGTGACTCGGAACAACGATTTCCGACTTGCCCAACGAATCATGGTAAAGCGCCTAGCAACATCGCCCCATTATTCCCTAGGTATCACTGATAGTGCCTACAAGAACCAGTAGATTTTGGTTAGCGTACAGTACGGTCCCTTCATCCAAATATCCCGATCGAATCAACAACCATTGGTATATCGAGAGTCGCTCAAGATTCGATAACTATGCAATACATCTTGAAGATCAAATTAGTGACATCGCATGTGCTACTAAGAAACCATTTCTTAAATCACATCAAGTACTCTGGCCAGAGATTTGTCACACTAATATCTCCTCAGATCGCATAGGATATCCACACTCGCAAGTATGTGGTGAATCCTTGACAACAATGCATCGACTCCTATATGTGTTGTAACTGTACCCAATCCCGACACCTGATGACCCCCATAGAGTCGGTAAACGAGTCAAAGCACAGTACTAGCATATAGAGTCTCCATGATGTTTCAAGTAGTAAGGACTAATGGTGTACAACCAAAACCGCGGACTTTATCCACTCGATAAGTGATAACCACTTGGAAAGTCCGGATAGGGTAGTTTGATTATTCATCCTATGAATATCCATTTGCATGCTTCGAACATCTCCATGTTCCCTACCAATGAAACGTGGTACTCCGCATCGCAAATGCTAGTCTCAAACTCGAGCGATCCTTATCCTTATTCTCGGACAGCTCAATCGACTAGGAACAGTTTAGAATATACAGTGACTATAAGATGTATTTCATGATAGACATCCCCATGTTCTACCACATCTTACATACACTATAGTATATTCAAGGTCTTTATCAAAACAACAATAGTATATCACAATATAACAATATGAAGAAAGATAAAGTCATTGCCATTAATAAAAGTGTAAATTACATTAAACAAAAGATCGTTTGTACAAAGAGTCATCAAAGCCCATAGCCACAAGTTGGCTCACTGGGCACCCACTCTTTCAAACCTGGGGTCCCGATCGCTGACAATGCTCACAGGCACTCCATGAAGTCGGACGATCTCCTGAATGTACATCCGTTCCATGCGATCCACAGAGTACTCTCGGCTATAGGCAATGAAATGCGCTGACTTGGTGAGTCGGTCCACCACCACCCAGATAGCATCACAGTTCCTCGGGGATACCGGCAAATGGGTCACAAAGTCCATAGTGATAAACTCCCATTTCCATTCAGGAATAGGCAGACTCTGAAGCAATCCTCCAGGTCGTCGGTGCTCTGCCTTGACCTGTTGACACACCAAACATCTCGAAACAAACTGATAAACACTGCGTTTCATTCCCTTCCACCAGAAACGAGTACGTAGATCCTTGTACATCTTGTTGCTCCCAGGATGAATACTCAACTTAGTGCGATATGCCTGAGATAAAATCTCCTCTCGCAACTCTTCATCCTGTGGAATCACAAGCCTACCAGACAAACACAGAAAGCCATCTGACTGATAATGAAATCCAGACGAGCTACCCTCGTTAGCTAGACGAGCTAAACACTGGGTCTTCGAATCAGACATCTGAGCATCTCGGATCCGCGAATACAAGGCTGGCTCAGATAATATCGCAAACATCTGGATACTCTGCATACCTTTCTTATGCTTGAAGGTAAAACCTGAATTACAACAGTCACTGATCGCACTAGACATCGAACAAGTCTGAAGTGCGGATAGTCGCACCTTGCGACTCAAAGCATCAGCGGTGAGATTAGCAGCTCCCGGATGGTACTTAATCTCGCAATCATAGTCCTTAAGCAAGTCCATCCAACGTCTCTGTCTCATGTTCAATTCTGCCTGAGTGAACAAAACTTGAGACTCTTATGGTCGGTGAAGATCTCAAATTTCTCGCCATAAAGATAATGACGCCAGATCTTCAAAGCGAACACAATGGCTGCCAATTCCAAATCATGGACTGGGTAGTTGTCCTCGTGAAGCTTCAGCTGTCTAGAAGCGTATGCGATCACATGCCCATTCAGAGTCAGGACACAACCTAACCCCTGAAGAGAAGCATCCGTATAAACCACATACCCTCCAGATCCTGACGGTAATGCCAACACCGGCGCAGAAGTCAACCGCCGTCAAAGCTCACGGAATTTCTCCTCACACTCGGAGGACCACTCAAAATCCACACCCTTGCGGGTAAGCTGCGTCAACGGTTGAGCTAACTGAGAGAAGTTCAGAATGAAGCGACGATAATACCCTGCTAGACCCAGAAAACTACGGATCTCAGCAACCGTCGTCGGATGCGACCAATTAAGTACCGCTTCAATCTTGCTTGGATCAACAGAAATCCCTTCCCTGGATATGATATGGCCAAGAAAGACCACTCTATTCATCCAGAACTCACACTTGCTCAGCTTGGCGTATAACTGCTCATCTCGAAGAGTCTGTAGTACCAACCGCAAGTGAGAAACATGCTCTTCCGTATTACGCGAATACACCAAGATGTCGTCAATGAAGACCACGACAAACTTGTCCAAATACTCCCTGAATACACGGTTCATCAGATCCATGAATATAGCCGGCGCATTGGTCAAACCAAATGGTATCACTAGGAACTCGTAATGCCCATAGCGAGTACGAAATGCAGTCTTGGCTATGTCCTGATCACGGACTCTCAACTGATGATACCCAGATCTCAAGTCAATCTTGGAGTAAATTGATGTGCCCTGCAGCTGGTCAAACAAGTCATCAACACGAGGCAACGGATACTTGTTCTTCACAGTGACTCGATTCAGCTGCCGATAGTCAATGCACAGCCACCAATCGCGCCTTGTAGGTCAATACCTTACCATCAGGCCCAATCTTTCTCTTGTAGATCCATTTACACCCTATTGGAACAATTCCATCGGGAGGATCTACTAAAGACCAAACTTGATTTGTATGCATCGAATCAATTTCCGACTGCATAGCTTCAAGCCATAAATTTGAATCCGCATCAGAAATTGCTTCCTTGAAGTTTCTTGGATCACATCCAATGTCGGGTTCATCTTGATCCCCTTCAAGAAGAAGACCATATCGAATAGGAGGTCTAGAAGTCCTCTCGGATCTTCTAGGTGCAGGCGTGTCCAGCAATGGTTCCTGAGGTGTAGGATCGTTATTTTGTATTTCGGGTTCTTCTCGAACTTCTTCGAGTTCCATCATCTCGCCTTTCTTATCCAATAAGAACTCCTTCTCCAAGAAGGTGGCATTCCTAGAAACAAACACCTTTGTTTTAGCAGGATAATAGAAATAATATCCGATTGAATTCTTCGGATACCCTACAAAATAACATAAGCTGGATCGACTATCCAACTTATCTCCCACTGTCTGCTTCACGTAAGCAGGACATCCCCAAATCCTTAAGTACGAATACTTAGGAGCTTTGCCATTCCATAACTTGTATGGTGTTTTGTCCATTGCTTTAGTGTGGACGTTGTTCAACAACAATACCGCCGTTTCAAGCGCATAGCCCCAAAACGAAGGTGGAAGCTCAGTGAAGCTCATCATGGATCGAACCATGTCCAACAAAGTTCGATTACGACGCTCCGATACACCATTAAGCTGTGGTGTCATAGGAGGAGTCCACTGAGAGAGAATCCCATTCTCTTTTAGATAGTCCAAAAACTCGGTACTTAAGTATTCTCCACCTCGATCCGATCGAAGTGCTTTAATACTTTTACCTAGCTTGTTTTCTACTTCAGCCTTGAATTCTTTGAACTTTTCAAATGCTTCAGACTTATATTTCATTAAATATAAATACCCATACCTTGAATAATCGTCAGTAAAGGTAATGAAGTAGGTGTGGCCATATTGAGTCCCAACTCTAAATGGTCCACAAACATCTGTATGGATCAAATCCAACAGATTTTGACTACGCTCAGGCTTCCCCTTAAAAGGAGATTTAGTCATTTTCCCTTTTAGACAGGATTCACAAGTAGGTAGAGAGTTAATATCAGACATATCAAACATGCCCTCTCCCACTAGCTTGTTCATCCTCCTTGAGGAAATATGACCTAGCCTAGCATGCCAAAGGTTCGCCGGGTTTTGACTATCGATTTTCCTTTTGTTTGTTGTTGCCGGTTTATCAATATAATTTATTGGAACGTCTTTCAGTTTTAAGTTGTATAGATCGTTTTCAAGTTGTCCATTTCCAATCAAACATTCATTCTTGTAAATATTGCAAATCTCATTCATAAAATTGCAAGAATAACCATCTCTATCTAGCATAGAAACAGAAATAATGTTTTTAATTAAATCCGGAACAAATAAAACATCTCTTAAAAATAACTTAAAACCGTTCTGCAAAATTAAACAAACATATCCAATGGCTGTAGCTTCAACTCTGGAACCATTCCCGAGCCTCAGCTGGGTCTCACCCATTCTAAGCCTGCGACTTCTTGTCATCACCTGCAAATCATTGCAAATGTGAGATCCACATCCGGTATCCAATACCCAAGAAGTAGTATTAAGTGAAATGTTTATTTCAATATAGAACATACCCTTTGCAGTTCCCAACTGCTCAAGATATTCCTTGCAGTTGCGCTTCCAATGACCGGGCTTCTTGCAGTAATGGCAAACATCCTTGGATTTTCCATTGTTTGAAGCCTTTGTCTTGTGCTTCTTCTCGGGCTCGACTTTCTTGGGTGGGGCAGAACGTTTCTTGCCCTTCATACTTGGCCCCTTCTTAGCAGAAGATGAGGAGCCCACCAAGAAAGCTGGCTTATCCTTCTTAAGTGTGGATTCATATGTCACAAGCATATTGACCATCTCTTCAAGGGTGGCCTCTATCTTGTTCATATTAAAATTTACCACAAATCCGTCAAACGAAGAAGGAAGAGACAGAAGCAGTAAATCCACGTTGAGTTCATGCTCCAACACCAAATCAAGGGTCGCTAACTTTTGTATGAGCCAAATCACTCGTACCCCATGATCACGGACCGAAGTCCCTTCACGCATGCGACACGTCATTAGCTCCTTAACAGTAGCGAACCTTTCAGCCCTCGATTGTGCCCCAAAAAGTTCCTTGAGTTGAGCGTGAATGTCAGCAGCATTCACGGTGTCCTCAAATCGCCTCTAGAATTCATCAGACATCGAGGCTTGCATATAGCATTTGGTCTTGATGTCATGGTCCCACCATGCATCAAGTTTGGCCAATTCCTCCGGACTTACGTCAGCTGGTGCTTCCTTCGGAGGTGATTTCTCTAACACGTAGAGCATCTTCTCCGAAGTCAAGACAATCTTCAACTTCCGGAACCATTCCGTATAGTTTGCGCCAGTTAACTTGTTTTGTTCGAGGATCGAGAATAATGGATTACGCGAATTCATTGTATGAAATACTGAAAAGAAAAACAGACATATATCAATGATTGTTTAAGCAATTTACTAAGACATAAAATAGGCGAATTTAATTTTATGAATCTCACTCCCACTATTTTAACAATTTCACTACCCTCTAGTGAAAGCGGGAAACTTTTTTCCTTAGTGAGAACATGGAGTCCAATTGACAAACTTATGGTCCCGAATAATATCAGCCAACCATAATTCTCAAAAGGTAGAGCCCAATTGCTTCCAAAGCAACCCCCATGTATTTACCTCATGTCCAATAAGGGCCCAATAATATGACGCCGTTTAAAGTGACATGTCAAGATGACCCATCAATATTAAGTTGTGATGGACGGTCGCCATGTGGATCCCCCAATAATATGAGCCGATCCCATGGGAGTTCCACCCAACTTACAACATGTGTCGATCCAATGTACAGCTTTCCGACGGACGGGCCCCCCCAATAATATGAGCCGGACCGTTGATGGAAGGTAGGAACATTTAAACAAATTTAAATTTCCTTTATTTATCTTGATATCAATTTTAAATCATATTTAAAATGAGGGATTTTTAATTATGAAAATTTGTCTCATCATTTTTCAATTTATTGTATGCTTGCCGGATTCATACAATTATGTCTAAAACATGCATACAATCATAATATCATATATTATATATAGGATGATTGATTCCATTTCTAATTGACTCGTGGTTGCCAATCACGAGTCTTAGTCCAATCCAAGGTAATATGCAGTATGCAATGCAATCCTATTACATTAGCTTCCAATTTACATTTCTTCGTCTTTATTGTCTGCTGGGCCCACCATCTTCAAATCTTGATCTCCCACTAAATCTAATGTATTTACAATAAATAGCAATGACAAGTAGGGGATACATTTTATGGGTGGGAACAGGCCATAAACCAAGCCCACTTTTATTACATATGACATTCATATTGGGCCATAAACCAGGCCCATTAATAAAACCAACAACAATAAAACAAATGTAAATTCCTAACATACACCTACAAAATTGGTCATGGCAATCGATCATCCTTATCCAATAACATTTAATTCAAAATTAATTTATTGGATATCATGCATATGGCAATTTAAATTTAAACAGGATAAAATCATATTTTATATATAAAATCATATTTTACATATAAAATCATATTTTACCTTTTATTAAATAAAATCATATTTTAACTACAGAATCTAATTTTATAGATAAAATCATATTTTACTTAATATATACATAAGATCAAATCTTATCATCAATTGTACCAAAAATAATTGATTTCAAAATTCAATTTAAGGATAAAATATTAAAATTTTCCAAAAATTCAAATTTATCCAAAAATCAATTTTAAAATTTTCGGACTCGAACAATTCGATCCGATGCCTCGTGAACCAATCAAAAACAATTTTTGACCGGACCAAAAATAAAATTTTAACACATTAAAATTAATTTAAATAAAAAAATAATTTTTCCCGCGGGCCGCCTGGGACACTCCCGGGCTGGCCCGCACCCGCGGGCGCGGGCCGGGGCAGCGACAATCGCTGCCCTGGCGGCGCCGTGCGCCGCCCTGGGCAGCGCCGAGCGCTGCCCTGGCGGCGCTGAGCGCTGCCCCTGGGCGGCGACGTGCGCCGCCCGGGGAAGCGATCCAATCGCTGCCCGGGTTTTGCCCAAAAAAAATTTTTTTATTTAAAATATTTATTTTGTTTTAAAAAACCAAGACTCAAAAATTTTTGTACAATCGATTAATTTAATCGTTTGATCTGAGCAACCTGGCTCTGATACCACTGTTGGAAAACTGGCGTTCAGATCAATCACGATTGATACCCTGTGCAGCGGAAGTTTAAAAATTTTATTATGGAACAATTCCATAGTGTAGGTATCAACCGTTTAACGATTAAATTATAAGTGTGTGTAAAATTAAATAACTATTATTAAATTTTACCTTCAATCTCAAAGCGAGATTATTGGACACCACACAGATTTCTCTGCGCTTCTTGTATCTCCCTGGAACTGATGAACAAGCTTTCCTTCAATCAGGTCCACGAATAGAGGTTTAATCCCTCTGATAGATTGCACTAGAAAATCTATCAGAAGTTTTCTACGAAGAGAATAAACGAATTTGATTCGCTATTCCAGACTGCAATTCAAAATCACAGACCGGAATTTCTCACGCAGAGAAGGGAGGGGGGCGGCCGAATTGAGAGGGGAGGCTAGGGTTTTTTGAAAAAATCCTGTCTCAATTATGACCAGTTGTGTTGTGATTTCTGTACTGCAATAACTTATTTATAATGCAGGCCACTAACACCTTAGGGCCCATTAGTCATAAGTTGAGGCCCGACAAGCAAAGCCCGCATGTTCAGAAATTAATATAAAATTCATCGTGACTCCAATTGATGAACCGATTTCACCAATGTGCACAGAAACCATTTCTGCAAATTTTAAAGTCAAGATAAATTTTCCTGAATTCGAATTCAGTGATTTCCAAAAAATGTCCATCCCTATGTCATTTTAGGAAATCCTACTACCTTACTCTTATTTAAAAAGTCCAACTTCTTTATTCATTAAATTTAACTCTTTAAATTTAACTATCTCAACGGGGATTAAAACTCCATTACACTGTGTGACCCTCAATGGTTCAGGGATACAGCTAGCCGTGGGCTCACAACTCCTTGTGACTCGGAACAACGATTTCCGACTTGCCCAACGAATCATGGTAAAGCGCCTAGCAACATCGCCCCATTATTCCCTAGGTATCACTGATAGTGCCTACAAGAACCAGTAGATTTTGGTTAGCGTACAGTACGGTCCCTTCATCCAAATATCCCGATCGAATCAACAACCATTGGTATATCGAGAGTCGCTCAAGATTCGATAACTATGCAATACATCTTGAAGATCAAATTAGTGACATCGCATGTGCTACTAAGAAACCATTTCTTAAATCACATCAAGTACTCTGGCCAGAGATTTGTCACACTAATATCTCCTCAGATCGCATAGGATATCCACACTCGCAAGTATGTGGTGAATCCTTGACAACAATGCATCGACTCCTATATGTGTTGTAACTGTACCCAATCCCGACACCTGATGACCCCCATAGAGTCGGTAAACGAGTCAAAGCACAGTACTAGCATATAGAGTCTCCATGATGTTTCAAGTAGTAAGGACTAATGGTGTACAACCAAAACCGCGGACTTTATCCACTCGATAAGTGATAACCACTTGGAAAGTCCGGATAGGGTAGTTCGATTATTCATCCTATGAATATCCATTTGCATGCTTCGAACATCTCCATGTTCCCTACCAATGAAACGTGGTACTCCGCATCTCAAATGCTAGTCTCAAACTCGAGCGATCCTTATCCTTATTCTCGGACGGCTCAATCGACTAGGAACAGTTTAGAATATACAGTGACTATAAGATGTATTTCATGATAGACATCCCCATGTTCTACCACATCTTACATACACTATAGTATATTCAAGGTCTTTATCAAAACAACAATAGTATATCACAATATAACAATATGAAGAAAGATAAAGTCATTGCCATTAATAAAAGTGTAAATTACATTAAACAAAAGATCGTTTGTACAAAGAGTCATCAAAGCCCATAGCCACAAGTTGGCTCACTGGGCACCCACTCTTTCAAACCTGGGGTCCCGATCGCTGACAATGCTCACAGGCACTCCATGAAGTCGGACGATCTCCTGAATGTACATCCGTTCCATGCGATCCACAGAGTACTCTCGGCTATAGGCAATGAAATGCGCTGACTTGGTGAGTCGGTCCACCACCACCCAGATAGCATCACAGTTCCTCGGGGATACCGGCAAATGGGTCACAAAGTCCATAGTGATAAACTCCCATTTCCATTCAGGAATAGGCAGACTGTGAAGCAATCCTCCAGGTCGTCGGTGCTCTGTCTTGACCTGTTGACACACCAAACATCTCGAAACAAACTGATAAACACTGCGTTTCATTCCCTTCCACCAGAAACGAGTACGTAGATCCTTGTACATCTTGTTGCTCCCAGGATGAATACTCAACTTAGTGCGATGTGCCTGAGATAAAATCTCCTCTCGCAACTCTTCATCCTGTGGAATCACAAGCCTACCAGACAAACACAGAAAGCCATCTGACTGATAATGAAATCCAGACGAGCTACCCTCGTTAGCTAGACGAGCTAAACACTGGGTCTTCGAATCAGACATCTGAGCATCTCGGATCCGCGAATACAAGGCTGGCTCAGATAATATCGCAAACATCTGGATACTCTGCATACCTTTCTTATGCTTGAAGGTAAAACCTGAAGTACAACAGTCACTGATCGCACTAGACATCGAACAAGTCTGAAGTGCGGATAGTCGCACCTTGCGACTCAAAGCATCAGCGGTGAGATTAGCAGCTCCCGGATGGTACTTAATCTCGCAATCATAGTCCTTAAGCAAGTCCATCCAACGTCTCTGTCTCATGTTCAATTTTGCCTGAGTGAACAAAACTTGAGACTCTTATGGTCGGTGAAGATCTCAAATTTCTCGCCATAAAGATAATGACGCCAGATCTTCAAAGCGAACACAATGGCTTCCAATTCCAAATCATGGACTGGGTAGTTGTCCTCGTGAAGCTTCAGCTGTCTAGAAGCGTATGCGATCACATGCCCATTCTGAGTCAGGACACAACCTAACCCCTGAAGAGAAGCATCCGTATAAATCACATACCCTCCAGATCCTGACGGTAATGCCAACACCGGCGCAGAAGTCAACCGCCGTCGAAGCTCACGGAAATTCTCCTCACACTCGGAGGACCACTCAAAATCCACACCCTTGCGGGTAAGCTGCGTCAACGGTCGAGCTAACTGAGAGAAGTTCAGAATGAAGCGACGATAATACCCTGCTAGACCCAGAAAACTACGGATCTCAGCAACCGTCGTCGGATGCAACCAATTAAGTACCGCTTCAATCTTGCTTGGATCAACAGAAATCCCTTCCCTGGATATGATATGGCCAAGAAAGACCACTCTATCCATCCAGAACTCACACTTGCTCAGCTTGGCGTATAACTGCTCATCTCGAAGAGTCTGTAGTACCAACCGCAAGTGAGAAACATGCTCTTCCGTATTACGCGAATACACCAAGATGTCGTCAATGAAGACCACGACAAACTTGTCCAAATACTCCCTGAAGACACGGTTCATCAGATCCATGAATATAGCCGTCGCATTGGTCAAACCAAATGGCATCACTAGGAACTCGTAATGCCCATAGCGAGTACGAAATGCAGTCTTGGCTATGTCCTGATCACGGACTCTCAACTGATGATACCCAGATCTCAAGTCAATCTTGGAGTAAATTGATGTGCCCTGCAGCTGGTCAAACAAGTCATCAACACGAGGCAACGGATACTTGTTCTTCACAGTGACTCGATTCAGCTGCCGATAGTCAATGCACAGCCGCATCGACCCATCCTTCTTCTTCACGAAGAGAACAGGAGCTCCTCAAGGAGATACACTAGGACGAATGTACCCCTTGTCCAAAAGATCCTGTAGCTGATTCTTTAACTCACGCATCTCTGACGGAGCCAGACGATACGGTGCTCTAGAAATAGGCGAAGTACCCGGCATCAACTCTATGCCAAACTCGACTTCCCTAGCAGGAGGAAAACCCGGAATCTTATCAGGAAACACATCTGGAAATTCATCCACAACAGGAATGCTCTCTATCCCAATACTCTCAGCGGACAAATCAACTGCATAGATAAGGTAGCCTTCCCCGCCAGACTCTAGAGCTCGACAGGCTCTCAAAGCGGATACCAAAGGCATCGGGGGTCGCGCTCCCTCACCATAGAAAAACCAACTCTCACTCCCTTCCGGATGAAAGCGTACTAATCTCTGATAGCAGTCCACTGAAGCTCGATAGGTAGTCAGCACATCTATTCCCAGAATGCAATCAAAGTCGTCCATCGCCAGGACCATGAGATTCGCCAACAGAACGTTCCCCTCGAACTCTAAAGGGAAACCCATCACTAGACGCTTAGCCAAAGCAGATTGGCCCGTCGGAGTAAAAACAGACATCACTACGTCTAGTGCAATGCATGGTAACTTATGCCTCTTAACAAAACGTGCAGAAATGAAGGAATGAGATGCACCAGTGTCAATAAGTACAAGAGCAGGTATACCATAAAGCATAAATGTACCTGCGATGACTTTCTCATTCTCCTCCACAGCCTGATCATGTCTCAGGGCAAACACCTGGCCAGAAGCTCGTGGCCTCAAATGAGAACTCCCAGCAGACTGTCCCTGCGACCTCTGCTGTATGGTAGCCTGAGAACCCGATCCTGAACCAGAACCAAAACCACCTCCCCCAGACATTGGACAATCTCTCCGGATATGACCAGTCTCTCCACAACGGAAACAAGCTCCAGCAGCTCTACAGCACTTGTCGGATGGATGGTTCTTCCCACAGTGATCACACTTCTCCTTCTTACCATAACGGACAACACCTCCAGAACCAGAGGAAGAAGAAGATCCAGACTTCTTGAAATCTTGGGCACGGGGACCCAGAGAACTAGCAGGTCTCGACTGAGAGAAAGACCTGTTCCGCCGAATGCTGTCCTCCTCTTGGTGACAACGGCTCACCAAAACCTCGTAGGACATGTCGTCACCAACCGCCACACGATCATGGATCTCAGGGTTAAGGCCCTGAAGAAACAGATTATACTTCATCTCTGAGCTATCAGCAATCTCGGGGCAATAGGATAACAGATCAAAGAACCTCTGCTGATACTCATCGATAGACATGGCTCCCTGTCGCAGACTCAGTAGCTCGCCTGCCTTCGACTGACGGAGTGCAGGAGGAAAATACCGCTTTTGGAAAGCTGTGCGGAACTCGGCCCAGGTGGCCACTCCTCTCGCCGTAACAAAAGGTGTAGAAGTAAACCTCCACCACCTGCGCGCACGCCCATCCAGAAGATAGCCAAGGGTCTCCACCTTCTGCTCATCAGTGCATTGGAAAGTCTGAAAAGTCGTCTCCATGCGGTCTAACCAGTTCTCCCCATCCTCCGGAGACTCACCTCCAACTAAGGGCTTGGGACCCATAGCTAAGAATCGACGCACAGTGAAACGCTCGTCGTCATGGTGACGATGACGCCGTTCTCGACGAGGCTCCAGGTCGGCATCACCCCAACGCCCACCAACACTGCCATGAGAACTCTGGTCGTCATGATTTGACATCTACAAAAATACCTCAAGATGAGACTAAATCCCAAGAATTCTTTTGCATGCTCCGATACCATAAATGTAGTGACCCTTACCCGGATCACCTACTAAACAGAACTTATGCATGCAATTAACTTAATTAAACAGATATCAGAATAAAACTGCGGAATCCAATAACATTATACAATCCCAAGTAAAGGAATCTGTAATTATCCAATAATATACAACCAAATCGAATAGTTGTATAAACCCAAACAACATTAATAAAACCTAGACGAAGCTCCAGCTGGCCAACCACTGACTAGCCCCTCCTGGATCCACCCTCCTCGTCCAATCGCAAACCTGCCCCAT
Source organism: Henckelia pumila (assembly GCF_033568475.1). Taxonomy (NCBI): domain Eukaryota; kingdom Viridiplantae; phylum Streptophyta; class Magnoliopsida; order Lamiales; family Gesneriaceae; genus Henckelia; species Henckelia pumila. The sequence goes on from NC_133122.1 coordinate 108,007,598, forward strand.
GGAATAGGGTGTCCAGAAAATACAGAGTGCGAGACGTGAGCATAAAACGCTCAGTGCGAGAGTATGAGTATACATGCATGCAAAGTGAACTCCCTATAGACTCGAGGTCAAGGATCAGATAACAGAGACAGACCGGGCCCTGGTATGTAGCACGCTGTGCCGTCGCTTCAGGAGTTGGCTCCCATACCAAGATAACCGTGGAAACACCGGACCCAAATCGATGGAAGTCCATCCACTAACAAGATAGGGTACAACCCTACTAGCAGACATCTCGAAGGAGATACAGCAAGATGCAATGAATGCAGCATAATATCATGGCATATAAATCATGCGGTCACATAATACATGCATACTCAGTCAGGATATCTCGAACAGTACTTTCGTACCTCAATACAGTGCAAGCTCTACCAACTCTAGGTCCACGCCTATAGTCTGCTCTACACTGCCAAATGATACTACTATCATTAAAGTGCTCTAAAAGTCTTAACTAAGCTATTGCATACTCCTAAATATTTATAGGAAGCAAAAGCTATACCTTCGTCCGTCGTTAGCCCTTTGATGTCGATGCCTCCAGAACTTGGGCACGACTCGGCTACGACTACCGAACGCCTCTCCGACCTCCGGACCAAGCCTAAGAAGACTAGAACAGCTCCAAAAGGACTAGAAAGGAAAGGAGAACTCGGAATTGGCAAATGAAAGTGAAGTCTCGGCCTTCTATTTATAGACAACGATCGGAACTTCCGATCCTTGATCGAAACGTCCGAACCTCGATCGGAACGTCCGATCCTGTCATCGGAGCTTCCAAAGATCCTGATCTGCCACGTGTCAAAATATCACTTGATGACTCCGAATAGGGGTGATCGGAGCCTCCGGTCCTGATCGGAGCTTCCGATCCAACCACACGTCATGCCTGACGTAATAACATCGGTTCCTCCGATCGCTCATCGGAGCTTCCGATCCTGTTTGGAGCTTCCGATCGTGCCTTCGGAACTTCCGATCCGTCCGATACCTAATTCAATTAATTAGCATTAATCCTTTAATTACTCAATTAGGGCACGGGCTACTACACGTTTGAACTCCTTCTTAGAACTCGACATGTTGTAATTTGGAAGAACTTAGACTATTGCATGATCTACTCCCCTTTTGTATTTTGAATATTTTAGGATTGTTGAATTATTAGTTGGATCATGTCGGAACCTTTCCGGGTGTTATTGTACGCTTTTGAAGTCTTTTCGGAGGCGTTTTCAACAGGCTGTGCGCGCCCGCTCGTCCGGGAGGCGCGCCATCGCACCCTGCACCTCCCCGAGCAGGACGCCATGCACGCCCGCGCCTAGGGAGGAGCACCCGCGCGCCCGGGCAGGAGGCTATGAGCGCCCATGCCTAGGGAGGCGCGGCCGCGCGTCCCTTTTAAAAAAAATATATATATTTTGATTCGATTTTATATTGGCTCTCGTGTTCGATTTTGTTTAATTATTCGATATTAGAGGATTAGAAACAAGGTCTCACATTAAGTGGTATCAGAGCGATAAGATTCTTGGAGTTGAACTAGAGTGAGCGGGGTAGATTGAGTCCGCATGAATTGAACTCTCGCATGTGATTGATTTATTTAAATGATTTTTTTAAATATGTGCGAGTATGCTTTATTGATTCTTGGATTAATTGAATTACATGAGTTGTGGTTTAATTTATAAAGCATGAATTATGTGATATATATCTGTCATTGTATATCGTTGAGATTCATGGATTCTCAGATCAGAGTTTTGGACACCGAGGATTTGAGTTGAGATTGAGTTTGAGTTGAGATATTGTGTCCTAACCTTTGTTATCAGATGGCACCTCGACGATCTTTGGAAAGGAATCAACCACCTTTGACTCCTCCTTCTACTGAGAATCCTCCGCCAGTTATTACTCCTCCGAATGATCAGGATAGTACATGAGTGGATCAGTTTGATGCAACCGCGACCCCGATGGAGACTCTTCTGAAGAGATTCCGATCTTTTCGACCGCCTAATTTAACGGGTATCGAGAACTCCGTTGCTTGTGAAAGTTGGCTAGATGAAATGGATGAGCTCTTCGATTCCCTCGACTATACCGATGACCGCAGAATCAGGTTAGTCAGTCATCAGTTGCAGGGTGTTGCTAAGAATTGGTGGACCACAACCAAGAGAGCGAATGAGAACCGAGGCACCGCCATCACTTGGAGCTTGTTCAAGACTGAGTTCTTTAAGCGTTTCTTTCCTGTCTCTTATCGAAAGGAAAAGGGTGCCGAATTTGCGAATCTGAAACAAGGGAACTTGAGCATTGAGGACTATGTGAGAAAATTTGATAGTCTCTTGAGGTTTTCACCTCACGTTGCAGATAACGAAGAAGCCAAGGCCGACCATTTCATCAATGGATTGAACCCTGAGATATTTAACTTGGTCAATACCAGAAGACCCAACAACTTCGCTGATGCTATGGATCAAGCAAAGGGAGCCGAAGCCAGATTCTTGATGCAACGAGGTAATCAGGTAGCTCCTCAGCAGCAGCAGAGATCTTTTCAGAACCAGCATGTTCAGTTTCAGCCTCAACAGTCTTAGTATCAGTACCAACCGTCTCAACAGTCGAATCAGCCTCAGAGGTTTGAGGGAGGCAACAGTGGCAGAAATAGGCGAGATCAGTATCGGCCGAAGGGGAAGAATTTCAAGAAGTCTGGTAACAGTTCATCGAGTTACAGTGGCTCTAGACAGTTCAATTCTGGGCAGAGTTCAGGGTTTTTTGGAGCTTCGTGCAGCAAGTGTGGAGGACGTCATCCGAGTGATCAGTGTCGAGGTGTGTTTGGTAGTTGCAACATCTGCCAGCAGCCAGGTCATTTTGCTAGAGTCTGTCCTCAGCGAGGATCCGATAGAGCTCAGAGCGGCAGTTCTTCACGATCGCCAGCTCAGCCCGAGAGATCAGCTTCTGCAGTCCATTCCTCTCCGCCTCAGCAACAGAATCGTCAGGGAGGTAATCAGAACCAGAACCAACCTCCACGACAACAGGCAAGGGTGTTTGCCTTGACAGAGGATCAAGCCAATGCAGCCCCGAATGACGTGATAGCAGGTAACTGTTCGATATTTGGTTATCCTGCATTTGTTTTGATTGATACGGGTGCTTCTCACTGTTTCATCTCTGAAAGATTTGTTGTGATGCATGATTTAATTGTTGAGCCTTTATCTGATGTTGTTTCTATTACTTCACCTTTGGGTGGAGAGACTGTTTCGGTGAGATTGGTCTGTAACTGTGTGTTAGAATCCGAAGGGAATTCGATTGAGATTGACTACATCGTACTTGGATTATCTGATTTTGACTGCATTGTCGGGATTGATGCTTTGACCAAGTATAGGGCAACAGTAGATTTCTTTAAGAAAGTTGTTCGTTTCAGGCCTGATATGGCAGATGATTGGAAGTTTTTCGGTAAGGATTCTCGATCCAAAATTCCGTTGATTTCTTTGTTATCCATGTCACGTTTACTACATAAAGGAGCAGCGGGATTCTTGATTTATGCAATGGATGTTCAGAAGTTTAGCCCTGAGTTGTCTGAGATACCGGTGGTTAGCGAGTTTCCTGATGTTTTTCCAGACGAGATTCCTGGTTTACCACATATTCGAGACATCGAATTTAGCATTGAACTTGCACCAGGCACTCAACCTATTTCGAAAGCACCTTACCGTATGGCTCCGTTAGAGTTGAAAGAATTGAAGGAACACTTAGAGGATTTGATTGCCAAGGGATACATCCGACCTAGCATATCTCCTTGGGGTGCACCAGTGCTTTTTGTGAGGAAGAAAGACGGTTCTATGCGACTTTGCATCGACTACCACCAGTTGAATCAAGCGATGGTCAAGAATAAGTATCTTTACCAAGAATCGACGATCTTTTTGATCAACTGCAAGGTTCTTCAGTTTATTCGAAGATAGATCTGAGATCAGGGTATCATCAGCTGAGAGTTCGTAACGAGGATGTGCCTAAGACAGCTTTCAGAACCAGATATGGGAATTTCGAGTTCATAGTCATGCCTTTTGGTTTGACCAATGCACCCGCAGTTTTTATGGACCTGATGAATCGCATCTTTCAGCGGTATCTAGATGAGTTCGTCATCATCTTCATTGAAGACATTCTGATCTATTCTAAGAACCGTTCTGATCATGCCAAGCATTTGAGGATTGTGTTGCAGACTTTGCGAGCCGAACAGTTGTTTGCTAAGCTATCAAAGTGCGAGTTTTGGTTGGACCGAGTGGTTTTTCTAGGCCACATTGTATCAGGAGATGGAATTTCTGTAGACCCCAGTAAGATCGAAGCAGTTATGAATTGGCCGAGACCGACATCAGTGCCAGAAATCCGAAGCTTCATGGGTTTAGCGGGGTATTATCGCCGATTTATCGAGGGTTTCTCTTCCATTGCAAAGCCGATTACTCAGTTAACCCAGAAGAATGCACCGTTTGTTTGGTCCGAGCAGTGTGAGGCCAGTTTCTTTGAGTTGAAGAATAGATTGACGAGCGCTCCGATCTTGTCTATTCCATCAGGTACTTGAGGTTTCTCTGTGTACTGTGATTCTTCTCACCGTGGTCTTGGATGTATTCTGATGCAGAGGAAACATCTCATAGCTTATGCTTTGAGGCAGCTAAAGCCGCATGAGATGCGTTATCCGATCCATGATCTCGAGCTAGCTGCAATCGTGTTTCCTTTGAAGACTTGGCGCCATTACCTTTATGGTGAGTCGTTTGAGATATTTTCTGACCACAAGAGCCTAAAATACTTGTTTTCCCAGTCCGAGCTGAATATGAGACAGAGGAGATGGATGGATTTGCTTAAGGACTTCGACTGCGAGATCAAGTATTATCTTGGAAAGTCGAATGCAGCTGCAGACGCTCTTAGTCGGAAGCTTTGTTCTTTGTCTCTTTCTACGATTGGTGTCTCTCGATTGATTGAAGACTGTTGTACTTCTGTTTTGGAGTTTGAGACCGATAGGAGATCCATCAGAGTTTTTGCAATTCAGGTCGAGCCAGAGTTGTTTCAGTCGATTAGAGAGGCTCAGAGATCAGATCCGAGTATTCAGAGTTCGATAGAGAGAGTCCGATCAGGTCACCAGTCAGAGTTTCAGGTCAGGGATGACGTTTTGTTTGTGAATAGACGTATTGTTGTGCCCTATGTTTCTGAGTTTAGACAGCGTATTCTACGAGAGGCGCATTGCAGTGGGTTCAGTGTTCATCTTGGAGGCCAGAAGATGTATAATGACTTGAAGACTCAATTCTGGTGGAAGAAGTTGAAAGGAGACGTCACGAGGTTTGTATCCCGTTGTCTGAATTTTCAACATGTGAAAGCTGAGAGGAAGAAGCCCGGAGGATTATTGCACAGTTTGCCTGTCCCGAAATGGAAATGGGATCATATCTCAATGGATTTTGTCACAAAGCTACCGCATTCAGTCAGAGGTTGTGATGCGATTTGGGTTGTGATTGACCGGTTGACGAAATCTGCTTGTTTCATTCCTTACCGTATGACATACCGTCACAATCAGATGGCCGAGTTGTATGTCAGAGAGGTTGTGAGATTGCACGGCGTGCCAAAGTCGATAGTATCAGACAGAGATCCGAGATTCACTTCTCACTTTTGGCACAGTCTTTAGGAGGCTTTGGGTACTCGTTTGCACTTGAGCACAGAATATCACCCTCAGACCGACGATCAGTCCGAACGTACGATCCAGACCTTGGAGGATATTCTTCAGGCTGTAGTGCTTGATTTTGGCTCAGGTTGGCAAGATTCCTTACCTCTAGTGGAGTTTTCGTACAATAACAACTTCCAAGCAAGCATTGGAATGGCACCTTTTGAAGCTTTGTACGGGAAGAAGTGCAGATCTCCGTTATTTTGGGATGAGATTTCAGAATCACCTGAGCTGGGTCCAGATATGATTCGTGATATGGCAGAGCAGGTGAAGTTGATTCGAGTTAGAATGAAGATGGCCCAAGATCGACAGGCCAAGTATGCGAATGTTCGATGCAGACCACTGTCTTTTGATCAGGGAGACCATGTATTTTTGAAGATTTCTCCGTTCCGTGGTACTGTCAGATTTGGAAAAAGAGGGAAGTTGTCGCCGAGGTTCATTGGCCCGTATGAAATTCTGGAGAAGATAGGCGATCTTGCCTATAAGATTGCTCTTCCTCCGTCACTTTCAGGTATCCACGATGTGTTTCACGTTTCGATGCTACGGAAATATCATCCGGATCCGTCCCATATTCTTCAGCCGGACGAGGCCGAACTTGATGGGACTCTGAGTTAATTCGAGCGACCAATTCAGATTCTTGACAGAAAAGAGAAACAACTCAAAAACAAGTCGATTCCGTTGGTGAAGATTCAGTGGAGTCGTCACGGAGTTGAAGAAGCGACTTGGGAGACCGAACCCGATATGAGGCAATGATTTCCAGAGTTATTCGATTGAGGTGAGTTCGTCTTCAGTTTGTTTCGTTCTTGTTCAGTCTGTGATCTGTCAGATTTCGAGGACGAAATCGAATCTTAGAGGGAGAAAATTGTAATGCACCAATTGTATATTAATTGAGTTTAATCGAGATAATCAGGGTTTTCAGTAATTGAGGATTGTTTTGATATTTAGCAGGGGGTTACTTTGCAACCTTGGAGAAATAAAGGACTGAAATGCAAAAGTTGGATTTTTATTATTATTATACAAGCAAGTTGACCTAGCCATCACTTCACTCTCCATACCTCTCCTCCTTCTCCTCCCTCTCTCTCGTTCATGCGTACTGAAGCAAAAGCCATGGATGACTTTTTGAGCTTTTCTTCCGCCCGATTCGCTCGATCTGACCGTTAGATTTTCTTTCCGAGTTGAGATTCACGATCACCGCAACGAGGGCTTCATTTAGACGTAAGTTTTGCTACGATCTCTTGAACTTTTATTTTGTTGAGTTGTCAGAATTTTATAATATTGGAGTATGTCGTTCTTGAGTATAGATCGTGTATTCGAAGTCGGTTTGGAAAAAGAACGAAGTTTGGATTTTATATGATTTTTGAGGCATATATTCGAAAAGGATGATTTTGTTTGAGGTTGGATTTAAGTTGTTTTGATGGATTGTGATGATGATTGAGTTATTGTGATTGTTTTTTGATGGTTTGTATTTCCGGGTAGTCAGTTTATAGTCGTTATGCCGTCGAAATCGAGTTTGAG